>NC_056573.1:442599-780858 GCF_018340385.1 Cyprinus carpio
GTACTTTTATTAGATCCTGTTCTGGAAAATGTTCGATTTAGAATTTTTTGGCATTCCTTCAGGCCTATTTGTTTTAAAAATCCGGCATTTACAGTGGCATTAGATCGTGACAGTGTGTGTGTGCGTTGCAGACAGAGGACGAGCGAGCTGGGTTTGGCTAGATGTATTTGGAGGTTATTGCTCACGTCTCTCGTTCTGCCACCTATCCAAATGTTTCCATATCCGCAATGTATCTGAATGTTAAACTATATATATATAGATATAATATATATATATAATTTATATATATATATATATATATATATATATATATATTTTTATATATGATATATAGATATATATATATAATATATATATATATATATATATATATATATATATATATATATATATTTATTTATATATATATATTTTTTTTTTAATGTAAAACTAAGCTTTGTACTTTACATGGATTCGTGCACATAGAGGGAAAATCTCATCCTCTTCACATGAGGAAAAAACGTCCTTGGCATAACAGCAGGGTGGACCGGTATACCACGGCCTATTTAAACTGACCCAGGTGTAACCTTTTATAGTGTTTGGTTGACTGGACTTTATTTAATAATGAACAGACGCGAAGTAGAGTTGAAATTAGAATGCACTTTAGATGTTCTGTGTCATTTATACCAAACACAAATGTTTGCTGGTTGCTATTGTGTGTTTGCAGCACTACTATTATTTATTTTTATATTATTGTATTTTATATTTTTCAGTTTATTGATTTTTATTGGATAAAATTGTAATTTTTATTTAAATGTATATTTAAGTTTACCTTTATGTTCCAACAACTTGAAAATTCTGCTTGATAAATGCTCTAAAACTTTTATGTAAATGATTGACTTTTTTTTAATATATATATTACCTGTTTTATATATTAATACTTGGTCAGTTTATTGATTTGTTTGGTTAACTTTTGGATAATTGTTTTATTTTAATACCATGCAGTGCAAAAAATTAAGATTCGAGAGATGGTTCAAGTCAGTGCTCAATAAATGATGATGTGAAGTTTTAGAAATGTTTGTGCATCCACTTATTATTAGCTGTGACCTTTTAGCAGGCAAATGAAGGTGGAAAACTTCAAGATATCAGCCCTAAAAATCAGCAGCACATATCGGCCATCGCTGACCCTGACCTCTAAACATCGGCATCTGCATCGGCTATAGAAAAACCATATCGTTCGATCTCTAATTCAAAGTTGCACACAAAGAGCCACGGTTTCAGATAATGCGCGTACACAGAATTGATTCCATCTTTCGCGTAACCTTGCTTCGGAATGAACACATACACACAAAATTATCTCAAAATAATTGTCCTCTGCAAGTATTCTCATAAACAGTCAGTTATGTCTTAAGTTGAACATATACTCTAGAGAAAGAAATCTCCTGTGCATTATTATATTGGATCTGTGCATTCCGCTCTTAAGGGGGCAGCAGCCTTTAAATATCTGGTGTTCCATTAGTGCCACCTGCTGTCAGAGAGTGACATTTGGATCTCATTCACAAAGCTAAAATCAGACCATTCTGTTTTGCTTCAAATTTTTAAATTATACAATTCAAATAATGTTTTTAGCATCTTTTTTTGGATAGTAATTCAAATGGTTGCCTTTGATTTTAAATAGAGCACAGACAAAGCTTTTGCTTATATGAAGAGATTTCTTTTAGTTGTATGATTTTTTTTATTTGATTTAGGATTTGTTTTAAAATTTCAAGTTAGTTTTATTATTTAACATTTCAGTTTCACAAAGAAATATGCAGAATTTTGTCCAAGCAATTTAAAAAGACACCTTTTCATTTATAATGTCTTAAATCTCATTTTGTAAATTTTTTTTTAATATATATATATATATATATCTATATATATATATATATATATATATTATATATATATATATATATAAAAATTGTAAGAAAATTGTATGCTCTAATCTGTATTTGTGAATTTGATTGCATCGTAAATTTATGGATCGTTACATCCCGATATGCTACTAGTTTTTGCTGATCATGCTGATTTGTCTACAGTTAAGTTCAGATGATGTCTTTTCTTTATTCGGCTAGTTAAATTAATTTTGGGCTACCAAAACATGAAGAATGCCTGCCCGAAGGGCTTTCAGAGATTTAGAAATTTTGCGAGCCCTGCTGTTTACTTTTTTTTTTTACCATTTACCGTAACGGTTTTAGTTAGTTTTTTTGCTATTTAGTTTTTTTTAATGCCATATAAAAAAGAAAAGAAAAAAAACTGTCAAAATTAATACTGATTTTAAGAAGGGGTACCTGATATCAAAAAGTTTTAAAGGACTTCATTGCGCTTGTTTTTGTTAAAAGTACTTTCAAGATTACAGTATGTATATAAATTCCAGTTTTTTTTTCCAAATTTGAGTTTAACTGTAAATTACTTTAAAATTATACTATTTAAACTATTATTTGTCACAACATATTAAACTATTTAGGATGGAAAATTCTAACAGATTCCTCTAAACACTGCTCACCCAGCTATAACGCAGTGTTTCGCTTAAGTGACATTAAGCAATCCAGTTACACAACATACTGTGACTAAGCCTTGTCAAACATTAAAAAGTCACAGAAGTGTCCCAAAGACGTTGCTTTTTCTTTGTGTATTGGCTACAAGTCTTTCCCTAACAATACCGCCATGTTATGTAATTCTCCTCTAACATCCATAAATGGAAATATCAGCAAGGACCAGCATAAAGTTTGGTTTTGATTATGATTGATTTGTAGGTGTTCAATGTGTAGAGCATGTGGGCAAAAGCACATGATAGCAGAGGAGAGCTCACAGTCTTCCCTGATGCAGAGCATGAGGAGGAGGATCTCCTGGCACTACGACCACTCACTATTGAGTCATGGTCCTCTGCGGGCTGAGGTAAGCGGCTCACTATTCAATCTGAAGCGCTTCCTGGGATACACCAGAACACTTCACCTCTGAAACTGGTATTCAAACTGACTCCAGGTTTCCACCTCTGCACATTGTGCCAATATTCACAGCTTTTAAATGAGAACTGCAATAACCTGCTTCATATAGCAATCTGTCAGTAAGAATGAAATGTTTTACCCACAGGTTTACATTTCATATGATGGAACATCCAAACAGTATTCTATCGTTCACTTAGCGTGGCACAAACACTGTGAGACAAGATATGTGCTGATGTTTAATACTTCTGATCAGGGAGTTGCCAAATCCATAAACTTAAGTATGAACAATAGTAATAGTAATGCTAGCAAACACTTCTAATTAGAACTGAATTAAATAATAAAGAGCCACATTATTCTGTTTTAGTAAAAAAAAAAAAAAAACATTTTGGATGAGACTAGATTTCTTTGATGACATTAGGTAAATTTATGTCCCACAAACACACTTTGCAACTCAGTGATTCAGGCATTCCATACATTCCAAAAAATTATTTGGGTCAAATATAGACTAACCCAAATTTTGGGATAAAATTTTATTGAAAAAAAATTTAACCCAACAGTCCCATATATTCATCTACATATAATTTAAAAATGTAGTGTTTGATAACTTTATTTAATTTCTAGTTCCTACTTGCTCTGAAAGGCACATGTAGCTAAATATGACATTTATTATAATAGGTTTATGTGAATATTGTTTTAAGTTCACATAATTTAGAAGTTATTTTAAGTAGTCTAATAAATGTTCAAATTGATAGCTCTCAATTATACTGTAATGTTGAATGGCTAGTCAATGGTTAAATATTAGGGGGAAAAGAGACAATTTGCCATTATTTTTATATATTATATATTTTTTTTAACAGCAATTTATATATATATATATTCAGATTAAACAAATATTAAAAATATACTGTCTTTATGTTTTTTGTACAATAATTTGAGGACTGAATGTGAAATTATTGCAATGTAAAAGTATTTAAAAAAAAAAAATCTTTAATGTTAGGTGGGATTATTTGCGCTGAATTTCAGAAAAAATGTGCCATTAATTAATATATATATTAGGGCTAGTGGTCAACCGATATTGTTTTTTTGACAGCCGATGCCGATATGTTGGAAAGCAGGGGGGCCGATAGCCAATACAATTTATTAAATTTTTTTTATTCATATTTAAGAAATTTTAAATCATTTTACAATGGATTAAAAAATAAATGTGTAAATTTAACATACTTATACTTTAGATGACAAATTATTTTTCACAAATAAATAAATATTTAATAAAATATAATTAAAAAGGACTGTAACCAGCAGGGCACTCAGTTTTCTGGGAAGTTTGTGTGCATTGGGAATCATATTCTTCAAATAAAGCCAGGCTAACACTCATTTTACATACAGCACACAGAGAAAATGACATGACAATGACAGGGCAAATGCATAAAGCGCAGCATAATTTAAATCACAAGTTTAAAGCATTTAATTCACATGGACCGACCATCAGCAGGGAACACACGATCATGCTGGATAAAAATGCACACTTCACAAGTGACAGCTGGATTCGACTAAGTTTGCAAGGTTTATGATATTAAATGTTCATTAGTCAATCAAAGTTTTGTTTAAATGATATAAATGCGTAATTGTTTAATGCTGACGGCAAACGAGAAAGTAATATAATGTTTGCCTGTTACTAATAATATAAAAGCAATCATTATAATACTATTTGTATACAATAATTCCTTTGTGCCTTTTTAAATTTTTCTGGTTAACCACTGTGCCAACACATTCCCCCCCACCCCTCGTTTTTTAGTGCATTCTGTATTTATACAGTACATAAAAATTAATAAATTGTTTTTAAACTTTTCAAAAATTTTCAACAGATATACAGAGTGTGACCGTACTGAACAAGGTGTGACCGTGTGTGTGTGACAAGGCCCAATGGCATTAAAACCATTCAGTCACCATTCTATAGGAATGTGCTGCTTTAACCCTCTGGAGATGATCCCCATGTATACGTGTTATGAGGCATCCTCTCCTGATAACCCCGAAAATAACTTAAATTACACCATGTACGCCTTGTTGGTCGACTACTGGTTAGTCAGCTATTAGGGGGTAGCCCTAATAATATATATATATATATATATATATATATATATATATATATATATATAGATATATATATATATATATATATATATATATATATATAGACAACACACACACACACACACACACACACACACACACACAGTTTACATACCCCTTGAAGAAAATGCCAAGTGTTTATAATTTTCACAAAAATAAGAGGGATAATGAAAATTGCATGGTTTTTTTTTATATATACTGTCTTGAATAAGCTATTTCACATAACAGATGTTTATATATACTCCACTAGGCATGGGGCGATTACCGGTTTCAAGGTATACCGCGATTTGAAAATGTCA
Organism: Cyprinus carpio; assembly: GCF_018340385.1. NCBI lineage: Eukaryota > Metazoa > Chordata > Actinopteri > Cypriniformes > Cyprinidae > Cyprinus > Cyprinus carpio. The sequence continues at coordinate 447,995 of NC_056573.1, forward strand.
CTGTTTCAAAACCACTAATATTTTCCATAGAATACCGTTCCTGCGGTTTGCGCTGTTTTCCATGTCCCCTCAACGACTGAAATAGTAGGAATCCCTCAGGCTGAGTGCAGTGAAGAGAGTAACACTGACCCCTCCTCCTCCTGTTGGTGCGAGCGAGCGGTCAGTCACGTGTGTAGGATGACCCGTGTACACTTCACATTCAGCGCTCCTTTCCGTCTCGCACACAGCCGTGACGCACCGCTTTCAAAAGTATACTCAACCGTAGATGAGCACGAACGGATGATCTCAACACATGTGCAGTACCACGGGGTGCGCGGCTGTCCATGAGCCCTCTTGATTACGAAAATATACTCTGGCCTTTACGCGATCGGCAACCAGCCGTTTTTTGCCTTTTTGCAACTCTCTGTTCTGCACTCGCACAAACTGCATTGCAATGCAATTATTTTCCAAAATGTTATTTATGAAGTCTGTTAACGCACGTTAACACAGGCCAGAGACGCTGAAGATGGACGCACAGAGAAAAATACTGTAGCAGGCAGATAACTTACTGTTCAAGATTCACAAACTATTGGAAGAAATAGTTCTGAGGGGAGCTGACTGTCTTCTGAAAAGTTTTATGTGGTATAATTTCACAAAGCTTGTCAGAACATTCTGTTTTTTTTTTGCTTCAAATTGGGTTATTATTAAATCAAATTATGTGTATGATTATTATTATATAACTAAATGATATGGAATTATATAAATTATATGTAAATGAATTATATAATTAAAATTAACTGTAATTACAGATTTAGGTTAAATAAAGATGTCAGTCTTTATTTTTTTTTTCTTTTTAGGAAACAAATCAAAGAAAAAAATAAATGAATTCTACGTTTCTAATATTCTGTATGTTGCTCAAAAACAAAATATATTGTGTACAGCGGGATTTTTTTTTTTTCTTTTCCCAGTCATTTAAAAATAACACATTTCAGAGCTGTAACAACAATACCAATACAATACAACAATACAACAATACCGCCCATGCCTATACTTCACAAGACAAAATAATAACTGAATTTGTAAAAATGACCCTGTTCAAAAGTTTACATAACCTCATAATACTGTGTGTAATTTCCTGGATGATCCTGACTGATGACTGTTTTTATGTTTTGTGATAGTTGTTCATGAGTCCCTTGTTCGTCCTGAACTGTTCAATTGACTGTTGTCCTTCAGAAAAATCCTCCAGCTCCTGCAAATTCTTTGGTTTTTCCAGCATCTTCTTACATATTTGAACCCTTACCCAGTGACTGCATGATTTTGAGATCCATCTTATGGAATATATAATATTTTCATTAGAGTGCTATTTTTTTTTTTTCGGCATGCAACAAACCTGCAAACTGTGATGTCTGATTTGAGGACAATTAAGTTTCTTAAAAAATATTCACAAAGACATACAGACAAACTTAACTTAAGGATCTATAGTTTCTTTCAGCTGAAGTAGCTTACATCACTTATCAGTTAGCAAACTCTGAAGAAAGTTAGCAGTTTAGTGTCAGAACAACTTTACATGTGTTTCAGAAATCTGGCAACATCCCACTCAATAAAACATAAGATCATCCTTAAAGGATTAGAATTTAAAAAAAAATCCCAGTAGACAGACTCTTCTTTTGTCCTAACTCCTTAATAATATAGGGAAGCAATCTGTGGGCAGATTTGATCCAATTGAATCTGCATGATGTAAAATGTAAAATGTTTATACCTGTGAATGCATTTTCATATGTATACTAAATATATCTGTTTGAATGTATAATTTTTTGTAACAATTACATAATGCGCTTCAGCTCTACACATGTCAAAATGCATTAGCCAGCAAAATAAGTGCTGTTCTGCTGTTATTACATGTTGACCATATGGCAAAGTTGTAAAGCGATGCTTAATGTTGCCTGTAACTAAATCCTCATAAGTTGTCGGCTCCAGTGTTTAAAGTATCATCAGAAATGTTTCTAACAAAATCAAGGGTTACATAACATGGCATTTGGGCAATCATCCCATCTGTGGTGATCAGATGCTAAAACTGCTGTCAACAATCTGACAGTCCAGAGAGCAGCATAAGCTCCTCTGCTCAGCCACTATTCTTTCATATGATACCCTTCCAGTCATCAAGAAAATGACATTAAGCACAGAGAAATGGCTAGTTTCGATCATTCCACTCCATTTGAGATCTGCCGAATGTGCCAGCCTGTATCTATCATAGGCCTAAGATCGCAAGGAGAATTTGTGAGCAGTACAACAAAGAAAACTGAACTCTACAGAACACAGAGATAGTGACAAGTGTAACGGTTAATGGTGAGTGAGGAATTGTGCCCCTGACAAATTTGGATAGATAGCTTGACTTGCCATTAAGGCATCAGTGGATCATGGCAGAAACAGAGAGCAATAAAGACAAGAAAACTACCAAAGCCATCATAACCTCCCATGTTTTCTTAAGAAATTAAAAAAAGAAGTGGTGCATTCAGCCAGTGTGTTCTAGAACAAAGGACGAGTGACTAAGAAATTAGTATTTAGTCCAACAGCCAGCATAGACTCCCTCATACATCACTGTCACACTGCTGTTTTTAAGAGACAGTCTCCTCCAGTTTAATCAGAGAAATGCCTTAAGTCATTTAAAACAGTCATTGCTTAAAGATGACCTAGAAACAACTTTTCCATGTTTAAACCAAGATACATATTTACTTAAATCATCCAAATTATCTTCTAATCATCTATAGAAGCTAATCATATTGGTTGATATGTTACACTTATCTCATGAGTTTTCAGCACCATTATAAAAATATTTTATCATTACAATGTTATGAACTTTCAAGAAAGGCTAGTTCACAATGATCTTGCAGTACTTCAGCTTTTCAGAAAAATAAATGTTTTTAACCTTTTTAACAACTGACTATGAATTCCAATTGAATGTCAACCCTGAGCAAAGCAGATGACATGTAATCCTATGTGCTTTGCATCAAGGATTTGAGAAGTTAATGCCATGGTTGCACTGATGCCACACGGAAACCCCATACAGGCAGTAATCATGCCAGAGGCCAAAGGTCACTGGTTAAACTATTCCAATGACTTCTAACTCTTTAATGAGTGACTACATAATCATTTGAATTAACAATGCCTCCATAGGCTTGATTGTAAAAAAAAAAAAAAAGATAACTTTGAGATCAAAATTAATTCACCCACAATCAGCTGTTCTGAAGTATTTACAAAAAAAAAAAAAGTTCAACCTACAATTTCACAATCATGCTGTAACAAGCAATTTGGTATAAAAATAAAGAAGTTCCATACAAGAGTTTCTGTAAGTGTTTGATCAGGAGGTTCTTGTGCTCTGGTAATGCCAGAGCTAATCCATTACTATTACATGCTCTCATTAAGCACACACAGGCTTTAACCTTAACAAAATGAAATGCGTGCAACCACCATCAGTATATAGAGAATTATTACTGGTAAGCAGAGTGTTAACTACAGTCAGAACAGAGATAAGCCAATGACTGTTTAAATGAGAAAGAGCTGTGTAAAGAGGAAAGACACCCCTGACATATGTATCGACAACCCTTATAACAGCAGTCAAGCAGTTGTAAGCATGCTGGTAGTTAACATAAAATACCTTCCGGAAAGTTGATACCTCCCTAATTTTATATAAACCTATTTTAAACAAAATTTGACAATTGTTTTATAATTATTATGCATGAATCTTTTATGAGCTCATGTTAATATCAACTAGTAAAGACATAAAGGTCTATACGGTGTATGTACACACATAAGAGCTGTTGGATCACAGGGACCCAGGTGCGACCTGGGTCATGACCTGATCCCATTTCCCCTACTTTCATTTCTACACTTAACTTTTCTATAAAGGAAAAACGTTAAAAAAATAACCTAAAAGTAACAAAGTTAAAGACCCATGGATTGCATCTTCCCCTGTACATTCATATAGGCCTACATTTTTACCCATCTTCATGTTGGCAACGTGGACATGCTTTATGTCAGCACCCAACTCCTGTTTTCTCATCAAGTTGACTGTATTTGACTTAAATTAAATAAAATTTATGCATTTAGCAGACACTTTTATCCAAAGCAACTTACAGTGAATTCAGGCTATCAATTTTTTACCTATCATGTGTTCCCAGGGAATCGAACCCCCAACCTTGCGCTTGTTAACGCAATGCTCTACCACTTGAGCTACAGGAACGCTTAAGAGACTCTGTTCTCTTCAGATTTTCTGCCAGCTGTACAGCAGAAGAAAAATTTGGGCAGCAACACCTGGATCTACATGCTAGACAGATTCTCACAGTCTGTCCTCTAGCTCTGACACAAAGCAAAACAGAGAAGAACTAAGCAGAGAGCTCCACGACCCACCTTGCATCCAAACATGAGGGAGATGGTGCTGTTTGTACAGGCCATTTTGCAGTGGCACAGCATGGGTGAGAAGCAGTCCAACTTCTTTAATTCTGGGTGACATTTTCTCGCCACTGTGACAGCTGAGTTGCTCAGCCAGCGAAGAGCCTGAGACTCGCCTCCGCAAGCGATAATTGCTCCTGCCTCTCCGGCCACCTCCTGTTCCCCCACCTCCCTCACCACCTTCTCCTCCTCCTGCCCCTCACCCGTGCTGCTGCTGCTGTTGCCCGCTCTCACCATCCACCCTCATTCCTCGTCTCACTCCATCATGCCTGGGAAGGGACAGCCAGTCTGCTTCCTTCATCCAGCGTGTTTTCTACACGCCCCCCTCTCCGTCACCACTGCTGCAGAATTCTGCTGTCTCTCAGTGCCGTTCTTCTTCTGCTTCACTTGCTTGCAATGAAAAATCTGTCTTTCCCACCTTCCTATCGCTCTTTCAACACTCCCGTCCGTTCTCCTTCTTGACCAGCGACCTCACAGCTGTCAGTCACAGTGGAGATGTTTACACAGAGGCCACGCAGGAGCCATGCTGCATGAAAGAAAGTGCAAGCTTTTGGCTCTTTTAGTTAAATCTTCTCCATGACATAAAACACCAGACAACTGCCTCGTTCCCAAAAGAGAGGTGAAGAACAGTGAGCACAACGCAGTGGGTTGTGAGGAGAACCAGGGAAGAGGAGGAGAGATGTGAGGGGAGGAAGGGAGGGGATGGTAAAGCTGTTGCAGCGTGTGGTGTTTGTCACATGGGCTCCGTCAGACAGGAGTTGGGTTGAGTCTCTCTCTGTCTCATCCTCAGCGTGGGTTCTCTACATCCCCCGAAAGACAGTTACCAGTGAGAGGAACAGCAACTGAACATCCTCAAGAAGCAGTGTTGCATGAAGGAGGAGGAGCGTTAATGGAGTGGCTCCCTGCACATTTACATGGAGGAGAGAAAAAGTGCAGGGGGAGGGGGAGCTCAGAGACTGGCCAATAAGATGACAGAATGTCACTGGCAGCTGACTGGACAGCAAGATTGTGACCTTCTGAGAACGGTGCCATTTCTTGACGAAATCCATATGATGGAGAAAGTAGTCAGTGACAGGGCCAGACAGAGAGCTACTTAAGCTTTACTTAAGTCTATTTTTTCATTGTAGAAGGTTTGGATTTAGATGACCAGGGAACATCAAACTGGATGAACCACTGGGGTCACTGGGCAATAAGAGGCAGTAACATGGGGGATGGTCTGCAATGACAAAGATCCTCCCCTGACTTTGCTTCAGGAAATTTTAAAATCAGCAGTCAAGCTAAGAGGGATGTAGCAAAATGCTGCCATACACACTACTCTAATCCTTAATGCTAATCAGATCATGTTTGGACGCAACATGGACATGCATGTGCTATATCCTGTCAATGCAGCAATAATAAAATCAAGGCAAAATAATATTGTAATAAGCAGCAGCACATTTTGGTGTAAAATTCTTTTGATTTTCCTAAGATCTTTGTGTTACTTTCCTCATGCATATCTACAATTTGTTTAAATGTCAAAGGGCTCCAAGCCAGTTGTACTACTAGCCTCAATTACCCCCATTTTATGGTTACTTCGGCTGTCAGTGTACTTCACTGTCCAAGTGTGACTCAGATCCTGCCATTCTCGTTATATGTATGCGTCACTCAGTGTGCAACACAAACTAATGCTGGCAAACTCCATTCAGGGTTTGTTAAACATCACCCAAATGCTTGTATACTACATCATGGAGACGCATACGACACACTGCTCTCTGAACAGCAAAAATTTACGGAAATTAGTCTGTAATTAGTCTTATTTTAGAATGCTATTTCTGTGGCTACACTGAATTTCTGGTTAATTTTCATTCCTCAAGGCACTGGGCAATATCATCACAAGCATGAGTCAAAAAAGGGTTGTTTTCCTCCATTATTAATGGCCTATTCCAAATTACAGCTTGATTAAGTACTGGCTGCTCTGGATGATCTCGGTCTCTGAGAGCAGGGTTTAGTTGATTTAGATGAATGAAAGCACTTCTGATGGGTGGTTCTGTGTGGTCAGAGGCTTCTGAGAGCAGAGTGGGAAAGACCTCAGAGAAAGAGAGAAAATTACTAGAGCTCATCAACGGCTAATCAGCAGACAGCAGAGAAACTTTACATCAAAGTTTACATCAAAGGTCTGAATATGAATTCTCATCACCGTCAAAAGGTCCAAAATAATTGTTATTACAAAACTTGCTTTTAATTAGGGGTTGCACGACTACTGATTTCTGCTAGTCGATTACTTATTTAAAAAATACTCGAGTTACTCGACTACTCGTGATTCATGCTACTTTAAATGAATAGACATTAAATAGTTTATCAATAAACGTTTATTAATTAATAGCCTAATGCAACAATTACATAACATACGTTAACTGTCAAAACTTTATAATTATGACATTACATATTTTAATTTTCATGTAACCAGTATTTGTATCTGTAACAGTCACAAAATTATTAGTATCTGTTTTCGGATAAAACCATGTGTCGTTACAGTTACTTGATAAGACCGTTATGACTATCTTTTCCCCCATAGTTATCACTGAACAAATATGCCGCGTTAAAGTAAAATAATTATTCATTTAAAAAAAAAAAAAATTAATCATATAAGCAGAGACGTCATGACAAACGTTTAGTGATCATTTGAACAGGACTGAATGAATTCAAGGCGCAAATTTTCATTACGCAGAATTCTCTAAGTGAGTCTTTTTGAACTTACTAAACAAATGTGCGTGTGCCACGCAAACCAGCAAAAGATAAAGAAGCAAAAACATAGAAAATGTATCTGCATCTAAGCTGATTATTAGCCTACTTTTAAGAGAGAGAACTGGTTTGGTTTTGGAGAAGAGACTGAATGCGCGCAACGCGGCTGTTTGATTGGTGAGCGCGCTGTTTATTCCATTCATTATGTATCATTTCGTAGCCTATACGGTTTAAAAATTGCCTTTTAAATATATACAAATAATAGACCGTGTATGATGTATTATTATAGGTGATATTACTCTTGCCAAGCTCTGATTTCTGAGAGATGCACGGAGAGGCAACAGCAATGTGGTGTTTAATTTGCGCTCTTTTTTTCTTCATAAAGTATATACACACACACCACACACACACATTATCGCGACACTATAGATCTCTGAAAAAAATATCGCTCATACCCCCTGCCCAAATTTTAACCAGAGCAAACAGCAGAGTGTGCCAGCCTCAGCCGAATATTCAGGCAGAATTATTCCTTATCCGTTATTCGTTTTTGAAGCCATTATCCGTGCCATTCCAAATAAGGTATTCGGCTTCGGACACACCCCTAATTATTAAATTACATATTTTAATTTTACATGTAACATAGAGAAAATGATAGAAAGTAACATCTACACGCAATATTGTAATCCTATAATTTTCTTTTAGGCAAACTGTGCATGCATTATGGTTAATGCACGCTCGAGTAGTCGATTTTTTCCGATAGCGCCGACTAGTGGTTAAAGTAGTCGATCACTCGACTACTCTACTAGTCTGTGTAACCCCTACTTTTAATAAACATGCTTGTAACTTTATATAAGAATTCTACATTATATGTGCTAATTATCATATTCATAACGTCATCAAGTCGTACTTGCGTTTACTCTCTGAACTGTTCCATAAAGTACTGCATTTTTATACAACTAAATGCCCAATAAAGCAGTTATCATGTACATATTTCTGTTTCTGAAATCCTTTAATGTAACCTAAAGTCACTTCAACTGAATTGCTAAAATCTTGAATTATAACTGCAATATGCTGTTATACAGCAGTGAATAATATTACTTTATTTATATCATGCAGCACAAACGTCTGTCTGTGTAACAAACTGTGCATAATTACAGACGAACTACATTCATGTTCATATGCCCAGACAGTCAACAGTCATAGGTTTTTGGAAACGCTGTTTTGTACTTAAACCTTGCGCTCATGGGGCGAAACCAGTGACATTATTCTACTGAATGAAAGCTAAAAGCTTTATCCAAAAATGTCGCTAGTTGCTATGCGCTATGTCTTACAAAAAAGTCGGTAAAAACTGCAACACTGGTTCGTGCACCCTTGTGTGTGTGTGTGTCTGTCTATGTGTGTGTGTGTGTGTGTCTGTGCCACGGAAGTTGAATGATACGAGTGCACTTGAAATGCAAAGTGGAAAGCGGGTCCGGATCGAATGACCGGAGTCCGGATTTTGAGAAGGGCTGCTTTAGAACAACCTGATCTGAGATAGTTTGAAAATTTCATCATCTCATCTGTGACTCCAAGCTTATGGTTTCTCGACTTCTATTTTGAGTATATTTACAAAGGCACCTGTGATGATTGAAAAAGAACCACCTAAAACCCTCAAATAAAAGCTTGTTGCATGACCATTAGTTACCGTATTTTATGACTATGGAAACTGACCATAATACTTGATAATATTATTTTATTTGGGCAGCTATGTTGGCTAACACATACTATACTACTACTCTAATTTTAGCCACGAATCGAAGAACAGATTGTTCAGAGTGTTTCAGGGGGGACTCTGCTTTACTCCAAACAATTACAGTGAATCATTTCATGGTTTCAGCCTCTAATGAGCACATAAGCACTACCAGTGAAACCTAATTTATCACAATTCTCACTACTAGGCCCAACACTGTGACACAGCAGGCTTAATATTTACCCTCTATCCAAAACAATTTATTGCTTTTAATCAGGTTCTTATTTTTTAAAAGGCAAGTAAAACATATAACCAATCTAATCAATGACTTGTCTTAATCGCGAACATCCACCTGAGAGCAATGCAGTGATGGGCAGTAAAGTACGTTGCCTTTAGCGAGCATGAAATAAATGTACACAGCTCCACCCTGTGGACTGTCCATAGCTCATGAATCTAATGCTATGTGTCTGAGTTCTCATATGCTCTATTGCACCTGCTGCACAGAGGTAAGCATTCATCAGATGGCAATGAGAGATTCCATGTAACTTTAGGCAATAAAAGTAGATGATCTATTCTTTTGTTACATTACTATTAGAAAAATTGTGCAGTACAGTTCAATCACATGCACACACACACGCACACACACACATAAAGCTGGACGTGCCTTCCTTCAATTAATTTAATACAACAATTTAAGCTTTTCAGTATGTAATGCAATAAAAAACTAGGAGCGGGACGCAAATGAACACAAAAGCCTTACCTACAGTGACTAAACTAACATGTAATTTAAGAATTCAATCAAGCATACCATACTGTTAACCCACTGTAAATTGGGCTACACATTTTTTCTGTGTTCTTTTATGTCAAGCATGCTATGCTTACGAACACAAACACATTATCTTGCCATATTCAAACTTAGTGTTAGAAAGATTTTAAGTCAAAAACATTTTTTCTTTTTTATGAAACACTTTACTGAACAAACTATTACTGTCTTTAAACGAAGTTTCTAATTACTGTTGCAACCATCTGCAACTCTTCATACTGCAGTTTATTGTGCTGCTTTAAATGGGTGAAGAGATTTCTTGTTCTTCCTCATTCAGATGCAAAATATTTTATCAAAACATATTTTTTAGTCTAGTTTAAAATGATTGCATTCCATCTGTTTGACAAGCATGCAGTATGTCACCACTCCTTCAATGAAGTCTGAAATGCTCAAAATACTTGAGCGGACACTTGCTGTCAGAATGAGCCTTTTTGCAAAGTACTTGCATGATTTTCTAATTTACAGATAAGGATAAAACAGTACATGTAAACAGTAACATGTAAGTAATGCACTGAGGAAAACATCTTAAATGCATCCAAGCAGCACACGCATCTGACAGGACGGCAAGTCGATTTAAAACTGTATGCTTAGTTAGTTGGAAACTCCTATTATAAAGCATGTTTTCACATTTAGGACATTTTTCCTTTAGCTGCTCACTCCCTGTTGTACATTTAATTTTCAGATGTGTTTGCAACTAAGTATACTGATATAAATGATATTGTCCTATATCTCCTATACCTCTATTTAAAATATAATCTATATACTTTACAAACAGGATTTCTAAATATGTTAATAGACTTCCAGACCCGAAACAATCATTTTCAGTATGTGTACTGTTACATTGTTACCCTAGTAGCCACACTAACAAATCCATTCAGATCACTTTTTTAATAGTTTTTACTTTTAATTTAATATTTTTTAAATACATTTTGCAACTGCTAATATTATATTCTCCTGCTTTTTTTTTAACTAAATTAATATGTGAAAATATAAGCAGCTTTGATTATTTAACATTCTTAAGCGGCAATCAGATTACTGGCAATTTTGAAACCAAATAAACAAAATCTTCTTCACTGTACTACTAATTGAAATGAAATTTGAAAAGTAATTAAGAACGCTTTTAAACCATCGGGCCAAACAGCTCTTAGCACAGTGAGGAACACAGTTTCAGTTGCCATTCCCATGTTTCAGAAACAGTACGATTACAAATCAGAGTCGGCCCAGATGATGAGATCATCCCCCCTAACACTCCAGTGTTTACCTACAGTATCATGCCATTGCCAACTCTTGTGTCACTGAGGTACTGTACATTCCAATCTTGATTTTGTGTCATCACAGTTAAAAAAGAAGCCATAAAGTGCGCTCCATTTGACCGTAAGTGTACTGCGAAGTGGACTTCACAGGGTAGTCCACCATCTTAAGGAAGATTCCAATCTGAAGGGAGCGAACATGATCATTTAGAAGGGCACTGTGAACGGAGTAGGGAATAAGGGAACATTGATACATCACTTCACAGGACGTGGAGAGGGAAAATCACCCAAACTGTCATTGCACACCGTGTCACCACCCAGAACTAATCATAAAGAAGAGCCATTGAAAAAGTTTTTAAAAAGGCTCTGCAATGGAGGGGTTGCAATAAATGTTAATTTTATTATTCAAATTAGAGTATTTAAGAAAGGTTATGGTTAGTTGTGTTTAAAATATATATCATATTTTAAACAAAACTAATAATAAATGAGACTCAATCATCTATTAACAAACGTGCGTGTTTATTTTAGCACTTCCGTCAGTGAATATGCAGCCTGCAAAACACTAAAATAAATATCAAAGAAATAGCCATATCGGACGAGTCGCCAATGCCCGTGAGATATTTGGCATGCTAAATATCTGGACCTGTCGGCGATTCAAAATCATGCTGTGTGAAAAGTGTTCTGACTGAACACCGGTGGCACGGTTGTCATGGCCACCATCACAGCCCTAATCCTGTGCTAAGGGAGTAGGGAGCAGTGAACACTGCGTAGGGACCCTGTCAAACGCACCTATGATCTTTTGTTTGCCGTCAAACGGTTGACCACTGCCATGTGCACATCCTGTTGCAAAATGCGTCAAACATAACAGTAACAGTGTGATTAAGGTGTGTACATGTCTATACTGCACTTCAATCATGTGACTAAAATAGGAATATGCCACTTCTTAACTCGATTTGTTTACTTCAAGTATGACTTTAGCTAAATTAAGGGAATCAGAAATCTGTTTACATGGTAGATTCTTAATCAGAGTATTGTCTTAATCGTGTTAATATCAGAATATTGTCGTCCATGTAAACATGCTCAGTGTCTCTTTGCCAACCCTTCTTTTATACTTTAAGAATGGAAGAAATAAAAAGACACATATTTTTTTTTTCTAAATTTGAACTCCTAAAAACATATACACACAAAGCAGTGTGAAAGAACCCCTATGATCCCTATTGCTGCTACTGTGGGGACATGTCTGATAGGGAGCAACAAATCCCATGACTGTCCTCACAATGAATCTGTTTGTGAGCACTTACAAGAGAAGTGAAGACATTGGAGTGGTCTCTGTGGAGGTGTCAGCAGCTGCTCTGCACAGGTCACAAGAGAAGAGTTCTCCATCCTATTCTAACTCCCATGATACAAAGCAGCCCTCTGGCAAACAAAGCAAATGATAGCTTCCTTTTTTCTAGTCCCAACTGGCTAACACTTGCATTTTAAATTGCTGAAACATGGTATGAACATAGCAAAAACAACATAATGACATAAATGGCCAATGGTCTGATCTGAGAGAAATATCCAGCTTTTCCCCAATGAGCCTACTTTGTTTTAAATCAAAAAAATCACAAACCATTCCAAATAATAAACACTCAAAAAAAATAAAACAAATCATTCTGTTCGACTGAATGAGCTCTGTTCGACTCAATAACCGTCAGTTTGACTGAGGCCCCGTCCACACGGAGACGCGTTTCTGTGAATACGCACAAATTTTTTATCGGATAGGCGCTTCGTCCACACGGATCCGACGTTTTCGTAAGGTGAAACCGCTATTTTTTGAAACCGGGACCCAGAGTGGATAAATCTAAAAACGCCGTCTTTGCGTTTTCGTGTGGACAGCGAATCTGTATATTTCTGAAACGATGACGTCATCAGCCCACGTCTCCCCCCCTAGTCAGACACCTCTACGTCCCGTAACAGCAACAAAAAACATGAACACACACTGAATGATATTCTTTTTATTAACTAACATTAACACAGAATAATAAATGTATTGTTCCATGTTTGTTTGTGTGCCAAGCGCAAGGTTTATGCGCATAGTTCATGTCTTCTTCTCCATTTTTAGTGTATCTCTGTTGCAGAATTACAGCGCCACATGCTGGTCTGGCATGTATACAACATCGTTTTATGGTTTCGTGTGGACGCGGATATTTCTTGAGACGAGAAAAAAAAAGGATCAGATTGGGATAAGCTCCAGCTTCGTGTGGACGTAGCCTTAATAGCTGTAAATTTGTAAAGCTGTAAAAATGTTTTATTTTCAGATGTCAGGAGAATAACGTAATGCGTAATGCTAACTGAACTGAAGAAGGCACATCAACGCCTCTTCTTCCTGAGACGGCTGAGGAAGTTTGGAATGAGCCCCAGCATCCTCAGAACATTCTACACCTGCATTGTGGAGAGCATCCTGACAGGCTGCATCACTGCCTGGTTTGGAAACAGCACCGCTGGCAACCACAAAGATCTGCAAAGGGTCGTGTGTAAACTGCCAGCCACATTGTTGGAGGTGAGCTTCCCTCTCTCCAGGACACCTACATCAGGCGGTGTATAAGGAAAATCGTGAGGATCATCAGTGACTCCAGCCACCCGTCCCACAGACTGCTCTCTCCTTAAGAAGACATCTCCGCAGCATCCGATCCCGCACTAGCCGACTGAGGGATAGCTTTTTCCCCTCAGGCTATCAGACTAATGAACAGTCAAAACTAATACACCCTACAGCACCCTACAGCATACTCCCACAATACCATATTACCATGCCACAAACACTGCACTTTAAATTCAACAGTTCAACACTGGACTATACATACACACTGCATTTAATACAATAATCTACCTGCTACCACTGGATACCAACCAATGCATATCCATGACATTTTGTGTATCCAGTTCATGTATAATCTATATAATATCTATATATAATGTGTAGTGCTAACTGTAAGTTTGTACATACTGCGTATAATGTGTAGTGCTAACTGTAAGTATGTCTAATAGTACATCTTTTGAAGTCTGTATTGTTTCTGCAATTTCTGAAGCACGCTCCCAAGAATTTTACTCACCTAGGCACGTGCTGCGGTGATGTGACAATAAAAGTGACTTGACTTGACTTGACTTAATGATGTGGACTTGTGTACAGTTTATAAGATTAAAAAAAAAAATCAGTTCATGCAGAGCACGTTTTTTCAAGTGCAGGAATATGGATTTCCACCACCCTGTTTTAATGTGCATTTTGAAGTATCGAATGAGAAACGAGAGATGGAAACGCCAAATTTCGAATAAAAATCCCTTAATTCGCAAAAAAGTTTTTATGCTCACTTGAGGTGGTTTTTGACTTGTGTGAAAAAGGATTAATGCGAATGATGGGAGATGGCAATGCATTTTGCGAATAAATTCCTCTAAGTGCATATAAAAAAATATTTGACTCTGCACTATGAGGCAGGATAACTTGACTAGCAGCAGACTGCATGATCTCGTTCCACAGCATCTGAAATGTTTTTATGGTCGTTCTGAAATGCCTGAGCAAAGTCTGTCATCAAAGTATTTCTGAATAATGTACACGACTGCGTTCCCAAACAGCAGCATGCATCCACCTCCGAAAGCAATGAAATAATTTATTGTGTTTCATCTGCTTGCTCTGAGGCTATTATATACATGCATGCACAACGTTTTTTTTTTTTCTTTCCATCTTTTGGGGGTTTCTTGCTTTTAGACTAGTCGACTAGTCGGATACAAAACTTCCGTTTAAAACGACAGTCAAATTAGTCGTAGCGCACATCCCTATTAAGCACACAGTCAGCAGCAGGACTTAGCCTGCTGTCACTTTAAGAGCTGCACGGATTTTCATTCTCAACTGTTTACGTTCACTGAAGACATAATCAATGAGGGTTTACGTGAATAATCACCAAGCGCCGGATTTTGACACAGATTTTGTATTTGACCATTTAGGCACGTACCTTAAACTAAAAGCTCACTTTACTTGTCCATGTTCTGTTCTGTCTCTGTCTGTTTCGTGTTCTGTTCATGCACAGAAAGCCTCCTGAGGAACAGTTCTTTCGCTCTTTTGAAAACATGAAAAAATCTAATAAACTTTGATAAATCAAGCACGTCCCTTTTTGTGAAAGTCACGTTACGTGATTTTACTGAGTTGCACCTGAATTTTGAGCTTTTACAGAAGAGCAAAGGTGCACTGCTGGAAAGGGGGTGGAATAAGGCACAATAATGGTTTTATCTCGATTATTGGATTTTCATAATCGTTGGAGACAAAAATTTAAATCAGAACAATTTTCTATTATTGCACATCTCTAGATAATGTTTAGCATGAGATTTGATACAGCTACGCTACAGTGACTCCCTAACAGCCCCACTAAAAAATTTGAACAGAGCATACACAAGCACGAATGAGCAGAATTACTTGTTTCTGTTTAATCCCTTAGGCCAGTCTATGGCTAGTTTTATTAGAGAGCTCTTTTGGCACTGCTGAGTTTAACAGGCCAGTAGACTATTAAAAGCATGTAAACTTTAAACCCCGATTTAAATGTTTCAGAGTGCATAATGTTGACAAGTAAATAAAATGGGGATGGTAGGGTCAGTAACTTGATGGGCAAGCAAAGAAAATGTTTAAGAGGTTAGTTTAGGGAGGGAAATATCTGATAGTTTAGGGAGGGAAAACTCTGATAATATAATAAAATTTTGTGAGGATAGAGAGAAAGCCAAGAATGCATACAAAAAGAGCTTCTTCCTGACTTTGTTTCCTGGTACTGGGTGAAGTCGATGCAAAGCCCAAATGGAAATCTATGCGCTTTTAACTGCAAGTCTGACACGCCCTGAGGCTGGCACCAAACCACAGGAGACATGAGCAGTCATGCATGCAAAAAAACATGCAGTCACTGCACACAGCTGGAGCCCATCATCTGTGCCGCCTCAAAACCAGGCACTTAGAACAAGGGGTGGGTGTGTCAGGGGTTAGGGAGAAAGGAGAAGAGACAGAAAGTGAGAACTCTGAGAATTCCAAAAACCGGGGACACAAACCCTGCTCTCGAGCGGAAACTCATCTCATCTGCAACATTTCTGACAACAGAAGCTCATATGTTATTCATTGGTTTACTTCTAAATGTCATTTGAGTAGTCTATATTTAGGGATCATAAATGTAAGCGTACACTGTAGCAAAAAAAAAAAAAAAAAAAATTATAACCATACATTTTTCAGAAATGAAATAAACTGTTTGTGAGTTCACTGCAAAATGTCACTCCAGGCTGAGCTAAACTGCTCATAAACTGAACATAAACTGCTGCAGCATGCACTCTGAAGTGCAATCCAACTTAATTTCCATAGTCATAAAACAGGGATCAACACTAAGGATTTTTTCTACTGGCCCGGTAAAATAGTTGCTGTTATCATTTTTTTTATCTGTTATCTTGTATTCTAATAAATAAGCTTATATGACACCAATATTTAAGATACCAATTGAATTTTACAATTCTCTATTTCAATTTTGATACCACAGCAAAAATCACTAGCCAAAAGTAAACATAAATATAAAGTTTAAACATTATTAAAGACAAGTGACAGTCAGTAAATAAGAACAAATGAACAAATTACAAGTGATAGCACAATTAAATGTAGGCCTATAACACAAAGATAGAAATTAAATTATGCTTTAGGTTTTTATGTTTGTAGATGTTCAGGTACAGAAACTGAAAAATCACATATAAAATAACATTTGCATATTCTTCACTCTGTGTTACACCTTGATTTTCATAGCCATTTGAATTTAGAGGCAACCACTGCATTTTAATCATGAATTGAAAAAAATAAAATACATTATATGTAACATACATATTAGACTGTATAATTTCAAAATCTGAAGCAAAAACAGAATGACCTGACTTTAGCTATGTGAAATTATGCTACATAAAACATCTGTATGAAACAGAAATAGCAGGTGGGCTGAATGAGATGCAGATTCACTCTCTGAGAGCAGGCAGTGCTTATGGTACAGTAATACAGCGTTTCCTTGGTTACTGTAAACACAAAGAATAAATTCTCAAATCAAAAAGATCATATGATGCGATTTAAATTTTTCCTTTCTCTTTGGAGTGTTACAAGCTCTTGGTGCATAAAGAAGATCTGTAAAGTTGCAAAGACTAAAGTCTCAAATTCAAAGAGATATTCTTTATAAAAGTTAAGAGTCAACCACACCCCCCTAAAACGGTTCATTCTAACACGCCCCCACATGTCTACTTCACTAATGTGGATAACGCCGCACAAATCCCACCCAAAGAAAAAAAAACGTAACATTGTGTGACTTTTATTCTCTTTGTTGCCGCTGCGGCCATGTTGTGGAGTCGCTGTGTATTTCGTTGTAAAAGCGAAACTACTTTCTTTGGCCTTCCAAAAGAGGGCACAACTAGAAATCAGTGGTTAAAATATATTTCAACACTGTTCCAGAACAGTTCAACCCAAATATTCAGATGTGTGCTGCGCATTTTATGGAGGATGAGGACTGTTTCCTGAACCAGTAGCCTGCAATGCCTCTGTGGCACAATGGCTGTTTCTATAAAGCTGGGCAGTTCAAACTTTGCAAGGACAGTCAGGCGCTTCTGTCTCACAGCCTGTAAGTACATTTTTTAATATTTAAATAATTTGTCAATGATGATTCAAACACGAGTTTTGAGCAGCAGAGTAGGCTTGTTGTTTCTCAGATCACAAATGCAGACACAGTTTTATGTTTACGCAGCGCGATACGCAATGCAACGCTTAAAAAGACAGTATAAGTCATTATAATCAGTAATTTGGTCCCCACTGGCTGCAACAAATGCATCGTTCGTAATGGGTTTTATTGGTTTTGTCTCATCTAGTGATGTCTGGATTGCAAACAAATCTTTCTTTTTAACCGGATCTTCTTAGTGAACTGGTGGAACCTGTTCACCAAATAGAACTTAATCGTTTGAAATGGTTTGCGTCTCCAGGACGCACTAATCCACAAATTACTTAAGTTATTCGGTTTGTAAACGTGCCTTACACTTCCTCTGACGCAAAAATAAACCAATATGCTGAGTTATTCTGTTACTCCTAACAGTACATTGACTGATCTGCTAAAAGAGAACCGGTGATGAAATGTGCACAAGCAGCTGGACTGAGTCTTGTGCTGCTTGCCTGGGAGATGGCATAGTATGTTAAGAGGCATAACATTTCCGTCACACGCTTGAGTCATTCGGCCAATCACAATGCACTGGATAGCTGGCCAATCAGAGCACACCTCGCTTTTCAGAATGATGAGCTTTGTAAAAATCAACGTGTTTCAGAAAGGCAGGGCATATAGGAGAAACAATAATGTACATTATATGGAAAATAATGTGTTTTTTGAACCTTAAACCGCATAAACACATTCCATTACACCAAATACACAAAATAATGTATTTTTTTTTTAGCAGCATCATATGACCCCTTTAACACGAATTTAAATGCATTATACGAAGGCAAAATGAAAAGAAAACACCATTTCTGAAAACAATCAGTTCCGTTCCCCTCAAAAACACATTCAAAAAAAATTCAATATTTGGATTTCCTTCCTATATTCCACGCATCGTGAACAGTGATCTTGTTATGCCTGATATATTCTCCCTCTTTGCGTCGGTCTTCAGCATCTTTTGGCCTCGGTAATGGCCGTTTACAGACTAATTATAATAATAATGTAATATTTCCACACAGGCCATTTGTGTGGAAATATTACATTATTATTATAATTAGTCTGTAAACACAAATACACTGACATTATGAAAAAAAATAATAATAAAAATAAATTAAATAAAAAAAAAAAAAAAAAAAAAAAAAAAAAAAAAATATTCGCCAAAATGTCATTTGTGACAAATCCAAAAAAAAAATTAAGTACATACAAATCAGCCACTGTCCCAGTCACAATGTCCGCCTCATACTGCCGTTTCCCAAGAGAAAACAAAACACGTTACAGTGAGACACAATGTCCAGCATGCTGCCTAGCAGTACTTTCAAATATAATGTTTTATTTTTTAAATATAATAATATACCAGCTCAAATCAGTTTAACAAATGATAATGTTATACTATTACAGAACGGATTTTTCAGAATAGAAAAATGCTATTCATATATTGATTTTGATAAATTAGTTTGAGGTATAGGCCAATATGAATCAAACAATAGGTATCACAGGGATGCTATGAAACAAACTCTTGATGGAATGAGTTTAAAAAACTGTACATAGCCTCAAACTTGGTCTCAAACCAAAGTTTTCAAGAAACCATAAGGTGCCAAGAAAAGGCAGCAGATAACCAGACAGGTGATGTTGAGAACCGGTTTGAACACAGGGAAATGACATGGGACACTGAATACAGGTCAATCAATATAGGTTTTCAAAGGCAGATTTCGAACAACCTTCTCATCAAAAGACATAAATAACAAAATACTATAAACTACCATTATCACATTGTATTCTATTGTGAGCAGAGATATATTGACTTTCCACAACACAGAAAGCAGGTACCAGTGTCTCAAATTTAATGCATTTGAAGGTGCTCAAGGACAAGCTGATTTCATAAAACTGCCATAACTACATAATTAGCAAAAGTACGGCTATTACAGTGTGTACACAGCAATAAACCGAATTATTAACAACAACAAAATAAGGTAAATGCCTTCATTCAGATGGTCAAGTAAGTCACCGTTAATCTGTGCGCTTACCTTGGATGTAACAATACAAATGCAGTCCATTCTCACGTATCAGACAGAGACCTTGCGCCTCTCAGCATGTCATTTCGCAACTCTCTTCTTTAACGAGAATCACACGGAATCCATTCATAAATGGGGAGCTCACGCTACTCCTTAGGATACCGAGAGTAAAACAAGAGCCATCCACGTGTTTGTATTTGTTCTCCTTGTTGCCCATGTCAGTGAAGTTCACAAAGAGGGGGAGAGAGAGATATGCACGTCTTCAAATGATCCTGAAAGCGCATAAGCAAGAGCGCACTGAATAACACCACGCCGCTTTGCTCTTGCACCGTTTCATCAAGCATCTCACTGATTAAACTTAGAGTAAATGGCCTTTAACTGTTTTGCGACCATCAAATCCGTTTTAAATTAAAGCGCTGGACACAAACCCTCTCTCTTTCTGGAAGTCCATGTCCTCATTTATGGATTCTGCGCAAAAGACTATACCACGACAGGAAAATGGTCATTGAAAGGGTCAATGTCTAAAACAGAATGGTGGTTTTCCCGATGTTTAATAAAGATAACAATATTCAGTGGTCCGTGACATCTTAAACCATCTAGTTTATGGTGCATGCCCATGCTGTGCTGTGATCCAGATCTAACTTTAATACTTTGTTAAAGACCGTATTAGCAAGCATAAAACATTATATTGACGTTATATGGATCTGCATGGATCTCGTCAGAAGAGTAAATTTCAGAAAATCACCTGACCTTTATCATGCTAGTACTGTTAACATATAAAATTACACTGCAATATAATTTCATTCATTCAACAGTGTGTCACATCCCTGTAAAGACTAACAAGTACAGATTTGAAAGTGACAACCCATACAGGAAAGAGAAATCCAGACACCCCACAGAGAAAGTGTTTTGGCAGCTCTCAAGCATGTTCCCAGCTGATGCAGCCCCACCATCAGTCACCTCACACACATTTTTAAACACTGAGCCAACGGTGTAAAAGCAGCCTTTATACAGATCATACTGTAGATTGTCCTGAAATGCAGTCCAAGTATAAATATTTGATGTGCACAGTGATTAGCCCTTCCTTTCAGAAGCAGCCTCTGTACATGCTGCAGTTCCATAAAGGTTTTTTGGATCAAAGGAAACAAAAAGAACACTGGGTAATAAACATCTCTTACCCATCTCTAACAAAATAGTCTCTAGTGTTGGTGTTCATGTTGGCAGGGGAAATATGAAGTACTTAGACACAGCGCACATTTCCCACATCAACCTACAACTACATCACTACTTAAGTCCAAAAATACACATGCATTAAACATATTTTTAACATCCAAAGTAACTTCATTGTCTCTATTGAGATTAACAAAAGTCATTTTTAAACATTGTATTTATTAACAGTATAACAGAATATTATATTTTGTTATAACAAAACATACTGAACATAAGTATAAGATGTCTGGCAACTAAGCGTGTGTTGCATCAACACACAGGGCACTTAGGCCTTGTTGCTTGTAATAGGAGTGATGATTTGCTTTGTGCATTTAAAAGTACACTAAGTAGAAATTTTCAATTGCTGTTTGCAAATACAATATTCAAACTTGGCCCCTATACCCAAGTATAGGTCTCTGTGGAACAAAAAGGGGGGGTTTCCCAACTAGTATTGGTCTTTTTTAAACCCGAATAGGGTTTTTTTTTTTTTTTACATACCAATCAAACAAATACAGAAGCCTTTTTTTCTTTCTTGTTTTCTAGTGATTGGAACTATATTGTTATGCCTAGATCAAGAAAAATCAACAAATAAAAAAAATAAAGCTGCATGCCTTAAGGACTTCCATAAAACTGGAGAAAAACGCATTCAAAAACTGTTCATAGCCATAGACATATGGTAACATTTTACTCATGTAAGATTATGGTTGTTTTGTTTTTTTGGACAAAAATTCTTGTAGCGCAGTCCAATTTCAAATCACTCATGTTATAATATTTTGGAGCATGAGATTTAGATTTATTATTGATATTTAACTGACCTTGCAACATGCATTAATATAAAGAAAATGTGACCTGAAATGATGACTCAGAAAACTTTAGACTACTTCAGACTACTTAATTGACCATAGACACAATGATGAATGGTGATTGATGACAAAACTGACCAAACAGAATAGTGAATGTTAGCTAATTTTTAGGTAACCCCTGATTGTGAGTGGAAGTAGACTGCTCTGAGGCCTCATTTATAAAACTTTATGTAGAATTCCACGTGACACCATATTTAAAACCGTTAAAGGTACAAGACATTAAGGAGATACGGACTATAAATGCCATTTCTGCCATACAATTTACATTGCTAAAAATCATCCAGTATCCTTGTTATGTTTTAGAATAAATATATCAAAAAATCCATAAAAACAAAATTGGATAAAATACTTTTCAGAGAAACTTTATAGAAAAGAGTTGATTCATTCTTTTACACTGACCAAATAGTAGGCTATATTAATTGTTTTAAATAAATGAAATTTATGCCTTTTGCTGATAATGTACACATATGTTTCAGGGTAATTTATATAGGCTAGTTTGGTCTACTTATATTTTGCAGTAGAAAATGCAGTTGTCTGACTCGGCGCGTCACTGACAAATTTTTTAAAAATGAAACCATTTTCTTTAAATTCTATCCTTCAAATATTTGACTATCACAGGAGTCTGCCTGCACACATCAACATCTCTGTGCAGCAGTAGTTGTACAGTATTGTCACTGGACCTATTCAAACCGGCCGATGGACCGTTCATCCACCGAATCCAGCAGTGTCTCCCATAATATCGAAGTGCGCATCATTTCCTTGTTCTCACTAAACATATTTTCTCATAACGTGAGATCTGCAGTTCAGTTTTAGGAGGAATTATTGTGCGCCTAGCCACTCCTCCCTGTCATTAAAAACATAGGCATGCCAGAGGAAAAGTCATCAAAAAATACAGTGCATCCACTACAACTATGTATTCATATCATCTTTAACTTCTGCATAATGACTTTATGTATCTCAGTGCTCATCTTCATTAATGAATGTCATTTTTAATCTAATTGTTTATATCAAAATTAAAATAGAGTTTAAAATACTTCATTGTTTTGCTCACTGTAGTAAAAATGTGCATACGCATGAGTCAGAGTTTGCGTGCCGGTGCGCAAATTTTCCTGTCAAGTTTGTTTTTATAAATCCCATCTTTTACGTAGGAAGTGGCATACGCCTCTTTCAGGCCATGTTTTGTGCGTACGAAATGGTTATAAATGAGGCCACAGAGCTTTTTATAGCAAAAGTTTCTCAAAAACATTAAACATCTTGTAGTTTACCACAATCCACTTACATGTATATACATGCAATCTCTCTTAGTGTTTCTCCAGAAATTGCCCAGACAATTTCAGCAAATCAGGTAATGAGGTTGAAAAACGCCTATGCCCATATGAAAATTTAAAACTGGGAAATGCCTTTTTTGTTCTGCAGAGACCTCATACTCCTTCACTGGCAGAATACTGTCAGAAGCAATGCACCCACTATCTGCGGGATGATGAGTGATGAGGCATTTCGAAAATATCATGTTTATCATGCATAAAAAGCATTTTTTAATACAGTTACACTAATAGTTAGATGACTGGCTGTAATTTGCAAGCGAGTTTATCCATTTTCAGTCTAGCTCACTGATCTATTTATAACAGATCAGTTGTCCAGCTCACTAATAAAGAATTATCACATGTCATCAGAAAAACTTTATTCACAATGCTTAATCTGTCAAGTTAGATATAGCAGTCAATAAGGCAATAGCAACAAAAAGTTGTTTTTGTGTTGAGACAGGAGAAATAAGCAGGGCTTCAGGAGTTAAAATAAATGATAACTTCACGATAAAGTCCTGCACTCACCCGTGTTGTGCATCGCTATTGGCTGGGGGCTCTCTGCAGACACATACCACCAAGTAATGTTTGAGAGGGATCATTTTTGTATAGGTCTACAATTTTTATTTTTTTTTTTAAGAAAATTCTCCATAGTGCACCTTTAAGTTTTAACTAATTTTTTTACAAGAATTAGCTATGTTTTTTTAAAAACCTTAAACTGACATTATTCCACCCCTCTAGCTTCCGCAGTCCCCACAATCTCCCGTGACCTGGGTTTTTCCATAATGAACCCTTTTCACAATTCCAAGATTGGAACATAAAAGTGAACAATTGCATGATAACATTTAATTGTAGATATGGGGTACATGGGAGACCATAGCAAATACTAATTTTACATTTCCATTTTCTCCAGCAGTAAAAGAGAAATACACTACTGCATTCCTATTACTTTTTATTGTCCATTTTATTTATTAGTGTAAGATTTCATTTCATGCACTAGAAGCTCCTGTCACCAAGACCAATTCCTTTTTCTGCACTAGAAGCTCCTGTCACCAAGACAAATTCCTTGTGTGTGTAAATATATTTGACAAAGGTCTTTCCATTTTTTATACATTTCAGTCACTAGCTCAGCAGCTATATTAGAGGCTAAATTAGCGTTTACTTCTTTTTTACCAGTAATTTTATACTGTAGAAGACAAAGTAAAGTGTAATAAAATTAAAATATTAAAAACTTTGCAATGTTAATTATTGCAATAGAAATGTGTCCATCACAGTTTGTGAATGGGTCAGTAATGAAATTTAGTTTGAAAAGGATGGCAAGGTATAATCATACAAGTCAAAGGTCACCAATGCAAAATACACAAATTTCGGTATAAAAAAAACACAGTCCTTAGATAAGAGTTTTAAATACACATTGGTACAAAGAGATTTTTAAACTTAAAACACCAAATTGACATTTTCACAATTATATTAAATATATTTTTAAGTCCAATTCCACAAATTCTAAAAAGTGATCAGCTGTATTCAGCTGAACACATTCTGAAATAAATGTCACATTTTAGAGATAATAATTTTAATGGGGCTAACACATTTTTAATAAAGTTTCAGAATTGTGAAAATGCCACCCACAGCTTGGCCACCAAAACTTGACTTTCCACCGACAATGCTGCGACATTCGTCCACAGCAGACCCCATAAGGCAAGTTTGAATGGAGCGCAATGAAACATGAGTCCCTCTATTCTGGAGTAATCCCCATCAACAAGGCTTGAGGAACGGGGTAAGAGGAAATGAGCGGCCCCAGACATGCGGCCCATGGGGGATGCCCAACCCACCAGACCCCGTGCCGGTATGATACTTATTGGTTCCAGCTCACTGGGGGAGGGATTTAGCTTTAGCGAGCACATGAAGGATTTCATTTAGGAGGGGAGAGTCCTGAGAGTGGCCATTATATTAACACAGAAAGAAAACAAGGGGGAAAAATGATTGAACATTGAGGGACATTGAAATACACAGCAGAGGAGTTAAATTTACCTATATTTCATTATTTATGAAGGACGTTCAAAAGACCTGAAAAAAGCAGCAAACTAATATTTGTTTGTTATGGGGTTATAAAACAAACATATTAGAAAAGTACTGTAAGTTACAGTGGAAGACAACTGAGAATAAATCGGAATAATAAATGATCAATTCTACAGGGCTCCAAGCTGTATTGATATAAAGGTCTGCCAGTTGATAGAATCAGATCAGCTTAGTGACTAGACTCACCCACAGAAAAATGAACAACATTTTGTCTTGTGAAACGGGTCATTCTGAAAATGTCATGTTGCTGGTGGGATATTAGTCAATCGGTAAAGGTCCTCTTTCAAACTTAGCTAATATGTGGAGCCAATACTACTGCTTTGCTAAAAACAGAATAAATCTGTTCTTTTGTAAATCCATTCAAAAGTGGCTGTGTTCCGATGTTGTACATCTCTACACACTGCCGGCAGGTGGTGGTATTGTGACAACTGCCTTCCACAAAACAGACTGGTCCAGCTACAAACATACATACTGCATCCACGGTTTACACATCTAAGTCTAACTGCTGTTTGAAAGATTTCATACAGTGAAAAACTGTAATAGATCTAACAGGAAATTTAATTTAATTTTAAAGTTAAATTCTGTTGCATTTCAGTACAGATGAAATGATTACCGGTTTGACGATAAATCATGATTCAATCATGATAAATTCCCCACGGTTAGTATTACCATTTTATATTTTAATTATCATTAAAACTGTATTCAATTACTGCGATTTGAACAATTCAGGATAAATAGATACTGTCCAGCATAAAGCAAAGTTTTAAGTAACCGTCTCCATATGTGCACAGCGCACAGAGTAGTTTTGGTGTGTGAAAACAAAGCGGAAAGCTGGGAGGTTTTAAGAGTGCTATGGGAATTACACAAATGAATATATAAATTAATTAATTATATGAATGCACCTCTTAAGGTGCTGACTTCAGAAAAGATTCGATGGCATTTTGTTTTCATCTTCGCTCCATGTAAAACCTAATAAAGAAGTGTTCGTATCGCAATGCTTTCTCCACGGAGGTTTACGGGAAACAGCTCTTATTCTGCTGTTCCACAAGCGCCACCTAGTGTCAAAAGTGGATTAAGAGAGAGTTAGATTTACATTCAGCCTGTGCAGTTTTTGTCTGGGCAAAAAAAAAAAAAAAAAAAAAGACAGACTATTTGCATGCCCTGCTGTAAAATTTTCGGCAAGTGTCAATATTTATGGGACAAGATATGAATATATATATATATATATAATAAAAAAAAAAACTTTGTAGATGCTACACATCTAAAACAATTCGGATAAGGTATTTAGAATTATTTACGGAGCAGATAAAATACATAATACATTATTAGCACCCTTTATTTATTAATCAATTATCATTTTGACAACTCTTTTCTTTATTTAAAGATAATATGAGGTTTAGTATTTTATGAAGCTTTTTTTGCTTGGTCTAAAAGCTCTGTGTGAAAATTTCGTACATGTTATTAGATAAACTATGGTTTTTTGTCAAACTATGATTTTAAATAAAGAAACGATTTGTGTGTCAGTTGAACAGTTCCATCACATTTTAACAACCCTTTTGGCCACTATAATAATAAGAAATGTTTTCATACCGTTTCATCTTTAATGCATCCAATAATTTACAACAACACTCCCAGAATTCCCTTTGTGACTGTGACACTACATATTTGACATTTTTCACTGAAATAAATGTTTGTCTCTTAGCTTTTTCAAATCAGTTATGTACATTAGGGTTCCACGTTTCATCTTATGTTAGAAAATAAGTGTTTATTGCATTATTTTGTCATGTGTGTTAAAGGAATAGTTGACCCAAAAATGAAAATTTGCTGCTAATTTACTCACCGTCAGGCCATCGAAGATGTAGGTGACTTTTTTTCTTCAGTAGAACAGTACAGAAGATTTTTAACTGTAAAACCTGGTCCATGGTGATTCTTAAAATGCAAGGAAACACAAAATTAAAACCTGTGGCTCCTGACGATATATTAAGATCTTATGAAGCAATTATTCAGTGCAAGAAACTGCAACATTATTACAACAATATTACATGTAATTAATAGCCTCCGGCAACACAGTCAAATACTTGCATTTCATGAATCACCAAGGACCACGGTTTCAGATAAAAACTTCTTTACTGTTCTAAAATAGGGGTGAGTAAATTAATAGCAAATTTTCATTTTTTATCCCTTTATACATACGTAGGGGGCGGGGGCGATCACACTAAACGTTTCATTCCACTGACATCCATTTATATGCATGCAAATGCGGAAGACAGAAAACACTAGCTCATGCGAATTTCGTGTTCTAATGTTCAAGTTTGATGAACTCTTGAGAATTCGTATCACGTTAAGATCTGTGACTAACATAGGTCAGTCTGACCGGTGTGAGCTGAAATGAAACCATTCTATGAAAAAGACACAGACTGTGATGTCATATTACGACTGTTGTAGTGTCAGTAGAAATTTTATGTGCTCAAAGTCTAGCTTGACTGCGGCTTTACTATTATGGTGTTTTGTATTGGGATGTATGACACAGTGCACCTTCTATATTATTATTACCTCAGCTTGTGGAAAAGCTACTTGTGATGAACTTCTTCACCTGGCTTTCCCTTTAGCACCTGTGTTACTATGGTGGTTGTCAGTATGTTAAAGGTACAAAACAGTTTAGTAGCAGTGTGGTTACATGTTTTATTTTACTTTTTAAGATGTAAATACTTACGGGTTGTTTTGTAAAGTTGTTAAAATTTTTACTTACTGAAATTTATTAGAATTATTATGGCAACAACAGCTGCCAGTTTTATTTTGTAAAATCAACAGGTTTTTTTTACAGTTGCAGACACTAAGATAGTGGTAAGACAAGTCACTATCCATATCCAATCTCAATTTCGTTACCACAAGTGATTAATTTATGCAATTTGTTGAGAAATATGGGAATGCTGTCATTAGTGTTTCAAAGCATTTTGAGGTGGAATAACACTTGAAACATTTTTGGAATATAAATTTACGGCTATAAAGCTACAAACCCGATTCCAAAAAAGTTGGGACACTGTATAAATTGTGAATAAAAACAGAATGCAATGATGTGGAAGTTTCAAATTTCAATATTTTATTCAGAATACAAACATAGATGACATATCAAATGTTTAAACTGAGAAAAATGTATAATTTTAAGGGAAAAAATAAGTTGATTTTAAATTTCATGGCATCAACACATCTCAAAAAAGTTGGGACAAGGCCATGTTTACCACTGTGTGGCACCCCCTCTTCTTTTTATAACAGTCTGCAAACGTCTGGGGACTGAGGAGACAAGTTGCAATAGGAATGTTGTTGTCCCATTCTTGTCTAATACAGGCTTCTTCTAATTGCTCAACTGTCTTAGGTCTTCTTTGTCGCATCTTCCTCTTTATGATGCGCCAAAATGTTTTCTATGGGTGGAAGATCTGGACTGCAGGCTGGCCATTTCAATACCCTGATCCTTCTTCTACGCAGCCACGATGTTGTAATTGATGCAGTATGTGGTCTGGCATTGTCATGTTGGAAAATGCAAAGTCTTCCCTGAAAGATACGACGTCTGGATGGGAGCATATGTTGTTCTAGAACTTGGATATACCTTTCAGCATTGATGGTGGCTTTCCAGATGTGTAAGCTGCCCATGCCACACGCACTCATGCAACCCCATACCATCAGAGATGCAGGCTTCTAAACTGAGTGCTGATAACAACTTGGGTTGTCCTTGTCCTCTTATAGTCTGGATGACATGGCATCCCAGTTTACCAAAAAGAACTTCAAATTTTGATTTGTCTGACCACAGAACAGTTTTCCACTTTGCCACAATCCATTTTAAATGAGCCTTGGCCCAGAGAAATGCCTGCGCTTCTGGATCATGTTTAGATATGGCTTCTTTTTTGACCCAGACCTCAACGTAGCCGGCAACGGCCAATGGCACGGTGGATTGTGTTCACTGACAATTTTTTCTGGAAGTATTCCTGAGCCAATGTTGTGATTTCCATTACAGTAGCATTCCTGTATGTGATGCAGTGCCGTCTAAGAGCCCGAAGATCATGGCATCCAGTATGGTTTTCCGACCTTGACCCTTACACACAGAGATTGTTCCAGATTCTCTGAATCTTTGGATGATATTATGCACTGTAGATGATGATAACTTCAAACTCTTTGCAATTTTTCTCTGAGAAACTCCTTTCTGATACATTGCTCCACTATTTTTTTTCGCTGCAGCATTGGGGGAATTAGTGATCCTCTGCCCATCTTGACTTCTGAGAGACACTGCCACTCTGAGAGGCTCTTTTTTATACCCAATCATGTTGCCAATTGACCTAATAAGTTGCAAATTGGTCCTCCAGCTGTTCCTTATATGTACATTTAACTTTTCCCGGCCTCTTATTGCTACCTGTCCCAACTTTTTTTCGGAATGTGTAGCTCTCATGAAATCCAAAATGAGCCAATATTTGGCATGACATTTCAAAATGTCTCACTTTCAACATTTGATATGTTTTCAGTATTCTATTGTGAATAAAATATAAGTTTATGAGATTTGTAAATTATTCCATTCCTTTTTTACTCACAGTTTGTACAGTGTCCCCAACTTTTTTTGGAATCGGGTTTGTAGTTTCATGGCTAGCATGTTTCCTAAAAACACAATTACATTGTATAAAAATAAATATTTTATACACTTTAAAATTTTCACACTTTGTGCATAATTATGTAAAACTGCAGTTTGGAAAAGCACAATAAAAAAAAATACTGTTTTACTAGTGATATTTACCCATTTACCATTAAATACACATATAAATTATCTGTAATTGTGTAATAAATTGTGAGCTTACAAAACCATGTTTAATATGTTTGTTCATTTTGTTGCGTGCATTACGCATTTGTGAGAACCTTTTATACTTTTAAACTAAAGTGAAATAAAACTGTCTGGAAAAGACAACTGTTGTGTTCTCCTTCTCTCTCATTCGCCAGCTTACCACATCCACTTTTTTTCGACATTTTTCATAACTGTGGTTGAGAAATCACTGGTGATGAAATGTTTTTCATAACACTTTAAGCAAACATCAAGCAGATGAAGTCTCTGAACATCCACTCCTACATGCAAAAAAAATGATTTTTACTGCTTGTTTAGTTTAGTTACTTAAAATGAGTTAATGCAGCAATTCTGTCACAACTTATCTATCTTGTTATGCTTTTAAGAGGTCACTGAATGACTGAAAAATTGCTTATTTTAGGATATTCTGCATAAGTACAGTATTGAATACTTAAGTATTCAAGTGCACAAAGCATACACAAGCATACACAGCGACTGCAGTTACACAGAGCAGAAAAACTCATTCATTGTATTTGTTTTCACTATCAATGACAATTGTGATAGCATGAAGGAAGGATGTTAAATTCTCAGAAAGCCTGACTGATGATTACATAGAGGGTGTGAGCAGCAAAAGCATGTGGCCATTTCAAATTCATAACAGTTACAAATGAAGTTTAAGAAACTTAAGTTGCCATTAATCCCCAATAAAAATGTCAGTCAAGCAGAGGCCCATGTTTGGTTGTTGCTTTGTTATCTGAATGCAGTACTTTCTAATTAAACTGACCATATTGTGGCATGACTTGTTTCATGACTTGTGAAAACAAGCAGCATGCCATTTTCTGAATTTCTTTAAATGTTTTTTACACTGAGATGTTTGTGAAATCCTAGAAATATGTGTGCATGACATCAAATGACACACATTAATCTGACCTAAAAAAAAGCTCTATTCATTAATCTAATTCAGATGATTAGAATTGAAGCACACTTACCTCTATGCTGGTGCTAAGGCTGGGCAGGGTGTCTGAAGTCACCGTTGTGCTTTGAATGCTGGAGAAATCCCACAGTGGTCTCACTGGGGGGTATTGCATCGGGCACTTTCACTGATTCCCCACATCTCTGATGTCCAATAAGGTCACTTCGTAAAAATTCCTGGATATCTGTTAAAAGAAAAAATATTTATTTTCTTTTTTTCCTGTAATACCCCATATCTGAGAGAGCTTACAAAAAAGATGTTATTCATGAAAAGCAAGATACAATGGCCCCACAAAATATTTTGACACTTAGGCTACATGTAAATGTATGAATTTCACTGCCTAATCAATTTCATATTCATGCTATTAATTCTAAACATCCAATACCACTGTGATTTTTTTTTAGTGATCCATTAAATTATTTCCTCTCAAGTTCATTGTGTATAGTTCATCATATAAACTATGAATGTGTTTCACTAACGTTTGACAACTGGAAAGAGCCCCCCAAAAAAACTCTCTTACATTTATTAACTGTGTCTTAAGTGTCCAAATATCTTCCTTTTTTTGTGGAGTTGTAAATGTCATTCAAGGACACATTAATTGTGCAGATTAAAATCTTGTGAATGCTTGTTCATTTTATGATCAGGACGCTTTTAGTTATGAGATTTACTAGCCAATGGCATGTATCTATAAATACACATCTTAGAGTGAACATCAGTTTAAAGATTACAAACAAGAATGTAGTCTAAAGCTAGAAGTCATGGGGAGATTTAAAGGTCATTCACAGCTGTTACAACATTTATCAGGTTACAATCATAATGACATAAGGGTCAGCAAGCATGCTTTCAACAAAAACAACAGATGGACCACACAGGAACTTTTTATTATGAACATTTATAGCGTTTATTTGAAAACAACCACCAAGGCATGTAGTAAAACAGTTCATATTTATGTATGTGCATGGCAGATAAGACAGAAGCTCACACCACTTTAAAAATCAAACAAAGAGTAGCAATCGACACAAAAGGCATATGTGTCGTTTAAAATAAATTAGGGAACTAGTCTCTTCCACAAGTAGAGGGGAAATAACTGTTTGAGAGAATGGCATGCTGTGGTTGGCTATGCTGTTCGACACTCAGCCAAGAGACAAAATAGCAGAGGGATATAGTTATTCTATACATGGCAGAGATTGGGTAACAGGTCTGAAAATACATACTGGAACACATGAAGCTACACAGCAATGAGAATAAATATTTTTATAATGCATGCTGGTGGGGGGTGATTCCCTCATCTCTGTGTTTCCTTTGAAAAACCATTGCAGGCTTTTAACTGGGCTCCCACTAGTGAGCATCTGTCCCTATGACCATAGGCACCGATCCCGTGGATAGTCTCAAAAACACACGTGAAAGTCTCCGTTCATTTAACCAATAAGTAATGGATTGCTGCTTGTACGACTTTATTCTCGTTTTCATAGTTAATTTGAGTCTGTTTTTTGGCGCTATTTTAATGGCAAGATTGCACTACTGTAATACGAGAGGGCGTCAGCACGAATCTCTCAGCTAGCAACAAGCTTGCTCTCCCATATAGTGATCATGACTCTGCGCTCCCTCAGATATTACGTGTGCACCCTCAAACTTTGTCCTGTGTATGCGCGAATAAATGCTTATTGTAAACAGGTATTTATTAAATCATTTTATTTAGTGAAGCGCAGTCCTCATAGAAAGAATGTGTATATTATTTGGTTACTAAATTTATTTGCAGTCCATGCGTTTCACTTCGCAATATAAATTTTCTGTAAATTCATCAAACGCACTATCCAATGGAGTATACTCTAGAAAAAAAAAAAAAAAACTACCACCCAGTATAAATACTGATTAATGAGAATGAAAAATTTGAAAATGTTACATTTGTTGTGTATGTGTATTATAACTTAGGCCAGTTATTAAAATGTGTTTTAATATATAGAAAAAAAGCACACACACACAAAAAAAAAACCTGGTTGTTGTTGGGGGTGGGGAGGTTGTTGTTTGACAGAAACATAAATGACCATTAATAATTTAGATCTAGCATGTTTTATGTAATTTTAGGGTATGTAATGTTTTTCATAAACATTGTTTTTTGTTATACTGGTTGAAAGTCTATTCACACCCTGGATAGCAAAAAGCTTTTGTGGAAGTCCTAGAACCATATAAATCTTGGTCCAATGTTCGGTCCGAATGCAATGATAGAATGCCCTACCTGCCTGTCAACCTATTGTATCTATCTGCATACCTCCACGCACCCAATAGCGAGAATTCGGTGCATGCTATTGTCCAGGCTAAGCCAGACGGTGTTTAGCCAGTGAGAAAATACTGTTACAGAAGTGCAAGCCAAAATTCGAACATTTGGCAAAATCCACAGAGATGGGGCAAAACAAGGGTAAACATTGGCAGATTTTACAAGATTAAAGAATTTGATGGAATGTTTGGGTTTCAACCACAGACTGTAAAAAAGATGGGACGACGAACCTTCATCCTCTTCCACTGAAGAAAAGCGCCGCTGTTGTCCCGATCAATAAGGCGCGGGTCCATATTTGCGCTGATTTGGGACCGGAGTCTGCGCAATAGCGAACTCGGGACTGGAGTCTGCGCAGTAGAAAAGTGAAGTGGAGCCAAAATCCAGCCCACACTCCCGCAGAGTCGAACGCAAACGCACCTAAACGTCCCTGACCCTTTTTTTAAATTAGCCTGACTGGTCCAAGTTTTGTCTGCTGATTTTACCGTATGAGGCTTGTTTGTTTCTAATAAGGTAAATACAACTCCAATCTCTTCCTGAAGATCCCGAAAAAAGTCTGTTGGCGCCTCAGTTCGCTCAGAGAAGCTTTCAGTCTCAGCTGTCAATCATCACATCACACTCCCCGTTTTTATAGCATCACATAACTAACTAAAACCAAACTTATTTCAATAACGAACACACCCTAACTTACATCAGCATGATAAAATCTACATCAAATGACATAAACCATGTTTGAAAAAAAAAATATTTAAGTGTAATTTAATTATTTAGCTTTGTCCCACGTCCCATTAGATTACATGGGTTTATGACCTATACTGGGACCAGCCACCCGGGGGGGCGATCGAAACGCTGTTCTTTCACTTGTCAGTGCCCCTGTAAGCCTTAGAGAAGTTACAGGTCGTGACGTCACAGAATCCAACCATTTAATATTTGACTGACCTCTCAGTCATGCAAAGTACTCTCAAAATAAAACAACAAAAAAAATTAAACCAAATACTGAGCCTGTTTACTGAAAAATAAGACTGGAGTTATTCAGGTGAAAATGCAAGGGGCTTTCAGTTCACCTTATCGAAAATATAGTTTGTTTGTTTGGTTCAATTTTTGTGAAAAAAAAAAACAACATTAAATTGATCACTGATCACAGGTCTTTTTCTGTCTCCAAC
The DNA here is from genome assembly GCF_018340385.1 of Cyprinus carpio. Classification (NCBI taxonomy): domain Eukaryota; kingdom Metazoa; phylum Chordata; class Actinopteri; order Cypriniformes; family Cyprinidae; genus Cyprinus; species Cyprinus carpio. Next base: position 482,362 of record NC_056573.1, read on the forward strand.
TACCTGGAAATTGAAACATCAAACATAAGAAAACTGACATTTCTATGTGTGTGCCAGTGACTGACATTATTCCAAAGCATGTCTTGTTAATAACATGTAGTGACATCTGATAGCGGGTACTGCTGGTTATGTGACAAGTATTTAAAGTGTTGGGGGGGTGGGCGGGATTACAAAGATTGGTAGAATGCAAAATGTCAAGAGCAGCTTCAAATTTGCAACCAACCTGTCCAAAAGTAGGGCAAAAAAAAAAAAAAAAAAAAACAGAACAAACTATGCTCTCTTATTGAAAACAATCTGGGACACATAAATCAAGGTCCTGATGACAGCATTCAGATTTTTCAAGTGCTGAATCATCATGCATCAAACAAATTAAAAATGCATTATATAAGACTGTACGTTTACACAGCACTCTAGCTGAGTCAGCTGCATTATCTGAGCAAAATCATTCATAATTTCATTTGCAAATCTCATTGAAGCACATCAGGAAGGAAGCAGATGGTGAAAGACCCTCTATTTGCAAGCAAATCATTTATGAACAGTTTATGCTAAACAAATATAAATGACGCATTTTGTATTTTTGCTAACAATCACTTGGTACACATTCATTCCATGTTGGTAACACTTGGCCACATAATTCAGTCTCTGCAAATGAACATAAATCTGATCTACTATTCCTGCGCTATAGAAATATAATCAGAATTCTTTTTCATAATGATGTTCATGCCGGGCAGCAAAAGTTCTCTCATCACCTCATGTGGCAATTACAGTTTAAGTTTTGAGTCTGCTCTATCCATGGCTCTCCCTTAGGTGTGGATGGTGGGGCTTTCCAAATTTCTGTATGCCAATATACAAGGAGTAGAGGTCGACAGATGTATTGGTTTTGCCGGTTAATCGGCATCGATAGTTGATTGCTAGAACAATCGGTTATCGGCAAAAATCCACGCCGATAGTTTTCCGGGTTGCGTTTGTTGCTTAAATCAAGCCTTTAACTCCAAAACCGTTACATCTGTTTGTTCTAGCAGATATAAGCAGAATGGACAACAACATGGCTGTCTTTAGGCTTTTGGTCAGCCAGGAAAAAACATGAAAGAAAGGGAGCTTTATGAGTTTGATATTTATTTATTTGATATTTACTATGGTCCCCTGAGGCAAATCAGTCTGGCATCAGATGAAGTTATGACTGAAGCAACTTACTAATAAGCATGACATTCTGAGTGAGGTACACAGAGTTTTAATCATTGTTTGAGAATCAGCTATTAAGAGGTTAATACTAAACGCACTACTTTGCCCTTAGTATTATGCCCAGTGTCATTATGAGGGGTACTGTTTATTCATGTCAGTTCAGTAACCCCGTCCATGCTCTGCAAGTACACAATGTGCATGATAAAAATGGAGCTATTTTAATCTCTGCCTATTTTAGTAGTACTACAATGACACATCAAACCCGCTGTTAATACAGGGGTCTTGTTTTACACAAAATCTTTATAATATCAGCCCAAACGTGTCTGATATCAGTCTAAATAGGTCAGTTCACTGTTCAGAACCATTAGAAAAAACAAGCTACATCAGACAATGTGGTAATTTCAACCAAGTCTCTGTCCACACTTCTGAAACCAGACTGGTTGCTGTCGAGGAGGTTGTTCTGTGTGAGAAAGGCATTCAACCAAGACTGCCTTGCTCTCAGTTGTTGAAGCCCTAGGACTGGCAAGAGCGGATTCCAAATCTGCAATACTTACCTTGCTGGAACAGATCCTCCTGTCAACCCTTTTGGCAAAAGGCATCTCAGGAACCCGCACTCCAGTGGTAACTTGAAGAGGTGAGGAGCCCAAGTCGCAACATCTAACTACTGAGGGTGCCTCAGGGCTCAGTTCTTGGATCACTTCTATTCTCTGTCTACATGGCATCACTAGGTTCTGTCATTCAGAAAAACATGGCTTTTCATACCACTGCTATGCTAATGACACTCAACTTTACCCATAGGCGGAGGGTGAACCAACTCCAGGGCAAGCAGCCAAAGCTATTAAATACAAACATCATGTCTTTTTAGGCAAGAACCAGACATGGGTGTCATGCAGGCTAATAAAATATCTGAACGTGATTAGAACGTGATTATAACAACAAACATAAAAAAATTTAATTACATAACGTTTCCTTTCCACGGTTATTCAAACGGCGAATAAATTACATAGCCTACAGAAAGTGACATTATCACTAATTTTGATCTATCGCGAGTTTAAGCATTAAAACGAAAAAAAAAAAAAACTGTCGTTATAATCACTGAAGCAGTCCTACACTGCGAAATTCACTTTGTTAGCAACAGACACAATAGATTTAATTTGTTTGTGCTGGAGCATTTTTGGTCCAATTTAGTGGGCATTTTTGCCATAAGACCCCATGACCAGGCTAATCCTTCCCCAGCCTTAGACACGCTCCACCTATGACTCTACCTCTCATTCCATCCTGATGATCCGACGATAGCGTGCTCATATCTCAGCTTGTCTAACAGACATTTTTTTGCTGGATGAAGGACCATCACCTTCAACTCAACCTTGCCAAGACAGGAACTGCTTGTGGTTCCATCAAACCCATCTTTTCATCACAATTTCACCATCCAGCACATCAACTAGAACTCCTTCAAAAACAGTTATGCTTCACAACTCCTTGTTCAAGCTCTTGTTCTGTCCAGGCCTGGACTGCAATGCTCCCTTGGCAGGTCTTCCAGCCAGTTCTATCAAACCTTTACAATTAATCCAGAATGTAGCAGCAAGATTAATTTCTAATAAACTGAAAAGGATGCACGTCACACCTCTGTTTATCAATTTGCACTGGCTACCAATAGCTGCTCGCATAAAACTCAAGGCATTAATGTTTACCTACAGTACAAAACCACCCACTGGCTCTGCACCCCTTTAACCCAAATTCATTCTTCAGACTTATGTTCCCTCTAGAAGCTTGCGTTCTGCAAGTAAACGTCGCTTTATAGTGCCATCCCAAAGAGGCACACAAATCACTTTCACAGACTATTAAATTAAATGTTCCCTCCTAGTGGAATGACCTGCCCAACTCAATCCGAGCAGCTGAGTCCTTAGCCATCTTCAAGAATCGGCTAAAAACACATCTCTTCCATCTTTATTTGACCCTCTAACTCTAGAACTCTCTATTCCAATTCTATTCTTAAAAAAAAAAAAAACTTACCCCTTTTAAAATTGATCTCTTGTTGATTTTGATTGCTTTGTCCTCATTTGCAAGTCACTTTGGATAAAAGTGCCTGCCTAATGACTAAATGTAATGTAAATGTAAAAAGTTTAAATTATTTATAATTAAGTCCCCAATGATCAATGGAACCATGATAAATAAAGAGATGTTGTATGTTTGAGACCCAGACACTTGAACTCTTTGTGATGTTTCTCGGCTAAAGTTTAACAAGAAAAAAAAGTATGATGACAGTGGATTCATTACAATGTAAAGATCAAAAGACCTAAACTCAATTTGCTATATTTCATAGTGGAGATCAATTATAATCCATCAGAGATGAGTCCTCTCTGTTGAGCCAGTCAAACAGAGGCGTAACTATCAGCCGATTCCTAGGTTTCTCTGAGTCTCATGTTCACTTTTCTGCCTCCGAAATGAGATCTGTGGTGAGGCAGCATTTAAACAGAGTGCTGTATTGACGTCTGATTAAACAGACTTCTGCAGCAACAGGATAGAATTTCCGCAGTTCACCAAGCATGTCGGGTCTCTTTAAACTCTGGACACGTCTTCATTATCTGATGGCTCATTTAGAGACTTTGGAATGCTAATGCTTTCTGTTGATAATTAAAAATATATTACGATGATCAACTTTGGAAATTTACAACCATTTGCAGGACCACAATCAGCCACATGAGGAAAATCATTAAAAAATATAATATTGCTCAGTTGGTGTTATTTTTATACTTATATTTTTTAGCTGGCTTGATGCTCGCTAAAGTTATTACAATGTGCTTTAAGAGATGCTTCCTATCTACTTTAGGAAGTGATTTTTAATCCATTACTCTGTTTCAGACAGGACCTCTGAATAAAGATTAGGGAAAAGATATTGGGACTGCCTTTGTGATATCAAATTCACCATCCCAGTTCTTTATCAAGCACTAAGAGCTTTTTAAAAAAGGTTCTTCTGTGTGTGGATAAAACCTGGCCATTAGCTGCTTTAGATAATGTGCGTCATTTAATCGTACCCCTACTTTGAGTCTCATTTTCAAAACGATTAACTAGGAACTCATGAGGCAGATGGGTTCTGTCAAGGGTAAACCTGGTCTATCTTGTGACCCAAATTTTGCATGCAGGAGGAGACCTGCCCTGCTCTGGTTAACTCTTCTTCTCTGGTGTCCAGGGAGGGATCTTAAGGCTCTAATCATTGAGATACATGCACTGAGTCTGCAGTGATGCTCTCTCTGAGAAACCATCGTAAATCATCAGCCTACGGATTAGGACTAGGGCAATCATGTCAACAGATTACATTTTGTTTGTATTTTAGAATACATATCTGTAGAAAAGTCAAATTGGAATCCCTCGCTCCAATGCTTTTTTCATTAGCAGCGCTCTTAAGAACATGTGCATGCGGGACATATATGAGAAGAGGGATATCTGCACGCGATTGTGTAAACATGAATGACGCTATGCATGAGGGTGATTACACATGTATGGTGTATGAACTTAACAATGCTGAGCACAAAGATTCATCATGACAGCTTGGAGTAAGATGGTTTTCTAAGATACAGAACAGTGTGGTGACACACACATAACATTACTGTGTAGCTCTTTGGCCTGGACAATAGAAGCAAATTTTACAGCTTGTGGTCTTGTGATATGCAATTAAAATGTCTGATATGCTGCCCCCATCTATTACTAAGTTTTTCTGCTTTTCACAAACGGAGTTGGCTTTTAAAACTGAAGCAAGACACACTAGAGAAATACATTCACAAAGAGGAAGCTTACCAGCCTTGACCTAAAACATGTGACCATTTCAGTAGAACAAATCTAAAATAAGTAACTAAGAATGCCTTAACTAATAGTTTTTACTTTTAGCCACTCAAGCAAAAACTTCCGTGTGTTTTTTTTTTTTTTCTAAAGAATAGGAAGCAGAGGATGAAATTATAACAGGAAGCCTCCACACCTTCAGGGTCAAACACAGGGAGTCACTGGCACACGGCCAGTCAAACCCCTGAGAAACTCAAAAAGGCTGTTCAAGCATTCCTCGTGGTTGCCTTCCTTTCCTATTTGTGCAATGAGCTGTCCTAAGAGAACTAAGTAACACTGTACTGCGGCGCGCTCCTCAAACAAACTATAAGATAAAACAAGGAAGAACTGCGAACATTCTGAAAATACTATTTTAAGCATTATAGTTTCAAAGTAGTATTAAGTTTGAAGTTTTAATACTTCAAAGTATTAAGTTGGAATTTACCAGTCAATAGCCAGTGCTATATGGTACTCTTTAGACAATATATATATAGAAAGGAAAGCGGTTATGGTAAAGGAACACAAATAAATGCTTATAGTCATCCTACATGTCAGTAAGTTTCCCATCCCTCTAAAAACGGAGGCAATGGTCATTAATGCCAGTATAGATTTGAGTAACACATACCCCTTGGCTTTTACTACTTAACACCTCTGTGCAATGAACAAGCACCCACCAAACGTTTGGACGGGGAAAAATGTCACAACCTCCACAGACGTGGCTAGAACACCCCATGAATGACAAAAACGGATACTGTTATTTCCTACAGTGCTCACAACAAAAGTTTAGTCAGGACCTGTCTTGTGTCTGCCTTATATGGAAAAAGTAAAAAAATACACAAACAGATAGATAAGCTGTAATAGAAAACGAAACTATAGATAGGATAGCTAGATAGATACATTCGATAGATAGATAGATACGATGTAGATAGATCGATAGATTGCTCATTGCACCCACATGGTGAGTAAACTTCGTATAGCTCTAGCTGACACAGTACTTTCATTATTCTTAAGGCAGTGCTGCTCTGAGGACGCTAGTGGTGTAATAACTATAAAGCGGCCCATGGAAGAGGTTACTCTGGGATCAGGATTGGTCATATGAAGCTCTCGGTATGGAGGTTTCGCATGTCTTGTCACGAGGTTCTTCTAGATGTTAACTTAGTTTTGCATCGGTATTCCTGCAGCATACTGCCCAGCTCTAGTGCATCTATACGGTGGCAGTACCAGAAAGTTGTCATGAATTAACTTAATTACATCGATCCTGCTAGTCCAGACAGTATATTAACGCGAAATATTCTAAAACTCGTCTGTAAGTTTTCCGTCATGAAGTCGAATAAAGCCTACAGTAGACATAACGTTAAATTACTTTAATGTAGGTTTTCAAAAACCTATGTCGTCTGTGGTGACTGGGCAAAACATTTATGACAGTTCTTATTCCAAACAATTGTTACAGGTTGTATATATCCAGTTACCCTTGGAGATCATGCTACGGTGAAACGACAATATCTTAATAATTTACATTCCTGCACATGGTTTAAGTAAGCCGCGCAAAGCAGGTAGCAGTGTAGTAACCAACAACAATGTCAGACGTGTGCAAAAAGTATATCCTAGTTTTCTCATCTTTATCTCACCTTTGTTGTCCTTACTGGCATGTTCTATTGGGTGGGCTCAGTTGCACGATATACAAATGGCAGCAGAGCTCGCGATTGGAATTACAACAATACACGCGATAATAAAACGCTCCTCTCCCAACACGATTCCCCGCCTGTGTCTTTGAGGAGTCATCCAGACGCCAGCTGGCATGATTGACAACTCAAATGTTTATCGCGGTTAAACATTAGGGGTACGGCTTCCGGCTGATCGGGAATGAAATGACTCGGCTTGGGTGTCAGTCGCAAGGCGAGAGTCTGCACTTTCTTCAACCTGACAGCGATCGGCCGCGATCAACCACACAGAAATTGCGGCGTCTACTCCACTGACACTACCCAGCGCTTCCATGCTCAAAAAAAAACACAAAGACGCGCTCACGACTCAGCCGCAACCGCCAAATCTGCTCCGCGTATGCAGGGGAAAAACTTCCAACTACACCGGAAGACGTCTCCGCCAGTTGCATGGGCTTCCCAAACAACTCCCGCGCTAAAACTGCAAATAGACAACCGCCCTGCCTTGCGCTTTGCAAAGGCTCAGTGTAAGCGATATCAAATCTATCAAGTAGCGCAGTTTTGCTCGATTCTTCGTTCGGTTTCGGGGGCATGAGGCCAATAATGAGGATTGTTTTCCTTAAACGTCAAACTTCTGTCGTTATCTCCTCCTCGTATTTTTATTTCTTATGTGTCAGAAATTCAAAAGCTTTCCTCCAAAAATGGCCCGTCCCGGGGTTTGGAAGAAGGTAACGTGATTATAGACCCTACCCTTGACCGCCCAACTGTGCATGGGTCGGTGAGGCTACCTATTCAGCTCAGGGTGGGGAAGGTGAGACTGTGACACTATCATGTAAGGTGATCACTCCATCTGACGTCTCAAGCAGTGGCAGTGGTTATACAAACAGGCGTGGTCTCTATGAAGGGAGATATATTCATGTTAGTTCATGAGGGACATAGTGATGCTGGCAACATTGCTTGGGCCTCGGCTGTGGTGTTCAATCCAAATGAAACAAGTCACGAGGAGGGACTACACGTGGCGTTTTGATTTACAAGTCCAATTCCAAGAAGTTGGGAAAGTAGCTCTTCACGTGTAAGCTCAACGGAGGGTGCGTCTCTAAATGTCAAAGCCACTACAGAAACCTGATCTTGAGTATGCGGCACTGGCACAAAGGTTCTCTTGCTGTTACTCCGGGTGTTAATGGGCCGCCCTAGATAGGGTTAGAATTACTTCTAGGTGTGGCTATTGCCAAACACAGAGGGAGATAGAGAGATTGTGTAAAAATAGAAAACAAACATACATCGAAAGGTGTTTGGTGTCATTTGTTTGCAAAAATGTGCATGCATAAATAAATCAACTGCTGTGAATACCTAAAAACACCAGGTTAAAACCTGAAAACATCACATTGTACTATTCCATGTAGTAATATTTTTTCAATCCCAGGTACGCTACATTTAAGGTTGTGTGGACCGAACAAGAACACTTTACTGAATCAGCGTGTGATGGCTCGAATTATCAACTCTAACATATATTGACGGTCAAACAACCAAAGCTATGTCCCAGATTCTAGAAAGTAGTCATGTGTCAAAGAGGATTTCTGTTTTTAGATTGTTCTGTTTTATGAAGGATCGCTCTGAGTCATTACCTCCTCCTTGCCACCCTAGGTACAAGAGCAGTCAGGTTTTGCTTGGTAGCTTAGGACACTTGGGTGGATTTGCTTTGAGTATTTATTTAGATTTGTTTCCTTTAGCAGAATATCCTTCTTGTGACTAGACGTGCATGCATGTGTGTACAAGTTTTTGGAGAGGGTCTGGCATTTTGTGGAAGTTTTCATACTTTCATAACATTGTTTAAAATGTGTTTGTTTTAGTTTTAATATCAATGGAACATGTGTCAATGTAATCCACTGTATTACCATTTGAGACTGGGCATATTCTCTGTGGACAACGAATGTGGATCTGTAAGCAACATTGACATGGCGCTTCCCAGACAGATGCCATCACGTATGGCTCTTCAACTAAACCGGATTATAGCAGACTGTTTTCTGCTGCATCCTTTCGGAAAAATTGCTCACAATAATATTGGCAAAATAGGATTTTGGCTAGCAATGATGGTGAGCGTTCAGAGTGACATGAATTTTGTCAAACAACAAGGGAATAATCACATAGGGTAGATTTTCTCTGGGCAGGTAGGGCTGCATCTATGTAAACAGTTGTGACTGTTCGTTTGTTGTTTTTGTTTTTTGCTTTGTCACCAATAATGTTATTGTGATGCTGAATGCAGTTGTTTTGTATTGAAGTACTTATTACCAGTATTGCTCAGTTTATTATAAATCAATCTTTTTGGGTATTATGATTAATGCTTCAGCAGCATGGCATGTAATTTTATTTGATTCTTTATATGTGATGGATGGCCTATTACAAACAAATACCAGCCGGTAAAAATAATAATACTGCTGGCATAACTTCAGTGGGCTTTCAGTGCATGCCAGGACATAGATCGATCCAGTTTGTAACAGCTTATCGATTCAATTTGTGCTGCATCTCAGTACATCAAAGGAGAAATGTCAAACGTGAATGCCACCACTTGACGCTTCCCACTGATGATTATGTGTAACTACCCTGAAGAAGCTTCAATTGTAGTGGACATCTACATGTACAGTTTTTAAAGATCATGATAAGGGCTCATTATCAAAGTTGTAAAACATATGATGACGAGCCTTCTTTCTTCATGATGGGATTTGGCATCACGGCATCTTTGTTTCTAGGTGGAATGTTAAAGAACTCGGCACACAGGTCTCCCAGAAATCCTGTATATTTTCCACCAGTTTGATGATGACTTTAAATACTCCTTGAATGCTTCCAAACCTGCAAAGCCTGATCCAGCAACCAGTCCGTATGAGTGATGTCTGAGGATGAGGACTATAAAACGTCCTGCCGCGGGACCAGTGAAGGGATGAATAAAACGTGAAGAAATTGTAAAAAAACATCCATTAAATTTTCCAAAACCGCTTGTCCCCATGTAGGGTTGCTTGAGCCTAGTACTGTTTTTCAGCACCTATGGCAGGGAAAATTCCTCAATGGATGGACAGACAATCACGACTCTCTGAAAAACGTATTGCCTCCAGTTTTCACCTGGTCCTCGATGTCTTTGGAATTCAGGGAGAAATACAGGGCTTCTAGGATGGAAACCCAAGCAAACATGATGGAGAACATGCAAACTCCAGGACTTGAAGGTATGATATATAGAACCCCATGTGATGGACTTGACATCCATCCAGTGTGTTTCCGTGTCACCATCCATGCCTGTGTTCCCTTGTCTTGTGTTTAGGACTTTGTTTTTGTAATGTGTTTCTGTGCCTCCCCAGCTTTCTGTGTCCCTGTTTACCTACCTGCTGCCTTGTTAGATACCATCATTAGTTCCTATGACATTCATTAGTCTCCACCCCCTTGTTGCCTTGTTACTCCCGCAAGTATTTAAAACCAACCCTGTGTTTGCCTGGTTCTTGGTCCTAGTTGGTGTCTGTTTACTAGCTATTGCATGTTTGTTTAAGCTGTTCATGGTTTTTTGTCATCCTGGTTCGTTTTAATTACTTCAATAAAACTCATCTGCATTTGGATCCTCTACCTCTTGTCACTGAATTCAGCAAGTGTAACACCCTGGCTATGGCCAGAGACACACAAACATCTCCATAGACTCTATAGGACAAGTGGTTGGAAAATAGATGTCAAGATCAGGTCAGCCTTTAGTTTTTATTATGTTTTTTATACAATACAGACTGTGTCAAAAGCAGCTTCACAGAGATAACAGGAAGTAACAGAATTGATTATGGAAACTCAGCTTTGGAGACAGTTCAGATTTGGCAGCTTCTTAAAAGTCAGTAGTCGGCCGTTATTTTGCTCAAGTCAGTTTAGATTAGTAATAGTTTCCAAGTAAATCAATCAGCAGTTTCAAAGGCAGCAGTGTTGTTATTCAGCAGTTCAATGTTGATTCAGTTCAGTTTAATCCCAGTGTTGATTTGGCAAGATGTGATTCAGCTAGTAAAAGCCTGCCTAAAAAGGAAACAATGGAGGGCCATCAACCAGCTTGTATTCAGTTCGAAATTTTGTTTATCTGATGGCATCAGGGTGGATATAAAAACCCATATAAAACGTCTAGAAAAAGCACAATTAAAACAAAACATATATAAAATAAACATATGATGTAAGCAGACATGTCAACATACTTCTAACTATGTAAGTTTAATAATTTATGATATACATTTGTTGTTTTAACCAATGGCATAAATAAGAGATTTTAGGCTGTTTTAGATAGAGACAACACTTTATTGTCGTGACATTTTTTCTTACATCAAAATATCTCTCGTTAGATTTGATATTAATAATGTACATTTCACTCGTGTGTTAGCAGTATATGATTGGTAATAATACTGGTTTGCCAGATTAATGGCGGTAAGTAATTTCTAAAAATATCTCAAATAGTCTTGCCAACAAATCTTGAACACATTCTCTAAGTTAAATAACTGGTTATAACTTTACAATAAGCTTCCATTAATTAATGTCAGTTAATGTATCAACTTAACATGAACAAACAATGATCAAGACATTTACATATAAATATTTATTCATATTTATTTATAAAGCACAACTTTTGTTTTTAATATAATGCATTTGTAAATGTTGAAATTAACATTAACTAAGATCAATAAATGCTGTCTAGTATTGGTTCATGCTTCGTTCATGTTAACTCAAGCAGAAGTTAACTAATGTTAACTATTGCCCCTATTTTAACCTTAATGAAAACTTGAGTGTTACCAACACACCTTTGACCTTAGGGGTGGGGGAAAACACTCTTTGTACACACCATGTGTAGAATATTACAGCAGTGCAGAAAGCCTTACAAGTAACACACTGTCCCGGGGGTGTACAATTTAGCTGCCAAAAAAGAAAATCAAAATAATTAGGTACGTCTGCGACTATAAAGACTTAAGAGACAATAATTAAGAAAAATAAAATATATATAGTTTTTTTGCTTTTGTCTCTAAGAAAACATTTTTCCATACTAGATTATTTCCAAGATAACAAAATGATCTATAATTCTGCTTACCTAAGTATTTATATGAAACAACCTGCTTCATTTACTTGTGTCATGAATAAAAAACTGGGAAACTTATCAATGTTCAATGGTGAACCAAATACATTCTGAACGGTTTCATTTTTATTTATCTGCAATGAGCATTTTTACCACATCATTCACTTGCTACTTCTGTCCACACTTCAGTGTTGCTCGTGCATACTCAGGACTGCCAGAGGGAATTTAAAGATCTTTTGATTTGGTAGATCTATTTGGAAGACTGCGGACAGTCATCAGCAGGAAAAGCAGCTATTAGGGGAACAGCAGCATACATAATGGAAAATACAAAAAGAGTTTTGTTGAAGGTACTACCCTATTATGCCCCCTTTTTACAAGATGTAAAATACATCTCCGAGCAAGTCGGCCAGTGTATGTGTAGGATGTGAACGTTTTTTAGTTTAGTCTAACAAAAACATAGCTTTGTTAAAATCTCCACTTTACTTGGGATATGAAATTAAAAACGCCATTTTGTGTTTGTCCCTTTAAATGCAAATGGTGCTGGTGCTCCTGCCTTCCTTTTCAGAAGGATGGAGCTTCAATATCTCCATGCTCCAGCATACATCGCCAACAACAAAACAGAGTACAATTCCTTATGCAATCTGATTTGTACTGTGTATAGTAAATGCGGGTTTTATGAATTACAGATGGGGATACATGCAATAAAAAATAACAACATAGCTGGTCCTTATGTGTGCCTTCACGTATATCGATAAACTTAATACGCCCCATTCTTGTGATTAAGAGCTCAACTAGCGCTGACTTCTCATTGCTTTCATATGGAATTTTTTAATCATGTTCCACATTCATATCTATGATCATTCTGGTAGCATGGAAGGCAGCATCAGTGAAAAAACAGGCAGAGACACTGTAGCTTAGTAACATTAGCATTACAGAGTGCGCAGCTCTTCAGAAAGGCAATTTGGAATTCGCCATGAATGGATGCTTACTGTCTGAGCTGACATTCACGCATGGTTTACTGGGTATTGATCCTCTTCAGAAAATAACTTCAGCACTGAATCGGTCTCTCTTTGTGAGCAGCTCCTGAAGTGTAAAATGATTAGCACAAACATATAGGACTTTTTTTTTTTTCAGGACATTTCTTCCAAAAATCTTAGCAATTGAACCACTGTGTCTCCTCGAAAGTCTATGGAGACTTATGTTTGTTGGTGAATCTGATCCTGAAAACATGACACTTGTAATGCTTTTGGTGCTGATAATTGTATCTCTCCAGTAGCTACAGCAAGAGAAAACAGTAATGGCAGACTGCTGCTTCTCACTCAGAGGCAGTGTTATGGCCATTTCTGAATTTCTTGAGTCTGTAATTTCTGTGTTCTTGTGGACTTGTGAAACATCATCAGACATTGCCCAAGTACTGTTCCAATTCAAAGTTCACATCTAGCCAAATACAGTTTAAATCCCTGGATGGGTTCTTGCTCCACCCCTTTTTTCAAGGATGCATCTGTCACGATTTGCTGCTACTGTGAGGAGGAACACGACACGGAACAAGCGAGACCAGGAGTACATCAACAAGGAATTTATTAACATCACGAGGAATAACAAGTACCCAGGAGGTAGACATAAATATGCACTCAGAACAAGTGAATTTGGAACTGAACACTCTTTAAATACACAGACAAAAAATGGGACTACAGACTAGGACACAACTGGGATCAATGTGGAACAACATAGGAAACACCTGGAATTAAATCAATCAACACAATGGGGACAGGAACACACACAAAACACGGGACAGAGTCTGGACATAATGCCCCCCACTCCGGAAGGCGACCTCCGCGCCACATAACACCCTAACAGGGAGGGGGTGGGCACTCCATTCGAACTTTCCAAGGACAGATCTGGGGACTTTCGGCTTCAGCCCATAGCTGATTTGGGGACTCAGGGAGACCAAGTGGCGAGCAGGGGACTTCGGGAGGCCATGGCGGATCCTGTAGCAGGGACTTCGAGGGGGGCGCATGGCGGAGCAGTCTCCAGAGCCAAGTGGCCCCAGCCCCCGCCTCACTGGCTGGAACCCTAGGTACCCCAACCCCAAAAAAAAAATACTTTAGGGAAATTTACTATAGGCCCGTTCTGGGCCTGGAGCCTCCTGGGGCTTAACGCAGGATCCAGGAGCCACTCCCTGAGCTTAACAGGGGATCATGAGCCCTCCCTGTGTGAATGCTTACACAGGGAACAGGAGCCCATCACATGGGCTTAATTCAGGAAAAAGAGCCTATCCTGGAGCTTAACCTTGGGAACAGGAGCCCCCTCCTGGGCTTAACTTCCGGGAACAGGATCCCCTCCTGTAGGCTTAGCAGTGGGATCGCAGGCTAGCACTTACAAGGCAAGTAGCACTGGAGGGCGCATCCTGGGAGGAGCAGGCACAGCAAAGATGCTTTCTTTCAAGGAGCTGGCACTGGAGTGAGTTTTGGGACCAGAAGCTGACACTGGGAGCAAAAGCTTTCCTGGGGCTGGAGCCAACACTGGAGTGAGAGCTCTTGAAGGCATTTTTGAGGAGCAGGCACTGGAGGGCGCCTGGAAGGTGCTTTCGAGGAGCAGGCACAGGAGTGAGGCTTAGCTGGTGGCTGCCACATTAACATCTTTTGGCTTGCCACATTAACTGCTTTTGGCTTACACCACATTAATGGCTGGGTGAACCCAACTCAGGAACTGCCAGCTGGCTTGACCGGAGGCGGCTGGCAGGGTTTGGCGGATCGGGATGGCGTTCCATCATCGATCCGGGTTGCTGGCGTCGTGAAGTTTCCCCCCCTCGAGGGTGCTGTAGTGGTGGCGGCACAAACGCCGTCGCGAAGACAATGGGGTCTGGGCTTGCCTGAGCCAGTGCGATGAACAATCGCTCGCTCCTCCATTATGGCAAGGAGAAACACACGGGGGAAAAAAAAAAAACCCTTTTCAGAAAAACGGAAAATAAACGTGGGGAGAGGGGGTGCCACTTATATTTTGGGTCTGGTATTCTATCACGTTTTGCTGCTACTGTGAGGGAACATGGAGCACAGAACAAGGAGACCAGGAGTACATCAACAAGGAATTTATTTACATTATGAGGAATCACACGTAGCACGAGGAGTAGACATAAACAATACCAGAACAAATGAATTTGGAACTGAACACTCTTTAAATACACAGACAAAAATGGGACTACAGACTAGACACAACTGGGATCAATGGAACAACATAGGAAACACCTGGAATTAAATCAATCAACACAATGGGGACAGGAACACACACAAAACACGGGACAGAGTCTGACAGCATCAAGAGGTGACTTGTGCGAACTTGATGCAGCAGGTATCCCACAATGCATTTCACACCAACAAATGAGCATTAATGGTGGAGAAGAAAACCTGCATAATTTTCTAAATATTACTGTTATTGTGTCATGAAATGTAGTTTTAATAGATTTTCAGGCAAAATACTAAAATCTGCAGTTTATTTATAAAGAAAGCGCCTATTTGAAAATTTGTTTCGCCAATTTCGGAGATGTGAGTTCCAGGCGATCACAGGGCACTCAGCGCTCATGATCTTTGCAGCAGTGTTCACTGTCCGCTGGAGGGTCTTGCGGTCTGCTGCACTACAGTTCCCATTTCAGACAGTGATGCAGCTGGTCAGCACGCTCTCAATGGTTCCCCTATAGAATGTGGTGAGGATGGGTGGGGGGAGACTTGTTCTTTCCAGCTAGCGGAGAAAGTGTAGGCGCTGTTGTGACTTCTTGGAGAGTGACAGGGTGTTGCTGGTCCAGGTGAGATCCTCTGTGATGTGCAACCCCAGGAATTTTAGTGCTGCCGACTCTCTCCACAGTCGAGCTGTCGATGGTCAGTTGGGGGTGGTCAATGGAGTTTCTCCTGAAGTCCATTATAACCTCCTTTGTCTTCTCCACATTGTGGGACAGCTTGTTAGTGCCACACCATTCAGCCAGTTGTGCCACTTCCTCTCTGTAGTGCGTTTCATCGCTGTTGCTGATGAGACCTACCACCGTTGTGTCATCCACAACATTGATGATGTGGTTGGAGCTGAACTTGGCAGTGCAGTCCTCGGGCAGCAGCGTGAAGAGCAGCGGGCTGAGCACACAGTCTTGTGGGGCACCTGTGCTCAGTGTGGTAGTGCTCGAGGTGTTGTGGCCGGCACGGACTGACTGAGGTCTTACAGTTAGAAAGTCCAGGATCCAATTACAGAGGGTACTGTTAAGGCCCAGCAGGTTTAGTTTATTAATGAGCTGTTGTAGGATTATTGTGTTGAATGCTGAGCTGAAGTTGATGAACAGCATTCTAACATAGTAGTCTTTATTTTCTAGGTGGGTAAGAGCCAGGTGGAGGGTGGTGGAAATTGCATCATCTGTAGAGCATTTGGACAGTAAGCAAACTAGAGCGGATTGAGTGTGTTGGAGAGGCTGGGTTTGATGTTGTGCATGACTAACCTCTCAAAGCACTTCATCATGATTGGAGTCAGCGCTATAGGACGGTAGTCATTTAGACAGGACACAGGTGATTTCTTTGGTACCGTATAATTGTTGTGGATTCCTTTACACCTGTGGAACATTACAATGACATCACCTCTCTGTTACATTCTATGAAATCATCATTTTGTCCTATGGATGTTGTCCCTACTGTGCTATTTGTACAAGTTTTTGACTCCATTGGCCCTTGTATTGTTGAGATGCTTAATTAATCAAATTTAAATCCTGTACATCCTAGAATCTAAAACATATTGTCGAAATTCCATGTACTTAAAAAATAAAAAATTTGGATCCGCTACAACCTAAAAGCTACAGGCCAATATCTAAACTTCCATTCATGTCAAAAATTCTAGAAAAAGTTGCAGCAGAGAAACTTACCCTTTATCTAGAGAAACAAAAGTTATTTGATAAATTCCAGTCTGGTTTTCGTAAAAAACATTCCACAGAAATGGCGTTACTTAAAGTTTCAAATGATATTATGATGTCAGCTGACTCGAAAGAATATACAGTGTTGGTTGTATTGGACCTTTCATCGGCTTTTGATACTATTGATCATAATATTATGATAAATAGACTTCGTGATTTGGTTGGTATGTCTGGATCAGTTTTAAAATGGTTTTCATCCTACCTGTCTGGTAGAAGTTTTAGTGTTTATGTGAATCAGATTATGTCTGAAATAGCAGAGTTGTCGTGTGGGGTACCTCAGGGTTCTGTCTTGGGACCTATTTTGTTCCTCTTGTACATATTTCCTCTTGGTCAGATAATTAGTCAGTTTAGCGACATATCGTATCATCTGTATGCGGATGATATCCAACTGTATTGCTCCTTTAAGGAAACTGAGTTCTTCAAATTGTCTTCCTTAATCAACTGTCTGACTACTGTAGTCAAACAGTTGATTATGTGAGAACTTTTTGTTTCTGAATTCTGACAAAAAAGAAACACTAATTATCGCCCCTGAAAGTAAAATCCCAAAGATAATACAACATATTGGTGACTTGGGCTCGTCTGTCCAACCGAGCCTCAGGAGCTTAGGTGTTGTTTTTGAGTCAGGTATGTCCTTGGAGAGCTCTAAACAATTAGTTATGCGTGCCACTGAGTGACGTCTGTACTCCCAGGTCAGAGAGCACCTGTCCATCAAAAGCTCACTATCCAATCAGATTAGATCACTGTTAAGTCCGCCCCCATGAGAGGTTTGTGTCAAAACACCAAACGAAAAACGGCGAAGCATGAGCGAAATCTGTGGCAATGCATTCAGAATCCACGATTAGCGAAAACGAATCTTTGCAAAACATCAACAAAGAATGAAGCATATTTAAAGAGCCTGTTAAATTTGTGTGACTGAGTTCATTTTTTTTCATTTTCATTGTGTTTTTCTTCTTTTGTAATGGCATATTATTGATAGTTTCTGAAAAAGTTATGTTCAGTTTTATAAAGTTACGTTTATTTTTTTTTAAGCAAATATAATTCCATAGTATTCGAGATGCTACGTTAAGTTGCTTTGTGAACCTGACATTTCGAAACTCACATCTGTAAGTAAATGCAGTTGTCAATCCTAAAAACTGACAGTGTGAACGTAGCCTGTCTCTGCCATTCAACCGCAATAACAAATTTTTGTTCAAATATAAACAAACACAGCGTTTACAGTCTTGTGTGACAGTTTGTCCAAAAAAACAAAACAAACAACAACAACAAAAAAAACACCCAAAAATAGTCAAACTAAAAACAAAATGTATTAAAAACACTCATAAAGTGAATTTCTGCCAAAAACACTCACAATGCAAATAAAATGACCCCTTTTACCGGTGGGTTTTACCAGAAGAAACTCTAACGATCACTCTTTGTGACAGCTCTCCTCTGCTACCTTACCTCTCTTCCTTTTCTTTTTGGATGACCAATAATCATCCAATAAGAATCCTCCTTCCAGTATGGGAGACGGGACCATAATTTTTACAGCCAATCAGATAGGAAATGCTTTTCTCAACCGTATTTGCATACAGATTTACCCTCATCCAAATACCCACATTTGAGGTCTTGGCCACTTGAAAGCACATGCGTGCGACAAGAAGTAAGTCAGCAAGACAGTCACAGGTCTTAAAAACACCAAAGCGCAGTGTCCTTAAAGCACATTAAATCCACACTATCTTGAATACCGCTCCAGAGCTTAGTGTATCCCATCATACATCATGTTGTGGAAATAAATCATGAGACGTTTTGCCGAGATCTCACGAGAGGTCACGGAAACCTTTCCAATTTATGTTAAATATTAATAATAGTTAGATATTAGCACGTCAGACTAACCCCCTCAACCTCCTGAAAAAATGGAGTGAGGCTGAGTCAGTGATGCTGGCGATGGCAGTGAGTGGAGAGGAAGATCTTGGGACAAAACACTATACACAGTGAACACTAAAGACCAATCTCTCGCTCTGGCCCCAGGGGGAGATCACCTCTCACCCTCCCAGCTTACTGATGTAACTAGATTGCAAGCTGAGTTTGTAGAGGTGTTTTTGCTCCTGCCCAGTCAAACCAATCTCATTCAGCACCATACTGAGATTGAGCCGTGGGTGGTATTGCCATATCATTTACCTGAACACAAGAAAAAGGTGGTTCAGACTGAATTAGAGGCAATGCTAGAGATGGGGGTAATAGAAGAATTCCACAGCTATTGGGCGAGCCCGATAGTTTTAGTGCCTAAAACGGATGGCTCCATACAATTCTGTGTGGATTATCGCAAGGGGAATGCTGTGCCGAAATTTGATGCATATCCAATGCTGCGGGATTGACAAATTGTTTGATCACCTGACTACAGCTAGATTTTATTCGACGCCAGACTTAACAAAAGGCTATTGGCAGATCCCCTTATCACCCTTATCCAAAGAAAAGACTGCTTTCACAGCTCCATTTATAACACAACACGAAAATTAGAGCACACGCATATAGACTCAGAGTCACATAAAACCAAGAAAGAAGTGATTGTTTTGAACTGTGGCTGTTTTAAGAATCACCTGTTCATTTAATAAACGCCAGGTCTCAGCAAGGCAACCCTGTTGTCTTCCATCCATCCTCTGAACCTCATCACAGGACCGGTCTATGATTATGTTTTACTTCTGTCAGAATATTGTGTCCAGACGGCTGTCCACTAGTCATTAGAAAGCAACCTATTTTGAATTTGCAACCATTGTGCAGGAGAGATGGTAAAGTATAACGTGCAAACTATGCTAAAACACAGCATCCTTCATGTAGACATACATTCTAGGTACAAAGTACTATGGGGTGTGTTAAAAATGTAAAGAAAAAAATATTTTACAAAATCTACCTTTAAGGCTCTCAAAGTTGTCAATTAAATACTTTTAATGCACCTTTTAACAAACTGCATTTGTTATGGTTTTATTTTGATTTGTAGAAATAGGTTGAGGGCCATGAGATAATGAATTTTATTGTCAACCATAAAAATCTGCCTACATATCTATCTCTCCTGTGTTGTAACATCAGTTTAAAAAGCTTAAGATAACATCTATTGATAAATCTATAAAATACTGTTTATATAAGTTTGAATGGAAACCTTTTTTCTTCTGGATTTATACAAGTGAGTGTTAAGCTTGAGACCACAAGAGGGTCCAAGCCTCAGGGTCTTGAGTTTTTTCATGGAATTTAGGAGATTGTGGATTTGTACTTGACCGTCTTCTGGTTTTGGTCTAGACCACAACACTGGTTTATACATATATCATTAATTGTGAGAAGACAAAAATACACTATCAACTTAACAATACAAATTGCAGTTTTTTAATTTAGCCAAAAAATACAAAAATAAATAAAAAATAAAAATAAAAAAGTTGTATGTGTTATCCCCCCTTACACAGTGAATGAATGAATGGGTCTTCATTAACATTTATAGCTGTCTTTACTTCTTGACAAGGGGATCATCATATTTTGAAAGAAGAAAGAAAAAAAAAAAAACTTTAAATGTTAGCTAAACCTACATGGCCTTTGCCACAGCCATTGTGGGGTCTTTCAGAAAGCTTCACCAATCTTGGAAAACTCCACGTTTAAAAGGAAGAAAGAAAATATTAAGACACTTCCATAGAAAAAGATAAAAAATAATAATTTTAATAAAAAATACATTTATATATTCATATTATATACTAAATTGTGCATCATTATGTGTCTTACACATTTAAGATACCAAGGTTCTAATTTGTAAAGCTATCCAGAGCAAACAATTTGAGCACAGAGACAGAAAAAAAGAACAGGAACATATTGTTATTGGGTAACTCACTACAGTTTTTCTAAAATTACAACAGCATAAATGTAAGACTAGGTCTAGCTTCCACTCTGGACTGAATCTTCAGATTGCTAGCATTGCAGGATGGTATTTGCCATTGTAACACATACTACAACTCCCATTCTCAGATTGCTAGGATGCAGGAGAAGGACAGTGGACAGTGTTCCATCATGAACACAGAAGCAGCATCTATGTGATATCCACACATACAACACTGAGCATTCACAAAACAGTGAAACTAACATGTTACAAGTTGTCCAATTTAAATTGAGATGAGTGCAAGATGAAACGTTTCTCTTATTTGTGTTTTGAAGGCCTTTCTGATGCATTTTCAAGGTTTTCTCTTTACTTTCAGATTTGAAGCCGCATTGTGCAAATCATCATAAAACCTGTTTTGTGACCACTGATATCAGTCAAGGTCAGTTGGCGTAAAAGGAGTGATTCATAGTGATTCATGAGCAAAGCACAAAAATAATACCAAAAAAGGCAGAAAAAGGGTCTTAAGTATATGTTAAAATGGGTGACAAAGAATGATATTCAACATGAAAGTTTTTAACATATACATAAATTCAACATACAGGTATACAACATTTGAACTTGGTCAGGATTCAAGAATTCTTACTGTTACAGGTGACCCACAGAAAGCAGATTAAATTAAAATGGCAAATGTAAAACTGACAAACTCAAATCAGATGCATATGTATAACCAAAACATCTGAAAAAAAAAAAGAAATTATATATATATATATATATATATATATATATACATACACATATACACACACACACACATACACATACATATATACATATACATATACGTATATATATACACACACACATATACATATATATGTATGTATGTATATATATATATATATGTATATATATATATATATATATATATATATATATATGTATGTATGTATGTATATATATATATGTATGTATGTATGTATGTATGTATGTATGTATGTATGTATGTATGTATATATATATATATATATATATATATATATATATAATATATATCTATATATATATATATATATATATATATATATATATATATATATACTTAGTGGCTTTCATAAGCCTGTTTATTCACCTCTTGTTTATAAAATTACAATGAAAAATGACAAGCAGCACCTTGTTTTCCATCTGTTGCTATCAACTGGAAAACAAAAAGAAGGTTCTTTACATTTTGACCTGTGAAGTCTGTATTGCACCCTAGAGAAAGAGGAAGAGCACAGTCACTGCCTCATGCATGCACACTCTCTCTCTCTCTCTCTCTCACACACACACACAAAGTCAGATCTGGAGGTAAAATGTGCCAGGATAGAGTCCTGGTTAGCCCTAAGAGTGCCGTTGGTGCTCTCAAAATTCTTTTATGGGGCTTTTCCAATGCATTATTGCCTGCAAAAAAAAAAAAAAAAAAGATACATAAAATTCATACAGCACTTGACAATGGGTAGTAAAACTAATAGATACTATATAATCAAAAGTAAGAGACAGGAAAAATAAGAAAAATGAAAATCGAAAAATTCACATTATAATTAAAAGCTACACAAAAAGCATACTGAAATTCAATCCTGCACAAGCAAAAGTGTAGAAAGTTTTATATATATATATATATATATATAGACAGTAATAAAACAAAACGTGCTGTCTTTGGAGTAACACACACCTATGAGTTTTTTTTTTATTTTTTATTCTTTTGTAGACTTAGCCCCCTGTATGGAAGTTTTCTTACAGAAGAAGTGTCAACAACAGATGGCAACTGAGCACAGAAACTAAAATGGATTAAAACTAGGATGAGCATGTCCTGAGGCATCATCACTATGTTTAAGATTATTGAATTAATTTAGGGTTAATGCAACTTCTCTGAACAGGTATAGTCTCAAAAACTGAGGTTTAGGAACACTTCCTGCAGGCTTAATTCTTCACTTATACTGGTTCAAGGGGTTGATTTCACCTTCGTTAGATTACAATACGTTCAAACTAATGGCACATTAATTCAATTAAATTTTTAAAGCAGCATGTGACAAAGTTGGAAAGCATCCCAAACTGAATCATATTATTTGGGAACTGGGTACTAAGAACATAAGTTTTCTGGAAAATGATAAGCTCATTCTACAGATCAGCCATTTATAAGGAATACTAGATAAAAATATCATAAAAACAGATTTAGAGAGGTTAAATTACCTGTAGGGGCCAGCATAGAACAACAATAGAGGCTATTTTCAGACTGGAGGCAATAGTGGGCCATCCAATTGTTCTTATTATTGTCTTTTTTCTTTTCTTTTTTTGCTATTACGTGACCTAGATCTGTTTTTTTTTCTTTCTTTTCAGTGTACAGCACAAACCAAGTGGAATATGATTTTTAAATATATTGGAATTCATGTAACATACATCACTTTAGATTGCCATCCATCACAATTCTGTGCTGTTTGAAGTGTGGTGTCAATTTGATGCCAAATGTATTACGATTACAGAATTAAAGATATAACATGAATCATAAAACTGAAGATGCGTTAAGAAAATAGAAATGTGTTGAGAGTGGCCAAAAGGTCAGAGATGCTCGACTTGCAAATATCAAGCAAAAAACACCATGCAGCAGCCAATCTTTGTGAGAATCTGTCACCAGGGTTTAAAATATACTGATTGTAGTCACTTCTCTGCTGAATTAAGTGCTTA
The DNA here is from genome assembly GCF_018340385.1 of Cyprinus carpio. Lineage (NCBI taxonomy): Eukaryota > Metazoa > Chordata > Actinopteri > Cypriniformes > Cyprinidae > Cyprinus > Cyprinus carpio. Next base: position 505,578 of record NC_056573.1, read on the forward strand.
AATCATTGTTTACACATTGGATGCATTAAAGTTGTTGTATGTTAAAAATTGCAGCTTGGATTTTGTATTTTGTATTTCGTATGGATTTTGTATTTTGTGAATTGGCTGGCTTTGTTTAAATGTTTATTAAAATGAGACTCTATTTTTACTGTGGACATTCAGAAAAAAAGTTTGCATCTTTCCAACTGCATTTTCATGTATGTATCAAGATTACATTGTTCCTGCGAGCTGAAAAAAAAAACCAACCTGTTTTAAATACACTCTCTACAGACACACACTAAAGCAGAAGCATTGTAGTGTTTTGAGTGGCAGTGAGTGGAGTTATGAGTCTGCCTCTGTTTTTTGCAATCAGAAAAAAAAAAAAACGGTGCAAGAACTGGCCTTACAACAGAAAAAAGTACAGAAACCTTCCTGTCACTGTTCTAGTTTCTGTTATTTGAGAGACTTTTTAGTCTAGGTTGTTTTTTAGTTTTGATTTTTACTCATATTTGTATTGTTTTGTATGTTTTGATAAAGCTCTACTTGGTTTCCTTTTAAAATGTTTCAAAATGTAATTCATAAACACAGAAATGCATTTCTGAATTGTATAAGGAAATATTGTCTTAAAATCAGGAACTGAAACTGAAATATTTATAAAAAAAAATAACAAAATAAATTTTAAACCAAGCTCTTCAAGAAACTAGACAAGCTGGTAATAGGGGACCAAAGTAGATGTTAAACTCTGCTCTTCAAGAAACTAGAATTGTAACATCTGGGATCAAAAGCAAAGAATAGAGAAATGAGAAGAAAAACAAAGCTTGAGTAAGGAGAAAATCAAAGTGCAAACAACATTGTGGCCTCACAGTTCTAATAATTTAGCTTTAAATAATTTATTTATTTATTTATTTCTCTTCAGTTTTATGATTCACAGCTTAAGTGAACGCATAAACGCTGTTTTTAGTGTCCCCCATGTTTTCAGAATTGAACACAAAGGCCTGCAGTGTAAACACAGCCAAAGACCGTCCTACCTCAGCTTCACTGGGCCATAAGAGTCCAACAATTGTGTGCTGGCTAACTCCAGATTCCAGTCACACATTTCTAGAATCTTATGACACTCCACCCTTGTCTTCAGGCCCAGACAGAAGAGCTGCTCCACCTGGGCACCAAAAGATGTGAAAAATGGAAAAAATTTATTTAACTAAGTAATTTAATTTAATGGTCCTCCATAAACATTATGGATATACTTCCAGTGCCAAAGGCAGAGGAGAAAGGAGATTTCCAGTGTCATTTTGTGTCTGATTACTTATAGATTTAATTACAATTAGATTACCACTAACCAGCCAGTGAATCATGATAGCTGTGATGACGGTTACCTTCAAGTAGTGTACAGCCTTCTGTACATTCCAGCTGTGATTCTGTAAAGCCGTCTGACATTCTTCAATTGTTACTCCATGGACAGCCTCCTGCACCTAAACAGGGCAAAACTTAATAACTATAAATCCATAGATGGTCTGTAAAGGATTGGCTTTGGAATAATCACAGATAGTTAAGTAAGCCAAATTCTACATAGTATATTTGTTTAAAAGATAGCTCCTTTTCAAACTTCATTTCTGTACTACAGCCTACACTGGCAATCACTGAGGCTATTATGGAACTGAATCGGTGACTGATGGGGAACATCATTAAAACAAACTCTGACTCCCTTATACAGGAGACTCCAGATAACTGACCAAAAAAAAGTGTGACATTAGCATGCATGTCTAAGCTAATGATGCAAAACAATGCACAGCTTCCTAAAAAAAATAATAGACTATATGCTATATATGCAGATCTGAACTCGATTCGGTTGCATTAAAAGCTAAATACACTGTCTTTACTTTCCGCTCCACTCTACTGGTGGTCAAATTGGTTCCTGTTGTTATTTTGTCTGTCCCAATTAGACAGTGGTGGGTGGAGTTAGTGTAAATAGCCTTTGCCAACAAGGCGGGCTATACTGCACTTAGTGTAAACACTTTGCAGTCTGCAGTGCAAAACGACAGTGTATTTAGCGGGGATTTCTTCTGTAGCAAATCGATGTTCTTCTGTAGCGAAATGTAATAATCACTTTAAATTAGCTTGCGCCAATAGTTTTACACAAAAGCAGCTCCGGGCTGATGACGTATGAGGTCGGCACTGCGCAAGCGTCGGTGAGTCTCATGAAAACCAAGGTTTGTTAACAGGAGCAAAGGAAACCCAGTCTTCTATTATTTTATATCGGAATACTCTGACATTCTTCTTTACAAATCCTTGTTTTGTACTTCTAATTAGTGACATTGTTTTGTTTTGATCTCTCCCCTGCGCTTCCGCGTCGTCACTTCTGAGCGGCATGCGCAAAGCCAACCTCCAAACGTCATCCAACCAGATCTGCTTCTGTGTACAACAGTGAGTGCAAACTACATTAAAGTGATTATTACATTTAGAATATGGAAATTTTTCTTACAAAAATGCATCGATTCACTACAGAAGGCCTTTGTTCACCCCCCGGAGCCATGTGAGACTTTTTTTTATGGATGGGCGCTTTTTATTTAACTTCTTTTGGACTGATGCATGCAACACCCGCTGAGTGACATGAAACAGCTTGAAAGATTAAAGACAATTTTTAATATAACTCTAACTGGATTCGTCTGAAAAAAGAAAATCATATACACCTAGGATGACTTTATGGTTAGTAATTTATGGGCTAATTTTCATTTTTAGGTGAACTAACCCTTTAATGGAGTTATCCATTTAGAAAATGTCGGTTTTGGAAAAATATGATCAGAACTATGGTCTGTCAGCATGCCACAATATGAATAAATGATAATTACTCTGGTCAAATACCAAGTTCCTACAATTAAAACACCACACAGCCAGCCCAAGCCACTCAAGAATCATTCTGCCATAAAAAAGAACATGACGGCTTATATTGGATGCATACAAAAGTTTCAAGAAAACAACAAGTAATAACATAAATCTTTTTAATGTAAATCTTCAAATCTCTCACCAGTTTGACTTTGTCATGGTTGCTGGTGCTGTCAGCCCTGTTAAATGAGCCATCACAGCTTACTCGGCACAGGCTGAGAGAGTTCTTCAGCCCCCCTCTATATCCAAAGCCTGTCAGACTGCTGGTGTTATTGAAGGAAAAATTTGACTTAAGCTCCCCTTGTTGATGAACCATGGGCTTGACAGTGGCTGTGTTTACCTGCTTCTTTTCTTCACCACGCTCCGCCTCTTTGAAGAACTTATCGTAGCGGTCCAGATATGGAGGCCTTTCAGGCAGGAGGTAGTAGTGTGTGTTGCTGACCTTCTTGCCATCACGTACGATAGGCAGAATGCAGGGCCCTTTTGCTGGCTCCTTATCTTTGCCCTGTGCCTGTATGACCTTAGGAGCAGCATATTTAGGATCGGAGGCGAAACTCTGAGTGGTTGGCATTAGTTTAGCAGGTGAGGTGGAGAGGTATTATTGTCCAAAAGCCCAAGAAGCTAACCAGAGGCTGAATCTAGTCTGAGGGGAGCCCACATGTGGACTTGGTGTGCGAGAGCCCGAGAGGGGATCTCGTGGTGGAATCTGTGGTGGACTCTCCTTATGATCCTCATTTCCAGAGATTGGAGACAGCTCACCAGACCAGCGAGCATAATCGCCACCTGCACGTTTAACTGGACGAGGTGGTATGGGGATACGTGGTGGTATCTGGGGTTTGTCCTCAGAAAAGGTTAGGACTATCTGGCGGTGTGGCTCCTGACCAGGGCTGGTAGAGGTCACAGGTACATTGAGGTGCCTCATACACTCCTGCTGCAGCTCTTGGAAGATCTCAGCAGACTGCAAGAAAGTGTTGCCATTGCTCTGCCTGCAGGGCAAAAATAAATTGTCTTCTACATGAGATTTAAATTCTCCAGTAGGAGTGCAGGATGTACGTGGAGAGCATGGTTCATCAGCTTCACGTTCTGCACTGTTGATGGAGTTCACTTCAAAGTCATCCTCATCTTGTGCTACATCGTCATAGGCTGGGGGTGGAGGGAGGGGCCGGGCATCCCAGTCCACCACTGGGGTAGGGTGAAGGGGGCAGGGTAGAGAGCGTGAGGGGCTCTGAGGAGGAGTTCTGTCTATAATGTTCTCTTCTTCAAGTGCCAGTTTAGCCAGGGTTGGGATCTGAAGCTCCACGACAGGAGAGGGTGAAGGTGTGGTCAATGGAAACTCTTCTCCAAAGTCTATGAGAGAGACTTCTGTCGGAGTGCTGTCCCCTGGAGTCCGCACACTGTATGTGGAACAATCACCTATTTTGGTAGCAAAGACCCAAGCAGCTGGTTTGAGCTTAAGTCCCTTCTTCAAAGAGAGCCGCCGAAGGCCTGATGAAGTTTGGTCCTCATCCTCAGCAACAGCATCGCAGGAGGGTTCTAGTCACATGACAAAAACAATTGTAAACAAATGCTGTTGAGCTTGAAATGTAATTTAAAGACAGGAACAGTAAAACAGAAGAAATATATTTCAGTGTTAAAATATGAGCACACATTAGAACAGTCATGAAGGTAAAGTAAACTTAACATTCCTCCAGAGATATTAATGAAAACTAACATGTCTCATACTGTGTCTTCACGATCACTTGGGTAGAAGCCAGCCCTAAGCAATTCTACCAAAGGTATAGGTTATGCGGATTAACATGGTCTCATTAGCCGCTTTTCCACTGTCGGGCCAGTGCGAGCCAGTGCTTTAAATGGGCCGGGGGCAGGGCTAATACCCTCGGACCCGTAGCACCGAGGCCAAAATCACGCTGCGTTTCCACCGTCGGGCCAGAAGCTCCGCTGCGCTTCACTAAAACCCACCATTTACACGCCTCTCAGGAACAACGTCACGCAACCCCATAATTTTACCAACAAAGAGAAGTTATCAGAAAACTAATAAGATATAAGTCACTGGAACTAGCGTGATCAAAAAACGAACATGATAAAACCGGCTGTTTGTTTGCATGCATTGTTAAAAATTTTAATCCAAAAGCATTGATGTTTTACAATAATAAGTGATACATTGATCATAATGAATTAATTTATCAGGATTGAAAATTAGTCACACAGAAATAAAGCGGTATGAACATAGCCTACTTATGTAGTCGAGTCTGTTTCTGTTTATTTGTAGTCACAGTATATACCTCACATTTAGAAAGAATGATAATTTCTATATTTTTATAAAAGCTCCCGAACAAAAAACATATTTTTATGACATATGCGGAGCTAAAATCTCAAGACAAGACTTATGACAGATAAAATATGTTACTAAAAAACATGATTGTGATAGAGAATAAGAAGCTGACGCCTGATTTCTTCAAGCGGTCATATTTACCATGTTCACTATGGTAACGCCAATGGCTAGCATGCATAGTCTTTTGAATCGCTTATAAATATTTCTGCCTTGTATGGTGATAATAGTCCACATCGGATCAAGTCATTTCAAACACTCGCTGCTGTCTGAAAGTGAGTTTTGAACTAAAATTATATTAAAAGTCTTTAATGCTGGTATTATAGCTGTTAACTTTATGAAATGATCCACGGCGCTGACACTCTCCAGCCGCGGAGAAACTCTGCCCTTGGCCCCAAGGAAGCACCGACGAGGCAAGATCAAGACCACAAACTAAATAAAAACACAACTTCCACATACACAAACTATCACATCCGACAAAAATCCAACTACAATAATTACAGAAAAGATTGACATGTTGGGTTTGTGACAATATTGCCGGTATCTACAAATTATTATTTGATCTCCATTTTTTTTAAATAAATAAATAAATACATAAATAATAAAAAGGAATGACATGTTAAATGAAAATGCAATATTAACTTAACTAATCCTAAAGTCAAAAAGTACAAATAAGTGTTTCATTGACCCACTCACATTCAGTTGAGTAAAATGAAAATGTAACAAGTCTATGTCTCTACTAATAAAAAATAAAGAATGTAACAGCATTGTAATATGAGCAAAATATGTAAATACATTAATATGGTACTTTTTGTATGTTGGTATAGGCCACCATGTTTGTAGACAGAGTACAACATGTAGCAACATAGTTATGTCATCATTCAACTTTCAAGTCAGTGAAATGCGGGCCAGTTCTTAGAGAGATTTACAGATCCCTTGCTGACTACCAGCTCTCTAACCAGCATCATTTAGAGAAAAAATGGGTACTATGGGATCGACTGTTTACCAAACATCGTGTCAGTGCATGAAATCAGAGTAAACACATGACAGATAACTAAAAAACTGAAGTAACTGAGAGAGAAATAGAGGGAGTGAAAGAGCAAACACTAATGCATGAAATACAGATGTGCTGTACCTTTGAGGAGGGGTGCTAGGAGTGAACAGAGGGGGCATGAGCAGTGCTTAAACTGAACTGAGCGTCCAGACTTACTCTTAACCAGCAAAGATGGCTGAGGGGGCCTAGGGGGAGGCTCCTCTGCAGAGCAAGCAAGCAAGTAAAAGATAGCATATGGAAAAAAGCAGGTTGGAAAACGAAAAACAACAACATAACAATAAGAACAATAAGTACATAACAGAGAGAGAATAAAAAAGCACAAAGCATAAGGACCTGTATTAAAGAAGCAGTGAACTGAAAATGGCAAAAATATTTTTGTTTTTAATTTAAGAGGTTGGAGTTATTTTTTGGAGTTAATAATTTCAAGTGGGGTCTTGGATTACAGGGTTCCCACACTTTTTAAAAAAATTAATTACTTTCCAGCGTTTATGATTTCTAGATAAGCATTTAAATGATTTAACCGATTTAAAATTCAAACTGATTTGTCAATAAAAAATTCAGAACACTCTCAGATCTGCAGTTTATTTGCTACAGTAGGTAGACAACCAAAATGGGTAATACCGCCACGCGTACTGCCGCCACAGGGCCGTGGCGTTAACTGCAAATCAGTCGCGTGTTAAAATCATTCACGAAACTACCGCCAGGTGGCGCAAAGGGACGGATTGTGAACTGAATGTAATTGTAAAATGAAAGGAAGACGTAAAACAACAATAACATTATAATATACATTATAACATCCTTAAAAGCCATTAAAAAATAGGATAGTCTTAGGCTACAGTCTACTCATCAAAAACAGTCATTATATATATATATTTAACAGTCATTATATATATATATATATATATATATATATATATATATATATATATATATATATATATATATATATATATATATATATACACGGATTAAAATGTTTTCATTTCGGTTCATTCTTTGTTAATAATAACTAATAATAATAATAATAATAATATAATAATAATAATAATCTTCAGGTTCCATTTGCAGACCGAAATGAGAACGGTCCAGCATTTACAAATAATTCTTATTAACTCTGTTATTATTCTTGATTTTTCAAACTGCTAAAACTTAGCATTTTTGAATTATGCCTTTACTGTGTGACCAATAATTGTGAATTGTGACTTTGATCGCGCTGGTGCCTCACGCGCACATATTCATTGGAAACAGCAGTCATTCACCGAGCCATGCGGTGCGAGCAGCGGTCCACTTTGGCATAATTTTGCTAATTATGATTTTTTTTTTTCGTCGATACTGAAACACGTGTGAAATCCAAAGCCTATTTTACCTAATGAATAAGAGTTTAGCTTCAAATGGGCAACATGTTTGGATTTATCCCGAATGAGAGAGATAAGCCTAACCTTATGTATCGCTTTAAATTATTTTTAATTATTATTATTTTTGTTGTTGTTTATAAGCCTTTATTATTATATAGCCTGCTGCAATTATATTTATCCATTAGAATTATATATTTGTACTTCTTGTTCTGTTCTGATAAATCTTTTAAATTTAAAGGATTTTTTGTAAAGTGAAGGGAACTAAAAATGTCCTGTTGGTACATTAGCCTATAGCATTATTAGGCCTGCCATTATTATTTCTGAATGTAATAAAATGCAACTCTCACAAATGTAATTTATTTTTTAGCGGGTTTTCGTGTATGTTTTTATCCAGCTTTATTTTTCCATTGCATCTAAAAATGACTTTGTGCATCACATTCACTTCGTGAACAAACAAATATAACTTCAGGTCTGCCTCCTGTGATGTTCAGCTGTGGACGATTTCAAAATGTTTGATATAAAGGTTGCTGTCACATTTTATACAGGAATTGTTCATTTAAAAAAATAAAAATAAAATAAAATTATATTGTTAGTTTTATGCTAACATGCAATCAAGTCTTCGGATACTATACAAGATACAAGTTCATTTAGGCTAGCATGCACTGTGACATTTTACCATTTCAACTTATAAACTCCTTGAGATTTTAAAGTCAGTTTAATAGTATTGAAATTCAAGCTGAATCTAGTATAAAAAAGGTTTTAATTACTTAAATTATTTCTATGAATTAATAAGTTAGCATGACTTTTTCATCATAGCATTTTTACGAGCTGTATTCGTTTTCTGAAACCAAGCACCCACTTTTTTCTTTTTTAAATCTATGAATCGCTCGCATATCTCCTACAACCTACAAATAAGGGCTAATAGAGGTTCTTTCTTTAATTATTTATTTATAATGTTTATTCTTGAAGAAAATAAGTATTTATGCTTTAATAAAATAAGGGACGATCCAAATATTTGTAATGTACAATAATATAGGCCTATATTTGCCTGCAGTTAAAAAGTTATATTTGTTTTGATTCATCCATTTATGTTACAATTAGCCTATTCTAAAAATAAAAATAAAAATAAATAATGTCATAAAAAATGCCATCGGTCTGAATAAATTTTACCATTATACAATTGGGGTAGTAATTTAGGAGGTGAAAAATACAGTGAAATTACAAATGGCATGGGATTTTAAAGCATGACAACTGAAGGTCTATGAAACATTTGATGCATTTTTTTAAACAATGGCACTTAAAGTTTTCAAATAAAATATTACTATTTCAACCATATAGCCTGTGAATAAATAAAATGCATACTTTTCAATGAAAGGACACTGAGAGTGTAGGCTTCTTCTGGTGTTTGAATTTGTACTTCAATATAATGAGCTCCAAGTTTAAGAATAGCCAACACTAGGTTTTTTTTTTTTTTACTCTCTATTTAACAGCATTAACTTACAATGAAATACGTCTTCCTTCTGGCAGACTGAATACTGGCAGACTGGGTCAGTTTGTGCGAGTGCCGCGCGCTGTGAAGCCGGAGCAGCTTACGGAGGATTCCGCTTGGTCTTAAAGCCTTCCGCAAACGCCTACGTTCACAAATAACAATGATTTTGGCAAAAATAATGAATAATTATCAATTGATAATTTGTTATTATTTTGGTCTAGTGAAAATAATAATATGGGCTGCGGGAAAATAATGAATAAAAAGTGTAGGGGCTGCTGTGAGTGCAGGCATGTTTCAACCCAGTAACATGACAACACACCGTTCCTCAAAGCCAAAAAACAGACCGAGTTCAGTTCAGCTGAAGGGGGTTGGGGGGTAGTTCTGTATAGCTTGTGGGGGTCGAGATTTTATAAAGGTGTGAATTTTCTTGCTCTTTCATATGGACAGTCTTATGAGGGTTTCAAACTTGCAGAACAGGTTTTAGGACAACTTTAAAGAAAGGTTTGATCACTTCAAATGTTGACTACTTGTGGGACAATGGAGCAAGGTGGGTCCCACAGTCACTTGGCTGCAGCTAAATTTGCGTTTAAATGACACGCACACTCACACAGTTCAGTCTAGGGCTGCACAATATAGCCTACCAACATTATTCACAAATTGAGATATCCTTAGTGTGATTTTCGAATTGCAATTAAGTCCGCGATTTAAAACATGCGTTGCATGTTTTGAAGCACGGTCGCGCACGAGTTGTAATTACAGTGAGGGTCTCAGAGCAACGTCATTATTAAAAGGTTCAATCGGTCCGCATTATTAATAAGAAAAAACTTGCTCACTTCAATGCGCTGTATTCTGCATGAGATTGCATACATCAGAAAATGCAAATGTTACGGAAATGGTTTCAGGTAGGCTATGTTCATTCATTTCTATCGTCTGTTTGAACTGCACTGTTTTCGTTCGGGAAACAGACTGTAAAAAGCATTTCACATGTACGGGGTGAGCAGGGCATAAACGCAGGGTTAATTGTAACACTACAAGATTTAAACATTTCCACATAACAAAATGTACAAAATTTCGCAATATTTCCTTGACATATCATCTCTATATAGAGAAAAAAAAATGTGTCAAAGTTCAAAAATCTTTTAAAGATATTGCTGAACATTTATTTAACCACTGCAAAAGCAAATTTCTGACTGAAGTAATCTCGTTTTTTAGTGTTTATTTAAAATGAGATGCATCTGTTAATTATTTTTTAACTATTTCACAATTATTTTAATCTCCAAACTGTTTTATTTAGTTCTGCTTTACTTCTTATGCTTTCCTAAAAAAGTATTGGATTGTGCACCGCTCTCCCTTACACACACACGGAAGGACCATGAAAGCATTTTCTGCGCTGAACCCCGCGCTGAGTTTAACAACACCCAGCGCTGAATACAGTTCATTGGAGTTAGCCTGTTTCACGTTTTTATGGACTTTCATATTTTAACATCTGTAAACAAAAAAAAAAAAACTTAAATATTATAGGGAAATTTTCCAGTTGTACAATAAAATAAAATGGTTATTTTTCTTAAATACTTAATTTCTGTCATATCAAACTTTTAATTAAGATTAGGCTAAAAAAAATGTCTTTTTTATCTCACATTTTTTGGTGGGTCGTGAAATAGATTATACTTGTCTAGGTGGGTCGTGGAATGGAAAAGTTTGGGAACCCCTGGTAGGTCTGCTTCCCACGTAAGATTTTTCTAGTTACTAGTCGTTCATTTGTCATTATTCAACTAATCGCAAGTTTATATTAAATTTACAACTATAATCCAGCCTTAATATATTCCACATGCATTAAGTTTGTAACAAAGCACAGGCAGAAGTAGCCTAATAATTATGAAAAAGGAGACATTTTAATTATTTATTAATAAACAAATGTTTTCTTGTCGGCTGCAAGATGAAATTCACAGTGCTGACTCTCTCCACATGGACGCGCCTTTAAAGAGAAATACAACCTTCACAGATTACATAATGCTTTCTTTTTGAATTGATTCGTTTAAAAGACATTTCAAGCTTTCTGTAGATATATTTCTCATGTATGTGAGACACCACAATTTTCAATTATTTCATTATTAGGAAAAAAAATCACGTGATCGAGAGGGCGCCTCCCTGTCATGCATGCGCATTAATAATTTTTGCACAAAACACTTGAATATGAATAATAATTCACATTTTGCATATGCATTACAAAGTAAATAATTTTTTACATGCAATTATCCAAAATAAAACCAAACAAGATTTGTAATGAAGATAAAACATGTAGACAAATAACAATAAATGCTGCGTGCACTCAGCATCATGCAGAGCAAATCTTGCACTGATATTTTACGGAATATTATACAAACCTGCATTTAAATGCGGCTGCAATTTATTTATTCATTTTATTTATTTAATTTTACTTTACTTAAATTATATGAAAGCAAGTAAAGAAGACTCCATTTAAAATCACTGAAGTTGTCAATTAATTAATATCCCTAAATATTTTTTTTATATCGTGTGCACTTTGTTGATAAGTGAGGACGTTTTATTAATATCCATCCATTCTATAGAGTTGCAATGATTTAGTTAAATCGTGCAGGTTTAATTTATTCGTTTCTTGATTTAATTAGGCCTAAAAAATGGGAGCGAAATTATACAGTGCCTCACGTTTTACTAAAATAAAGAAAATAATTTATAAAACACGCAACCCTAGCTCACAATAGGCTACCACTTTTAATGCTCCGATGCAAAGTAAACCACATTTTCTTTTTAATAATATAACACATAATTCATATTATATAAATAATACTGCACACTATTTAAACGTGTCAAATCTAAAATATGGTGTAGAGAAAATATAAGCACAGGCTCATAGGCTTGACATTTATCCTGCTTGAATTCGTTCTAAGAAACGCACATATCTTCATAAGGACTAAACTTTCATCTTTGAATATTAAATATTTTTTCTTTCATTTTCCCCGACTGCAGTCAAATATAACACTTCGGTGAGGCAAATCTGACGTCTATTTGTGAAAATGTGTTTTGATGCGCTTGTTTGAAAACTTGTGATTAAAGCGCCACTCAACGGTCAAAAGCTGCAAATGCACTTTGCAGACGCCACGGCGGCGGTACGAGCGGCGGTAGAAACAACGTTTTGGATGTCCACCTACTGTATGTTTCGCGCCTAAAAGCTTTTCATCAGACTTCATCACAATGTCTATTAACCTTTTCTGTTCTAGGTTTTAGCTCATAGCGGCATTTACAAATTTGAGTGAGAAGAAACATTTCTTATCAGTAAAACAGTTGTGCTGCCTAGTTTGGAAAGCCTGTTTATTAATGTTTGCACTTTACTAATTGAAAGGCATTTGCTCACTCTTAGTGCGTCCAGGGAGTTGAGTTGGTCGGGCAGAGTTCAGCTCAAGCCCCAGCACATCTGGAGGATCCATGGGATTCCCAAGATATAGACTGCAAAAGAAACAGAATGACAGAAGCATTTAGTAGTCCATCAGTGTATCTAGAAGACCATTTCTTAGACTTAAGTTTACAAGAAAAACAGGCTCTGGAACTCCAAACTGCCAAACGAAGATTTAATGACACTGTATGACCAAAGTAGTAAAAAGACATATCAGATTTTAACAGCAGCCGTAATATTTCACTGGATGTTTTATGGAGGTATTTACAGCTGCAATATCAGTTGATGCAGCCAAGTTTATGGTAAAAACAGAGTGAACTGTGTTCTACTGCCACCTTGTGCTGATGAAGCAAAGTGCTTAAATGCTGTCCTCATGTGCAAATACTTGGGCAGAGGCTCCATGATCATGAAAGTGGCACTTTACTTATTGGCCATGACAGAATTATCTGTCCATTCAGTGTGTGACCTGCAAGATTACATCTCACTCAATGAAGACATTATACAACTGCTGCTGCAAGCTCTCTAGTCTATAGAGTTACACTTTGCATGCTAGTGCTCACTACAAATGAACAAGTTAGCTATTATTTCCTCTTTCATCTCAGGGAGCCCTACTCTGATCTATATTTATGTGGCATTTATTAAAATGTGCTGTAGTTTTGTGAACAGCTTATTAAAAGAGAGGTGTAGTTCTGTGGGAGGTTAGCAGAACATGATCATGTTTTGTGAGAACATTGGTTACATAACACACAAAACCAATAATGTCACTGTGATACAGACATATGTTTAAACCAGCGATAGAACGATACATTGGTCAGCCAGTGATGCAATCAATTAGCCAAAGTTTTATTGAATATTTAGAATTTTGAATATTTATAGAATTACCAATTAAAACTCATTATTTCAAAGAATGCAATAAAAACTACAGAAAATACAGAATGTACATGTGAGATTACTATTAAGAGACTCACTTATCGATCCTGTCAGGAAAGCCCCAGCAGCGGTGAGGGTTAGTGTCTCCATGGCCCGTGTGAATGAAACTGTTCTTCAGTGGACGGCTTATGTCATGTGCAGAAAGACCTGCCACTGATGTGACTGTATTCCTGGGAAACTGACCAACCTTTAGGGTATGCTTGTTCTGACCTCTCCACCAGTAGTTCTCTGCCCTGCAGGACACACAAAGACTGTTTGAAGACAAAAACTTAGCAATTCTCTTATTTGGCTGCTTCATTAAAGAGGTGTAAGTTCTTGAACTGCTTTTGCAACCAGTATTGTGTGGTTCCTGAAAGAGTGAATCATATGAGCAGATCCTTGTTAGTGAATCAATAACACTGTATCAGTTGGAGCAATTATTGAACCAGAATTAAATTCATTACAATTCCCATCTGTAGGTCTAGAACAGACTTCCAAGGGGGCCTCAAGATGACTTTAATTTCATTCTATTTTTGTCTTATTTTAAATAATATAAAGACAAGATTTTTAAACATTTAAATAAAACATTTAAAAATCAAGATATTTCTTATTTTAATTCACCCCCTCAACAACTGTTTCCTTTGAAGAACCAGAATTCTCACAATCTTGGAACAGCTGATTATATGAGAACATTTTAGAAGTGTTATTTCTAGACCTGGAGAAGGCAAGCAAATTAATCACATTTTTAAAGGGATAGTTCACCCAAAAATGAGAATTCACTTTTCATTATCACTGTCATTATTTACTCAACCTTAATGTTGTTCTAAACCTGAATTCTGTTGAGCACAAAAGAAGATATTTTGAAGAATGTTGGTAACTGAGTTAAATTTGTTTGTGTTCATATGTCAATATCTACCTATAACTTTTTGGAAATAAAACACATACAGATACTTAAACTTAAGTAAAAGAAAACAAATACATATATATTTTTTATTTTTTGGGGGGTGTACTATCCTTTTAATTTCCATGGGCATTTTTATAAGGAACATACATTTTTCTAGTTATGCCAAACTGAATATTGTTTTGGATAATAGTTGTGAAAAATTAAAAATTATTATTCCTTATTTTTATCTAGTAAATCATGAATGTCTGGAAAAATTATGTAAACACCAGGAACCAATGGGGTAGACTTGTTTTCAGATTTTTCTGTCCTAAAATCATTCACTATAATATGAATGTGTCATATCAATCATAAACCCATAAGCCCTATTATGATCTATGGTATAAGAGCTCACCTGCCCTCTATGATGGTAATGACATCATTCATCTGGATTTGAAGCTTGTCAGGCTCATTAAAATCTTGCAGGGCCCTCATGTCTGTAGGCATGGTCTCCACTAGAAATTCCCTTAGAGCCACAAAGGTGGGCCTGTCATCTGGTTTCTGAGCCCAACACTGCATCATGACATTATAGATGTCCTGAGGACAGTCCTCCGGCTTAGGCAGTCTTTCACCCTCCTTATCTATTTTGTGGAGGATCTGTCACAAACACATATTTTATTTTTTTCTCATGATTGTCTTACCCAGTAAATAAATGCAATAATGATCGCCATTGAGAATCAAATTCAATATTATGCTCTAAACGTCTGATTTTTGGAATTACTGTCAAATATCAAAGCCGGTCTTTTATTAGGCAGATGTTTATGACTAATTTGAAATTCAGAGTGTATGAGGAGGGGTACCTGACTACCATTTAGACCCAGCCACGGCTCCTGACCGTAGGTAAACATTTCCCAAAGT
This sequence comes from Cyprinus carpio, assembly GCF_018340385.1. Lineage (NCBI taxonomy): Eukaryota > Metazoa > Chordata > Actinopteri > Cypriniformes > Cyprinidae > Cyprinus > Cyprinus carpio. The sequence goes on from NC_056573.1 coordinate 520,801, forward strand.
GTCACACCAAACATCCATGTGTCTGTGGCGTGAGAAAACGTGCGTGTCTTCAGGCTTTCTGGAGCACACCTATGTAAGAAAAAAAAAAAAAACACCACCATGTAAAAATAAGGTCAGTAGAATAAAATGCCGTAAATAACCTGCTCAACAAGGGGGAAAATGACATGAGGATCATGCACAGTTCATTTAATCAAATCAAGGGCCACAAACAATGACCTAATTCAAATTCAATCTGAATCCTGAGCTCTGGCCTGTCACTGCGTACAAACAAAATCACCAAATCATTTAAAGCTCTTCGTATCCCTTCTCAAAAGATTCACACCACATGCAAACAAACACTTAAATTGTAAATATATATCCATTCCCTCCAACCCTCTCCCTTACCAGGCAAATGGGACTTTGCGATGCTCTTGCATGACGTAATGGTCATCATTCTTAGGCAGCGCCCTCATCAGTCCGAAGTCACCGATTTTAACTTGCTCACTGGAAGCCAGGAGGATGTTTCTGGCGGCCAGGTCTCGGTGGATGAAGCGTTTGGACTCTAGGTAGGCCATGCCATTGGATATCTGGATGGTGTAGTGACACAAAGTGGAAATGAGGAAATGGCCCAGGGTCTTTCGCAAGCGATCCAGCATGGAGCCGAGAGGCGCAAGCTCAGTCACTTAGAGAAAGTAGGGTAATAAAGAGGGTCATTCAGGGAAGAAAAGCAGGGGAAGAAGAGGGTCACAATATTAAGTTTCATTTCATAACAACTGAAAAAGTGATCTGACAAGAAGCATCTTGCCATTGGAGACAATAAACACTGCCAATCAGGAATAACTCCAGAAGTCAGTGTCAGCAAATAATGAGTCTAAGAGAGCATGCAAATGTCAAGCCTTATTTTAGCTCACCCCTCCCTTCTCAAGACCTTGATACTTAAACACTCTGTCTTTGGCACCAATTTGATTTAGACGTGATCATGCACACTCACTCACCATCTTCATGGGGTGTGTGAGGACGACTCCGTAGAGACGGATGAGGTTCTGGTGGTCAAGAGAGTGCATGGCATTGACCTCACAGATGAAGTCATCCAGAGCATCTGGTTGGTTGAGCACATCTGTCTTTAGACACTTCACTGCCACATTGAGCTGAGGAGGACATATTGAAGGAACAACTCACAACACAAATCAACACAAATTCATCATAAGTCCCTTTGAGCTCCCAGCAGCTGGAATAACCTTTATACATCACAATCCCACACACGCTAATGACCCCCTCTGAGACCTGTGTCTACAATGTTGCTGGTTATCATTGAAGTTCAGAGCACAATCGCAGAGCAACATTATTCCCTGTGCACCAGCTTGAACTGTGGCTGAATTTCCACTTTTTGAAAAGAAATCATGTATCATCTAGCATTATTCTGCCTAAATTATGAACAGACCCATCTGCATCACTTCATGAGTTTAAATAGATTTTAAACTGTTAAATAGATTTTTAAATTTCCAGAAAGAACTGTGAATAGTGCAAATAAATTGCATCTATCTGTAAGCCATTCTTCTGTAAGTTCAAAGTAGGTGTCAATCAAAAACAGCAAATCTATTCACCGCACAGGAAAGTTGGATACAAAAGATTTTGTACTTCAAGAACGAACAAAGTTATTTTGCAGAGTTTACGAGTTTGTGAGTAAAAAAAAGTGATATGACTGCATAAGTTTCATTTCAGTTTGTGCAGCAATTTCGTTTATAGGATAGAGACTTTATTCAAACTTGTATCAAACCACAAAATGAAAAATTAACACTTGAAAACTGCCTATAGACAATGTGTCTTCTAGTCTATGCTAAGTGTGTCCCTTAATAATGATTTTTGAAGGTTTGGCTTTGGGAAACTATGAATTTAATGGCAGTGCAGAAGAATTCTGATCAGCCCCCAACAGGAAGGATATTCCCACTCAAGTCCCATGTTGAAAGAACCCTTTGGTGTGCAACACACACTATCACTACAGCCTCCAGCTTAGTATACATGACATCTGACCCCTCATCAGGTCATTAGAGGTCCGTCTCTCCCACAAACCTCCTCTGGAGAACATAGCTGCTACAATGACACATAGAGATCAGCCCTGAAAGAGGATGTTCACATGGAGCCCTGGAACACTTTAAGGAAAAAGTGGGACCACAGATACAAAGTGTCTGAAAGCCATTCTTTTGTTGATCTGAGTTTCCGAATGCGACAAACAACTTTTCTACCAAAAAAAGTGCAATAGTCATACATTTCTGATGGTGTCATTCTGGAGATTCAATCAATGTAAACTCAACACACCTGAAACGACAATAGTTACATGGGAACAAAATCAAACAAACAGTAGAATCAAAAATAAGTAACGAACCCACACACTATCAATACTTGCTAATTCTTAAAGGGATAGTTCACCCAAAAATGAAAATCTTTATTAAGTGCAATGTTTCGGTCCACTGACCTTCATCACATTTGCCTGACAAAGGTCAGTAGACCGAAACATTGCACTTAATAAAGTTTAAGAATTAGCAAGTACTGTATTGATAGTGTGCAGGTTCGTTACTTATAATTGATGGAGATTAAACAAAACAAAACAAAACAAAACAGATAAACATATCACTCAAATATAAATAGTATAATCTGAATCCACATCTTGAGGTCATCACAGTGAATGACTGAGATGGTGGCTGAATTCTGCATCTGCAAAGCTGATGTTTTTAACAAAGCTCCCTCTGTATTTCCAAACACTTTTATCCTTTCTCCTCTCCCCCCAAATCACCACTAGAACTCTAAATGACTCTGAATAATTTGAGAATCATGATTTTTTTTCTCCCACAATTCTCAAGAAAAAAACATTAGACAGCTAAAAATATCATGGAATTTACTAGAGGTTCTGACAAAATGTTCAGTGCTTCAGTCTATTAAAAAAAACATTAAGTTATACTGTACAAAAATACTGTACATGTATTGTTCATAGCATCTGCTCTCTCCTGCTCAGTGGCAGCACGAATAGAGATTTGAATGTTTCACAGTGCAAGCATCAGCGTAGCCTGAGCAGCACGTTCTGTCGCCGCCCACAGTAATGAATGATGGTGTGTGTGCACTGGTGCAGAGTGTGTGTGTTTTTTTTCTTTCCAATGCGAGTAGACATTGCTGAATCATACAAATCTAAAACTAAGAAATCTAGAACTAATATCTAAATAGTGTTTAAATCGAGATTGTAATCTATTAACAATTAATCGTGGAGCTCTACTCACCACTTTTCCATTTGGTGTAAACCACTCTCCACGCTTGACAACACCGAAGGAGCCATCGCCCAGTTTCTCAAAGAGGGCCAGGTCTTTCTCACTTATGAGACAGGTGAGGGCCTGCTGCTGGCCATCCACTGGAGGAGGTGTGGCAGTAAGTTTTCGGAAAGTACTGGCCGGCTGGGGATTGAAGTCTCCTTCTGGTCTCTTGCCACTGAACACCTGAGGGATAAACAAGAACAAAGTCAACATCTAGAGGTGACAAATAAAAGCCCTTAGCAACCTATGAGTGCAAACCATGTTTTAATTGCGTGCTGCCAGAACTGCATCAAATGTGTACCAGAAACTTGAGAACTCCCCGGCCAATCTCTATCCCATTGCTGTAATGATATGTGCTAACAGGGAACATTCCAAAACCAAAAAGAAGTACAGCAGCAGAAATCACGATAAAAGAGAGAGAGAGAGAAAGAGAGATTTCACAAAGGACTGCTCTTTCTAACTGCTTATCGGCTCTTGAGGCACTTTGTATGAGGAGCCTGTGGGTTGGACAAGGAGAGCTGAGCTATCAAAATCAAAGTGTGGGTTGAGGGAAGCCAGGGGCTACAAACTCAAGGGACAGGGAGGATGGACAGGAACGGAAGGTGGAGGAGTGAGAGGTGAGCCTGACTTTAACCCATTAAAAACAGACAGAAAGATCAGATAAGAGGGAGAGATGACACTGCAAAAAAGGAAAAAAGAGAAATAGAGAAGGTCAGAACGCAATGTCTGTAGCCTTGAGAGTAAGAGCCTGTCTGGACAGACAGGCTGAAAATAGAAGAACTGAACTGGGAGCAGAGTGAATATAGAGGATCTAGACAGAGCCTTGAACCCCAGACTACTGTCTGATAATCACACACATAGCAAACATATATTACACACTGACAAATGCCTCAATGAATAACAAATCCAAATGCATCTTTCCTTCACGGTTCATCACTGTCCATTGACTTTTTTATACTGAGCCAATGATGTTTTCATTTCCTGACCCTTTCTGTATTTTTACATCTGCATAATTTGTATATTTATTAAGCTGTTTAAACATTGGAATTGTTGGCTGCTCTCTACAATATAGGGGATTCAGGTTTTACTGTCCATGTAGTAATTGCCACCAAAACTTTGTCACAAAACACATACAAACAAATAAATATATAGGCATCCACACATATTTGCATGAGAGCAACATTTGAAACAGGAGAACACTTACTAAGGGTAAGTGTCATCTAAAGCATGCCCACACACACTAACAGTGGAGTGAGGAGGCAGATTACTCAGTCTGTTCTTGGTGCCAGGAACGGAAACAAACAGGTGTAATTTTAGAAAGCTCTCGTCCTCTCAGGCCACTTCCTGTATACCCAGGCCAATGTTACAACTAAAGTCTTCACACAAGGGAGAAAATAAGTCTGTGTATGTGTGTTTGTTTGTTTCATTATTTGACATGTATGAAATAGCTGAGTGGAGGCTAAGTGGACGGTCACATATTGAACATCCTGTGTGCATGAAATACTTTATATCCAACTTTGTAAACGTAGTAAACACAGTATGTACACTTTCAGGTGTTCAACATTGTACCTTTAGGGGTACAAAAGCTTGATGCTGGGTCAGTACCATCAAAGGGACAACTCTATATGTTATATCTACACCTATAAGGTTCAGAGTAGTACCTTAAAATAACAGTACTACTAACATGTGCCTTTTAGGGTTAAATAAGGTACACAGTTGTCCCTTTAAGCTGCACCAATGGCAAGCTGCTGTACCCAAAAAGGAAACATTTGTGCATTTTTCCTGACAGTGAATGGGAGTAGAGGATATCTTTGTGTGTGTGTGTGTGTGTGTGTGTGTGTGTGTGTGTGTGTGTGTGTGTGTGTGTGTGTGTTTCATTTAACACAAGTGTGCCGTTTCTGGTACCAAAGGTCAAGATGTGCTCTCATCCCACAGACAGAAGAATTTGCCCTACAAGCTGATGGTTTAGACAAGAGCAATCATTCGTCAATCCTGTGTGCATATCACTCCCACATACACACTTCCTCTCAACACACACTGTAAATGAGCACATACAGTCTATAATGTAAATATATGTAAGAGTAGGAGATTAATGACATGGCAAATCAGATGGAGCTGGAAGAGACAGATTCATTTTGTGGTCTCTCAAATTCTAGCCTTGGCTCTTTGTACACTGTTAGAAAATGAGATAGTGAGGCACAAACACACACTTAACACACATTCAAGAGACAAACACAGACACAAAACACTGCAGTGGTATTTTAAATATTAAAAACAGAGCAGGGTGTAAGGGTGGTTTCCCTACAGTGGTTCAGGCTGTAGGATTGCCGAAGGACTAAAGAAATGTTATCAGCACGATGGTATAAAACTGTACATTTCTAGTCTGTTACCACCCACTGCCACTTATACCAACGACGGAAATAAGGCGCAGTTACAATAGCTAAATATGTGGGAGAGCGTTGCTATTAAGTGACTATATTGTATTGCAATAGGTAGCACTTCAAAGTTAATACTGAATCAAGATTAGTTAGCACATAATTAATAATTGAAATGGTTTAATAACAATATTTTGTTATGGTTACACTTGAATTGGTTACAAAATAGATGAAGGGTAGTAAAACATATAGTTAAATGTACCTAACATGTATGTAAAATATTACCTGAGAAAGAAAGAGAGAGGGGAAGATGGAGAGAGGGAGAAAAAAGAGAGAGAGAGGGCAGAGGGCAGAGCCCTGAGAAGAGAGCTCCAGCAAAGAAAAGCCAGCAGAGAGAAAAAAGCCAGAGCAACATTTACAGTCTTCTTTTATCCCTTCCTTGACCATGTGACTGAAACCCAAATGTGAGACATTCAAACTGACCAATCAGCAGACTACAGCTTCACCCACTGTGCAAAAGGTGTGACAATTAGCAGACCCCCGGCCTTGATCGATATCAGCAATTCTGTGCCTTCAGGAATGCCAAATGGCCCTTTTGTTACTCAAGATAGTTTGAGACAGGAAAACAGAAGTCTTTGATAATTTTTGACCCTACAAGGGCACATCAACATAAATACACTAATAAATGTGTCTGTCATAACTGCAAATACACTAACTGCTGTTGCTGTTTACTCAGGTTAAAACTGACTCTGGCTCTAGTGAGGCCTTTGGTCAGCACCACCCAGACATCCAGCCCTATGAAAACAACTCTCATGCAGAGGACAAACTTCAGGTCAGTTTATTGTATATAATAAAAAATATTCTGGGCAAAACAAGCTGCTCCTTTTACACAGTCTGATATACCTCCAAGCTTATTTTTCTTTTACACCAAACCAACAGTCTAAACAAACCTAAAAGCAGGCCCTTTTCTGAATAAATACATTTATAAATGGATGCTATTTTTTTGCCTTTTAACAATGTATAATTTGCATTTTATTATTTATCTATTTGCTCTGAAATGGCTTAAGAAGGAGAAGTTAAATTAGAGAAACAAACACTGTGATAAAAATTGCTGCCACGACTCATTATACTAGTTTTAGTACATGTTTTTGTTTATTATCATCAACCAAACCATATCAACCTAACCAAAAATCCCTATACAAAAATATACATATACTTATATATATATAAAACTGAATAATTCTAATGAATGACATACATAAGTGAATAAGAAAGCCAAAATATTAAATTCCATGGATAAATATTTACTGAGTAACAAACTGTTTTGTAGAGGGGGGTGAAAATTACTATTTTCACCTGAGACTTGATTAGAAATGACTTTAGAAAGATGCCAGCCTCATCATGTTATTTTTTTTTTTCACAGAGAGTGGGTCTGTTGAATTTATTGAATTTAGTGATCTTTGTTGCAGTATTTGCCAATGTTGACAGATAAAAAAATGGAACAAAGCAATTTTTTTTTTTGATTCATTAAACATTTTTGATTTATAACTTTTCACAGCTGAGCCCGAGATCTGCCCATATACAAAAAAAATAAATAAATAAAATTAAATTAAAAAACGGGGGGTTACAAAACAATGTTACAAAACAATATTAGCAGGATAACAAGTACATCTCAGGATTTCAATGGAACAAAGCAATTCTTGTGTTAAGCATTAAGGATATCTTAATGTCCTTTTAAATTTTTAAGGCCCTATAAGGTTTATTTCTATTGATATTGGGATTTTATGTGGCTCTATGAGCTAATTTGGTAAACGGTTAAATTGTACAAAAAATAAATGTGAGACATTTTGCATACAGCTGATACTTATTGAATTTAAATAATAGTGTATGAAGAACAAATAATTTTGCAACAAAAATGAAGCTTGTTTCCCTTTTTCAAAGCAATTGCATACAACATTGTTTTCTTTAGGAATCTACATATTTCATGCCCTATATAGTTTAATTTCAGAGATACAGGGTTCTCAATGCAGTTATACAGTATGTAGTTACAATACTGCACATTTGAACTCTTGTTAGCTTCAGAAGCTGTAAAATGAACAAAATCCTCAAATATAGAATAAGGACAGACTACTGTGAGCTCGTTATTCTGAATTAAATGGACAATTTCAGAGTATTTTTAGCACTCAGACAGGTATGTTCAATGCAGCTGTTTTGATAGAGGGAAACAAGCTACATTTCTAGTTTCAACATTATTTATTCTTCAGACAAGTACATTTAAATACAATAAGTATCAGCTGTATACAGCATTGAAAATGGGTAAAATTCAACTATTTGGACATGAAGCTGCATTGAGATTGCTGTAAGGCAGTGGTTCCCAATCCTGGTCCTGGAGAACCCCCAACACTGCACACTTTAGATGTCTCCCTATTCAAACACACCTGATTTAACTCATCAGCTCATTAGTGAAGACTCCAAGACCTCAGATGTTTGTGTCAGATAAGAGAGACACCAAAAGCGTGCAGTGTTGGGGGTTCTCCAGGACCAGGATTGGAAACCACTGCTGTAAGGAAAGGAAAGAACGTGACGTGTGGCCAAGTATGGTGTCCCATACTTGGAATTTGTGCTCTGCATTTAACCCATCCAAGTGCACACACACAGCAGTGAGTAGTGAACAAACACCCCCACACACACACCGTGATTACACACCCAGTGGGCAGCCATATTGCTGCGGCGCCCAGGGAGCAGTTGGGGGTTCGGTGCCTTGCTCAAGGGTCTCACCTCAGTTGTGGTATTGAAGGTGGAGAGAGCACTAGATATTCACTCCCCACCTACAATCCCTGCTGGACCTGAGACTTATTTATTTATTGCTTGTGACTGAGGCCAATTTGAGGCTCTTCCTGCGGCATTTGATGGACCATTAACCTGGTTAATGCTTTAGAGAGAGAGCGGCAGGCCTGTCGACACTTCCTGCTTCAGCACTCAGAGTAGACATTTCAGCATTATGTGTAAAAGAGAGAAAATGAGTTGGTAAATTTCAGAGATGTGAAGCAACAGGACACATTGAAATTTACTATCAATGACAAAATATCTTTTCTTACTCTAATTTTAAAGAAAAACCCAACTGCTGAACTTCTCAGCAATTGAAGATGAACAGCAAGTTATCTTTTGAGAAGCATCACAATCACAGCTTGAAAAAAGCGATCATTTAGACTGTTGTCCAAAAGTCTGTGAAAATCGTCTAGGTCAAGTGCTTTAAATGTTAGTTCTTGATTTATTCCTTTCAGGTTCAATAAGAATCTTTTTAAGTTTGAGACTCTAAAGTGCTTGAGGGAACATGAGCTGAATGACCAACGAATAAAACGAAGCCCTTGTCCAGCTGCATGTGTGTAGATGTGTGTGTGGGACCTGACCCTGGACTGGAAGCCTGATTAATATCTCATTAATATGTCATCAGGAAGGCTGATGACATACCTTGCTCATCCAAGACTTGCGCTTGCACATGGTTTTTCTCCTCTTCACTGCCTCCCATAGCCGTCTTAACCCTGTCAAAAGCAAACACAAAAAGGATTATTATTTATGATTTTTGCTGGTTAAAAAACAAGTCAATCAAGGCATCTGGTGCAAATTAATGTACCTGAATAAAAATTTAAATGAACACGTTCATATTACTTGTGCAATAAAATGCTTACTACTACTACTACACAAAAAAAAAAGCTTACACACAAAGGCTTAATACTGAGTGTGGAATGACACACTAATTAGATTTGGAAGACACTCAAAGCTTGTGCTGGGTTAACAAGTATATATATATAAAAAAATAATCCCTGCTCTTTAAATAGAAGTTTCATCAGTCTATACTGATTGCTACTGATTGTAAAATTTGCTGAAAATTTTACTTTTTCAGATGCATCTTTGTCACCTTTCTCCATTTCTTGGTCAGCACAGAAAAAGACTGATTATAAATAAGAATTATATTATATTGGTTGAACCAATTGACCTTTGGATTAAGATGGTGACATTGGTAGATAGAAATGCTGTGTCATTCATTGATGAAGCTTCACAAATCTGCCTTTTGAAGAAAAATGACCTGTCACTTTTGTAAAACAGCATCTGATTTGGAATTGAGAGCTGCAAAAGCTCTTACTGACATTGCCCAACATCCACAAACAATCATCGACAAAGTACTGACTGGAGTGGGCAATAACTCTCTATGTTTGAGAATTGAAGAATGCATTGGAACAAGCTCTGTGAAAAAATACATCTAGTCATGAGAAATTTGTATACTAATGTATACTAATGTTGTCAGGGTTCTCTCAATTCGGTCTAGTTTATTTGTGGTTTTGTGACAGAGCCCTGACACTCCCGCCATGTCTTGATTTCATGGGAGCGTGCTCACAGCTGTGCGCTCTTTTGTCTACGTGCCTGGTTTCCTTGTTTCATGTCTGAGCGTGGTGTTTGGATCCTGGCACTCATGTCTTGTTTCATGTCGGGGTTAAGACACTCACACTCCATGTTCTGTCTCGTTGTTGGAGGGTGTGGTCTTGAGTTTGCTCGGGCAGTGCGCTCTTCTGTATGTTGTGTTCTGTGTAGCATGCAGTCCGTGTTCAGCCGCGTGCTTTCATGTTACGTTTTGTCTTATGCTGTGTATCACACAGCTTGTTTTTTTCACGGGCCACGTGCTTTCATGTTGTCATGTTTTGTGTGAACACACGGTTTATGAGTGTTTTCATTAGCTGCGTGTTCATGTCTTGTCTTGCACATGGCTAGTGATTTGTTTTGCTGGCCATGTGCTTGTGTTTTTGTTTTGTGTGAGCACATGGCTTTTCTCATTTGTTTCCATGTGCCATGTGCTCTCATGTCTATTGTCTAACCCAGCCTACCTTGTTACCTGATTATTGGTTTATTTGCCCCACCTGTCTTCCCTCATTACCCTCCTTGTTTTGCTCCCTATTTGATGTCCTTGTGTTTGCAGTCCTGTGCCAGTTCGTCGTCAAATGTCCTCGTAAATATCCAGATGGTGTCCTGCCCTGCCTTGTCCTGTCCAGACTTTCAAAACCTTGCTGCCAGCCTGTTTCTCCCCCACAGGGTAGTTTTTGTTTTATTTTTATTATTAATAAGGAGCCCATTCCCTACACCACCAACCCCTAAACTCATCACTACAACCCCAAACCATAAAAATGTAACTAATGTATATTTTATATGCAATACTGCACGTTTTAAATTGGCAAATTAATTGGAAAATTTTAAATATCACAATTGTATTTGTATTTCTTTTAAATTAAATGATACTCTAAATATGAAACTAAAACCAGCAGTAGGTGACAGCAAGTCACTGCTTTATTAAAGCTACTAAACATATTCTGACATCACTGATTTCTTTTCTTTGTCTTCTTCAGTGTTGCTGTGGGAGATAATACTTTGCATTTACACTGACTTAATGCTTAGAGTTAATACAAAGTATGTTTTATTTTGTAACATTTTTATTTTATTAAATTTTTTTTTTGTTCTTAATCATTGCTTTGGAAATCACTAAATAAATCACCACAATTTAAATCAAGAACATTTGTTTTGTATCTCTGCATAAGTATCGATGCTGAAAGCATTATTTGTAATGAACCTACAAGCAAAACACCTTGGTTGGACTCACCGGGCCGGCCCATACCGATCTTCTCGAGGTCCTCATTCTTCACATAGTCAAAGTGTGAGAGACGTGTAACGTTGAGCTCATCACGGATGCGCAGGAAGTACTGCTGCAGTTGCACTTCCATCAGCAGCTCCAGCAGCCACTCAGTGCCCTCTTCACACTGCATACTGCTGCCCAACTTCTGCACAGACAGAAACACACCAATGAACTCCACAGAGGTACACCCCATAGGCAATGACTCTCCCAAAACCCCAGAAGCAAGCATGTTTCATGCTATTCTCAGCAAAATAAACTAACAAACAGGCAAAAACAAAAAGTAGTGTGCAACTAGACATCAACAAGTGACCAAGTCCTAAAGTGTGACTGAACTGAATCACGTTTGATAGCATGATAAATGTTTAGAGTGTGTGGTAACAAGAAAACAACAACAAAAAACTATACAGTTGACTTTCACTGTTTAACTGGTGAGCACACACACACACCCAAAAATGAACATGCACACCTGAAATTCATAAAACACAAATAGCATTGGCCCTGGCCCAGGCCACATGTGCTAAGCTGCTCTCTAAATCTATTTACAGGGGTCATATGATGCTGTTAAAAAGAACATTATGTGGTGTAATGAAATGTGTTTATGCGGTTTAAGGTTAAAAAAACACATTATTTTCCACATACTGTATATTATTGTTTCTCCTCTATGCCCAGCCTTCTGAAACACGTCAATTTTCACAAGGCTCATCTCTCTGAAAAGCGAAGGTGTGCTGTGATTGGCCAGCTATCCAGCGCATTGTGATTGGCCGAATGCCTTAAGTGTGAGACAGACATGTTACGCCTCTTAACATATTGTGAAGCCTTGTCCGGCCGAAGCGACGAGACAAAAACATAAAACTCATTATAAACGTGATATAAACATGATTTCTAGTCGTGTTTTCTTTTGGAAGGCAAAAACAAAGTAGTTTCGCTTTTTCAGCGGAACAACGTCACACACTGCGACCTTGAGTGAGCAGAGGCCGGGGCCTAGAGTGAGCTGCGGTCGAGTGAGCCGTGGCCGCCGGCGGGTGGCTTGAGAACGGTGCGGCAGGTGGATTCTACGAAGGAGCGTACCATGATCTTGCAGCAACCACATGTGACGACCCCGGGCTGGACGCCGTTTGTCCACGGTGAAAGCCGATTCGGCGATCCACAGTGCAAAGTTGATATATTTCCTCAGCAACCAGCACGGATCAGCCCCAGGCATGACGAAGCGGATATCGTCCTCTTTTGGAAGGCCAAACAAAGTAGTTTCGCTTTCACAGAGAAACACACAGCATCTATATGACATGGCGGTGGCGGCCACAACAATACTACACAACAAGTATAAAAGGTACATCTTCTTTCTTTTTCATGAACATCTGCACAGCGTTTTGCAAATCGTCCCACATACTGACGTAGATGTGGGGGCGTGTTAGAACGAGCCGTTTCAGGGGTGCGTGGACGAGTCTCAACTTTTATAAAGAATATCTCTTTGGATTTGAGACTTTAGTCTTTGCTATTTCACAGATCTTCTTTATTCACCAAGAGGTTGTAACACTCCAAAGAGAAAGGAAAATTTTAAATCACATCATATGACCCCTTTAATTATTCCCAAAAGGAGCATCTCCAAACCTCCAAAACTAACCAGATAACACAGACCATATCTTTTCACAGAAACTGCTGCATCTCTAATTCCATTTCGGACTCAATTAAAAACAATGTCTTCACGTCGCCATTAAAAATTAAATCCTCAAGTCCCAAAGTCCTTATCACGTTTCAAACAATGAAAATTGACGGTCCCTTTAAGGTTCTGTACTGAACAGATGAGTTGTGCAGCAAATGGATTGAAGAGCACTGACATCGGTGCTTGGAAGCTCTGGGACAAATAAAAGTGTGCTACTGTTTTCCATGGTCTGCTTTTGTGCTTGTTCGTTTTTCTGTTGGAGCATATTGGACATCAGCTGCTTTCAATTTTGAATCTCTCCCTCCCCCTGCACTCCTTCACACTGGTAATCTTTCTCTGACACTAACAACATTAAAGCAAAACCCGGAAGGGTGGGGGGTAGAAGGGGGAGAGCATATCTTGTGATCAGAGAGACTGAGTGTCAACTCGCCCTTTTGAATGACACTGTGTGCTTGCACGCATCAGTGTGACTGTGTAACTTTTAAGATTTTGCTGTTTTGTTCTTGAGACTTTCTTACACAATGCATATGTGTGCAACTATAACAGGCTGCTAAGTGTGCAAACTGCAGACATATGTTTGCGCTTTGAGTGTAATGCTATATGTAATGCTGTAATGTAAAACTGTGTAACAAACTCAGTCAGTTCACTCAGACTCGATTAGTCAGTCTGCACTTCCAAAAAAGTGATGAACAAGCAGCTGTGAGGGAACACAGGGTAAAAGTTTCTCTTGATGTGTTGAAATTAGGGCTGTCAATCAATTACACAGAGTACGCAAATTATTTACATGATATGTCAGTTGAACAAATGATGTAATTAGTGGTCAACCTTTTTTTTGGCAGATGCTGATATCTTAGAAAGGTGGAAAGTAACTAATTACAAATACTTTCGTCAAAGTACTTGAGTACATTTTGACATTTTTCTACTTTCTTGAGTATAATTAAATTGTGGTACTTTTACTTTTACTTGAGTAGAATAAAACTAAAGTATTCAACTTCACTACATTTATTTTTCACCAAAAGTACAAAGTACAAAAAAAAATAAAAAAGTGACAAAGGCAGTACCGATGGAGAACAGCAAGTCAGCGTTTGACGAGCACTTTTCAAACTCCTGGGGTGGAGCCCTGTGCTTCAGCCAATAACAGACAGGTCTGACTCAATCAAAACTTCCAGTTCAGCTGCGGGGGCGGGCCGTTCAAATGGTGCTATGCTTTGACTGTCAATCACCTGCATTGTCGTTTTGAATCACCATCATAAGCGAATGTACTTTTACTTGTAGTCAAGTAAATTATTCCTTAAGTAGCAATATTTTACTTAAAGGCACAATATGTAATTTTTCGTCGCTGGCAGTTGTTGTCTTCATCCCCACAGCCGATGCAATCCGACAGGACTCGGGCAGAAATCATGTTCATGGATGAGCTAATGATTTATTAACATAGCAGAATCAAGCAGGGTGAGGCTGAAAGCCGTTGAAGTGAAACGAGGCCGCTGAATGAGCGTGACACATGGCTCTAAAGCAGCGGAGCTTTTATTATGCCACAGTCAACCACTTCCGCTCCTTCCGGTCGTACGTATGTAGGGAAAAAAAGCAGTGCTGTTTTATCATACCAGGGGTCTCATTTATAAACGTTGCGTAAGCACATAATGGGCATAGAAACATGCGTATACAATTTTACATGCACATACTGGGATTTATATAAACTACACCTTATGTACGCACTTTACGGACATTCTAGACCATTCGTTTCTTTTTCCTGGCATTAGAAAAGTAATCAACAATTTTAAAATCTGTTTTTATTTCGATATATACACATTTACATTAAATATTCCACTGTCATTAGTGGAGACAAACACTGAAAATACATAAAGTCATTATGCAGACGTTAAACAAAAATTATATAAATTTAGACATATTTAGTGGAATGCACTTGATCACTATAGGTGCTATAGGTGCACAATAATTCATCTTTTAACTAAACTAGATCTCATGCTATGCAAAAATATTTTAGTGAGAACAATGATGCGCACTTCGATATTATGGCAGACACTGCTGGATTCAGTGGTTGAACGGTCCATTGTCCAGTTTGAATTGGTCCAGTGATAATAGCTTACTGTACAACCATAGCTGCACAGAGGTGTTGAAGCTGTGTGAAGGCATTTCCACAACATTATGAAAAATATCACTGTATTTGAAGGATAATGGTAATGGTAATTTGCATGTTTTCTTTTTAAAATTGGCTACTTTGTCAGTGACGCGCCAAGTCAGACACTTCTATTTACACTGCAATAAATATAGGCTAAAAATAGCTAAAAGATGGTAAAGAATGAGACCAACTCTATTCTAAAATATTTATCTGAGAACTATTTTAAACATATATATATAAAATAAAAAAAAAAAATACAATATATATATATATATATATATATAAACAATTTTATATATTTATGCTAAAACATAAGGATACTGGATGATTTTTAGCAATACAAATTGTGTATGGCACAAATGGCATTTATAGTCCGTATCTCATATTTCCTTAATGTCTTGTACCTTTGACGGTGTTAAATATGGTGTCACGTGGATGGGAATATGCATGGAAATGATATGCAGATGAAGTTATGCATAGTAAAACTAGGCGTTGAAAGCTCCATATATGGTGATTTCGGGGAGGAGTCGGGGTTGAGATGCACGAACGCACAATCATCCCCTGACTGGGAATTATAAAAGGATTTTTGCGCAGGTTCTGGCGTACAAAATCTAGCTTTTGTACATACGTACACTTTTAGGATGAAATCTAAAGAGAGTTTTATAAGTGAGACCCCAGATACATTTGAAAGTTCTGTTATAATGCCACTCTGTGCGGTCGTCACCGATCTATTAAAATGCACAACATATTAAAGGGTCTTTGGTGTTTCCAAAGGTTTTTACAAAACAAAACCGGAAATTGAGGGGTTATGACGTCATTGGCAGGCGACACAATGACACTATGGACACGGTCCGTGTCACTAGTTAAAATTGCTTATTTTTCTGGATTTAAACATTCTTAGAAACATTTGGAATAGTGTAAGTACACAAGTCAGCAAAATATATAACACTGTTCTAGTGGTTTTTGGATGTTTTAATAAAAAAATAAAAATAAAAAAAACTTCTTACCTATTGTGCATTTAAGTACAATTTCTTAGTACTCTTTCCACCACTAAGGAAAAACTTAAGTGTATCAGTCACACAGGATTAAATTTTAAGATATGTGAATTTAAATTACTGTATTTTTTAATTCAAATGTTATATGCAATGTTTATGGTCTTTTTGAGCAGGATAAAGAATATATTGATATCAGAAATGGTATTAGTATCAGAAATTGATTCAAATATACAATGAATATTATAATACAAGTCAGTTACTATATTGTTCTATGTCAGAGATGCCCAAACAAGTGCCCAGGGGCAAACATTGGCCCCTGGTGACCTTTAATTTGGCCCGCCATTTCATATACGAGAATAGGGGGAAATGCAGTTGATGCTAGGCCCATCGCGATAATTACTATATTGACTTATCGTACAAAATTTAGACATGACCGTGATAACCATTGTGTTTACATGAATGTTTGTTTAAGTAAAAAAAAATTCTAAAATATTTTAGCTATCCCGCTGCCTCTGACATCTGGTCTGCTCTCTATCTGTGTCTGAGGCGGAGCTCAGTCAGCTCAGTCAGCAGACTGAGACGGTGACCTGAGCGTGTGCGATTACCTGTGTCCATCTTTCAGATCAAGTCATATATTCATGAAACAGTTTAGATGAAATCATATCTTTGTCATAGTATCCATTCAGCGTTTAAGGGGATTTCCCATTGCTTTCCCATCAGCGCTGTTCAATGCATTGATTCAAAGCCATCAATCTCTATGAAATGAAATCAGCTTCAGCGCTACCCAGGTGACACTTTGATCATCGATGGAGCCTTATAAAGTGGCACTCAAAGTTAAATTAATTTCAACACCTTATTTTTAATGTGTATTAGTTGAATGAACAGAATGGTTTAATGATGACTACTCTTAAAAACAGTTCTTTTGCCGCCACCTACTGGCGTAAAAATTTAACTGCATTGACTTAACTCAGTGGTGGAGTTACTCTCACAGGATACTGTACTTAATCGCAATCACAAAAGTTCATTGTGTGCATGTGTTTTAAAGTCTTGCCGGTTAAATGTTTAATTTGTGCGCTGGTCTGACGTGCGCCTTTTCTGAGTATTTTCACCTGAAGTGTGCGCACTAAAAAGCCTGTCAAACAGCACCTTATTACTGAACTAAGTTATCTTTTGTGCTTACTACTGTCAAACACACAAGGTTTACAGATAAACTCAGTTGGTTATGTCTAAAATGAAATTAAACAGTTAAGAGAAAATCGGATATGTGCCTGTATATTAGATGCGTGCAGGTCTTAAAGGGACATTATTAAACATGCAGCTGACTGTCATTAAAGGGATAATTCACCATAAAATTTAATTTCTGTCATTATTTACTCACTCACATGTTGTCCCAAACCTGTATTCATTTATTTCTTGTGCTGAAAAAAAAAAAAAAGATATTTTGAAGAATGCTGGTAGCCAAACAGTTGCTGGTCCACATTGAAATTGATAGCAGGAAAAAAATACTATGGAAGTCACTGTGGACAAGCAACTGTTTGGTTTTCCAAGTTCCTCAAAATAGCATTTATGTTCAGCAGAAGAAAGAAACTCATTCAGGTTTAAAACAATGTTTGAGTAAATTGTGGTATAAAAATAAAACACTATGACACAATTGATAGATGACAGGGGGGGGGCTATTCCTTTACTATTTTTTTGGGGGGGAGGGGGGACTATTCCTTTAGAGTTAATAAAACAACAAAACACAAAGAAAAAAATCACTCACTATTCTTGACTGAAGAACTTTAATACAGTTGCTTTAGGAATCTGTCTATATAGTGTTTTATTTTTATTTTTGCTCATTCCATTTTTTGAATGTCCCTGCCAAATACAGCTTTTGTACCTGAAAATAAAACACTGTTTGTTTTATTTGTATGTTGTGTGGTTGTAATGTGTATCTTTGTTCTTATATTTTAATAACAAAGATAAAATAATGACAAAGATTTTTATCTTCGCCCACTTCGCCTAAATATCTGCCATTCTTTTTTTCTTTTTCCTTTTTTTTTTTACCTTGAAAGGCTTTGTCTTTATAATAGGGAAATTACTTTGGCTGTAATGCTCAGACAACATGCAAAGTAGTAAAACCAACATGACAAAGACCTGTGATAAAATCGTAATATTTCTAAAAAAAAAAAAAAAACCTGATATATTTTTTTCCATATCGCCCACCCCTATATACAGTATATAGCATAATAATAATAATAATAATAATAATTAATAATAATAATAATATTCACATAGGGTTAATATGTCATATTGATCCACTCAAAATCACTGCCAGACAAATTTTCTGATGAAATTCCTGTGCAAACTAGCACAAGTGATATTGTCTCTGTTTGGCAGTATCTACCACTGTGAGAAGACTCCTATTCAATATAAAAGTAACACAGCCATATGCTTGCAAAATCAGTAACCTCTAATGAGAGACTTGAAGCCGGTCCTTATTTTTCAAATGTTTTCCAAATTTCAAAGTCAGTTAATTACCTTCAGAGTCATGATATTATAGGTGAGATTCAGTTAATTTGCTTCTCATTTTACACTTGTTCAGGTTCATCAGACTGGTGTATTAGGCATTGAACTCTATTGTACTATAAATGGGAGTGTTTCTATGTTTTCATTGTACCATAAGTTTAAAAGTTTGGGCATCTCTGCTCTATGTTGTATTGAAATTCAAAGCTTACCATGCATCATTTTGGAAATAAAGCTTCATATCTTTAAGTCTGTACTGTATGTAGTCAGCGTTATTTTTCTGAATAAGTTTTGTGTATATTTTTAATGTCCTGATTGAGTTAAATCTATTTCAGAGTCTTCCAGATTGCCCAAATTCTATGGCATTTTACTAGCATTATGAATGATAAATTAATCATTAATTTAACCACTGTTTAAATCATTACCTGCATCAAAACTGGGCTGGACAATACGGCCAAAATTTATATCATAACATATTTATTAATTTCAGTCGATACAATATAATCCCGATATAGCTATGAACAATATATAAAAAAAAAAAATAAAAAAAAAACACAGCCAAGAACGCCCCACAATGGATGTCTGTAGGCCTACCTACAAACTTGGATTATCAAACATTGTATAGATTTTAAAATCTTGCTTATTACTTATAAAGCCCTGTATGGTTTAGCACCTCAGTATTTGAACGAGATCTTGTTACATTATAGTCCTCAACGTCTGCTGCGTTCTCAAAACTCTGGCAATTTGATAATACCTAGAATATCAAAATTAACTGCGGGCTGCAGATCCTTTTCCTATTTAGCGCCCAAACTCTGGAATAACCTACCTAACATTGTTCGGGAGGCAGACACACTCTGACAGTTTAAATCTAGATTAAAGACCCATCTCTTTAACCTGGCTTACATATAGACATGTGCCGGTATTCGGTAATGCGATATATCACGGTAATGAATGTACACGATATTGTTATTGTGGGCACTTCTAAATACTGTGAATAATTATATATTACAAATTATTCCGAATTTGGCATGCATTTTAAGAATATTATTCTCATCAGCTGGTCAAATTGCACAACACTGCTGTATGCTGCTTGAAAGACGTGTGCTGCTCTGATATAAACAAGCACGCATGAGAAGCACATGGGGGAACACGTGAGAGACTCTCTGAATGAAAGCACATTCACTCTCTGAAAGCAGATGGCGCTAAACTGCAGAAAATGCAGCCCTTACCCTGGAAACCCCATAAATAAAGCAGCTGCTCTACTTTCTAAAACATATTTAAATAATTTTAAATAGCCATTCACATTTGTGGATTTGCTATGGTGTTCATCACAGCGCCAAATACTTAAATATTTAGACTTAATGGGCTATTTATTTTCAAACTTTTTTTTTTTTCATTTTAATCTGGACTACAACATGCCCTAGATATTGTTTAAAAGTGTTTTGATTCTTTTTTCTTTATTGTTCGTTTACACTTTACATTAGGGCTTTATTAGTTAACATTAGTTAATTCATTAGTTAACAAACTGCCAATGAAAAATTCTTCTGGACATTCATTCATCTTAGGTATTTCAATATTTAATAACACGTTGTTAAAACTGAAAGTTTAGCTAGAGCTAACATGAACTAAGACTTGTATTTTTTAACAAAGATTAATAACTTCTGTAGCAAATGTAGCTATTGCTCACTGTGAATGTTAATGCATTTACTAAGGTTAACTAATGAGCTCTTATTGTAAAGTGATACCTATTGGTCTTTATAGTTCTTTCGCACTTTAATCTGTGTAAAACTTTTAACTTTATATATATTTTTCTGTATTACATTATTGCATTTAAATGTTCAGTTATTTTTGTTATAAGAAAAAAGTTATTTAAGCTGTTATACTGTATTATGACCACTTCTGTTAAACTAAATTTCAATACCGTGATAATTCCGCATACCGTGATAAAAGAATTAGCAATTAATCGCAACAGGAAAATTTGATACCAGCATATCCCTACTTACACATAACACACTAACACATTTCTTATTTTCAAATCCATTAAAGGATTTTTAGGCTGCATTAATTAGGTCAACCGGAACCGGGAACACTTCCCATAACACCCGATGCGCTTGCTAATCGTTAGAAGAATGGCATCTATGCTACTATTAGTCTGTTTCCCTCTTATTCCGAGATCACCGTAGCCACCAGATCCAGTCTGTATCCAGATCAGATGGTCACTGCAGTCACCCGGATCCAGTACGTATCCAACCCAGATGGTGGATCAGCACCTAGAGAGGACCTCTACAGACCTGAAAGTCAGCAGAGACCAGGACAACTAGATGAGCCCCAGATACCCCGTAAAGACCTTCTCTCAGACAGCCACTGGGACAGAGCCTGGTTTCTCCCAAAGTAATGAGCTGGTTTGCTCCCAAGAGAGAACTGGCCCCCCCGACTTGGTTTCTCCATTCTGTCATCGATGGAGTTTTGGTTCCTTGCCAAAATTTTCATTTTCAAAGGAAATGTCCCATAAAACGGAAAATCACGGAAAACACCGGATCCTATAAGTGTTTCAGTTGTGCAAAGATAATCTGAAAGAGAGATTGATACCAATGCTTCGTTTTGACGTTAGCCGGTAAGATCACACACATATTTTGAGGGTCTTGGTTCAGTTGTTGCAAAGATTGATTCTGAAAGAGAGATTGATACCAATGCTTCGTGTGTGAACGTTAGCTATACTATACACAGAGCCGTTGTTCGATTAAATCAGCAATTAATCGCCTGTGATTATGAACGTGATATTGCGTAGCTTGTCAGTGAACTACGGCTCTGTGTATTAAATGCCGCTCCATCTGAAGGCATGTGCTGGAGATTTACTACTAATCACAGAACTGGCTTTACTGACGAGATGCACATGAAAATCGCATTCAATTATTTGCCCAGCCCTAACATGAAGGCATCATCAGTGAAAACAGGCAGAGACAATGGTAGCTTTAGCAACATTAGCCTTACAGAGTGCCAAGAAAGCTCTTTTGGAAAACAAAATATTACACACACTAATCACTTTTACCAGACTCAAAACTTATCTGTTTAGCTGTGCATTTATTGACTGAGCACTGTGTGATGTCCGAACTGATTGCACTGTATTTTATGTAAAATAATTTTCTATTTTTAACTGTCTTAAATTCATTTTAAATCAATTTTTAAATCATTTTCAAAGTTTTAAAAATTCCTTGTTTTATTTTTGCTTTGTTTTTTTTTATGATTGATTATTTTACTTTATTTATGTAAAGCACTTTGAATTACCATTGGGTACGAAATGTGCTATATAAATAAACTTGCCTTGCCTTACCTAACCACAGAACCGGCTTTACTGACGAGATGTGTATAAAAATCACATTTGATTATTTGCACAGCCCTGCTTCATGTGTTACCTGAATGATCGTAAATAGGAATGTGGTAGTTAAAAATTGCATATGGAAGCGATGTGAATTCGACCGCTTGAATTTGTCAAGCTAATAATGTGATAGCACACAAAGGCACAAAAATGGGTGTTTTGGCTCATACCCTAAAATTGGCAATTTCAACAAGCTTTAAAAAATTATCTGTGGGGTATTTTGAGCTAAACACTTTCACATACACACTCTGGGACATCAGAGACTTATTTTTTACATTTGTAAAAAGGGCCATAATAGGTCACCTTTAATGTTCAACTTTTATTTGTATTTAGCCTACATACGAACAAGAAATGAGAAATCGCTGTCAAAATAAGAATCTCAGACTCACCTTATTAATATTAATATCTTTAACTTTAAACGATAACATAGGCTTATTATTCTTATAGATTGAAACAAAAGTGCTTCAGCCAGGATAAAGAATATGAAAAGTTAAGTGCAGCAAGTGATTCTCTGTTTTTCTTTTGTTTGATCAACATTATTAACATAAGAAATGTGTTTGAATAGCTTAAAGTCACTTAATATCTAAACTGACAAGCATTAAAACACATGAGAATGATAAACTTTCTTGAGGAAGCAGCACTGGTCAGATCGTTCAGTTTTGGGGGGCTGAAGCGCACATGAAAAGGGTCTAGAAGTGCTCCTGGACTAAACCTTACTAGCTAGCAATATGTTGCAGAGCTCCCTGCTTAATTTCTTTAGTAAAAACCTTGGCTTCATGGACAGCCAGACACAAGGCCTAAAGTTACACGTGATGAGGTGTTTCTCCCTCCCCAAGCCCGGCATCAAGAGGTGCGACTCCTCTGGCACAGCTGGCTGTGGACAAAAATGCTTAATCAGAAGACAGAAATGGCAGAAGTCTTAGACTCATGTGATAAAGACTGTGACAAGAGCTGCGGGAACGAAACCAATCCAAAAGCAACAATGTCCGTGATGCGAGTGACAATGAGTTCTCAATGGCTCTCGGCCCCACCCACTCATGACAAAGTCGTTTTTTTTTTGGCTCTCGGCCCCACCCACTCATGACAAAGTCGTTTTCCCCAACATGAACAGTTTACTGAGTGTTTTGATCACATTGCCTGTTACAAGCTGTTTTGTGGAGTAATTGTTTTCAGCAGTGAACCGAATCAAACCCAGCAACCAAGCAACCATGCTCACAGAAAGACTAAATAGCCTCTCGTTGCTGATGTTTGAACAAGAACTCCCAGAGACACTATACCCAGATGACATAATTGAGGCATTCAAGGCCAGGCCATGCCGTCTCACCCTTTAGGCAGCTAACAGTCACTATTAAAGGTACTGTGTTATGTTTTTGGCGATCCTGAGAAATATATATTTTTATATTATATATTGTTTTGTTATGAGGCAAGCCTGAATATAGTTTTACACATCATCCCAGTCTATTCTGTAACATTATTTATATTCTTAGTCTGGGTTATTTGCACATTTTCAAAAGAACTGCTCTTATCATCCAATTGTGGTTGTATTTCTCTATTAGTACAACTCGATTTTAGTGCTGTGTTTGACACAATCGACCACAACATTCTATTGAGTAGACTACAAAATTATGTTGGAATTAGTAGAATTGCATTTTCTTCGCTCAAATCTTACTTTTCTGACCATCACCAATTCGTAGCAGTAAATGATGAGATATCATATCGATCACAAGTACAGTATGGAGTACCACAAGGCTCAGTACTAGGACCATTGCTTTTCACACTTTAAATGTTACCCTTGGGAGATATCATCAAGAAACATGGTGTTAGTTTTCACTGTTATGCTGAATACTCAGCTCATTTATTGGGGCCTTAGGAAACCTACAAATTTGCAAAATTAACGGAATGCATAGTTGATATAAAAAAACTGGATGACTAGTAATTTTCTACTGCTAAATTCTGAAAAAAAGAGGTTTTAATTATTGGACCTAATGTAATAACCTAAAAAAACTGTCTAGCACTTGATGGCTGCTCTGTTAATTCCTTGTCATCACTTAAGAACCTATTTGAAAATCTTTCCTCTGAAATCTTTCATTTGAAAACCATGTTTCTAGCATTTGTAAAACCATTTTTCCATCTTAAAAATATATCTAAATGCTCTCAATGTCAAATGCAGAAACGTTTATTCATGCATTCATGACCTCAAGGTTAGATTATTGTAATGCTTTATTGGGTGGTTGCTCTGCACACTAAATAAACAAACTCCAGCTGGTCTAAAATAAAGCAGATAGAGTTCTTACTGAAATCAGGAAGTATGACCATATTAGCCCGGTTCTGTCAACTCTGCACTGGCTCCCTTATTGAACAACAAATACATTTTAAAATCTTGCTAATAACTAACAAAGGCCTGAATGGTTTACCTCCTCAATACTTGAGCAAGCTCATATCGCATTATATTCCTTCACGTCTGCTGCATTCTCAACAATCTGGCCATTTGATAATACTGGAATTAAACCACGCCATGCTGGTTTTTTCTCCATTTCTGTCACCGATGGAATTTTGGTTCCATGCCACCGTTGCCTTTGGCTTGCTTAGTTGGGGACGCTTGACTGATTGCAAAGACACTATTGGAAGAGAGCTGAACTAGATGATGACCTCACCGAATCATCAAAGAACTGAAAAATAACACCGTTATTGTCTTATTGACAAAGTATTTTCCTGTTTGACACTGTAAAGCTGCTGACACAACCGGTATTGTATAAAGCGCTATACAAATAAAGGTGACTTGGCTTTTTCCACTCTCTTCCACAGTTTGGTAACTGTAGTGGGTTTCTTAGCCATAACTTTGTCACCAAGGATTTTCCAGAGATTTTCAATCCAGTTTAGATCAGGACTCTGGGCTGGCCATTTCATTATTTCAATGTTCTTAGCTTCAAGGAATTGTTTTACATGTTTTTCAGTGTGATGGGGGCACTGTCTTGCAAAAAAATTGCAGGCTGATTGGGAGATGCTTGCAGGGAAGGAACTGCATGTTGCTGAAGGAGGTTCTGATAAACATTTACATTCACCTTGCCATGAAGCTGTATAAGAGGCCCAACTCCTGCTGCAGACATCCCCCAAACCCTGACACTTCCTCCTCTGCCTTTCACTGACTTCTTTATGGACTTGGGCTTCAGTCTTTCCTCGCTTTAATGCTGAACAAAATGTTTCCCATCCAACCCAAATAAATTAACCTTGCTCTCACCACTAAAGTGAACTTTGGACCGGTTCTCCTCTCTCCACAGAATATGCTCCTCATCAAAGGTGAGCTTAGCCTTTTTATTCTTTCTGCTGATGAAAGTCTTGCTCACTGCAGAGTGCACTTTCAGTCTAACTCCTCTTAAACATGTAAAGACAGATCCATAACCTGTTTAGCACTGAACTGGCAAGCAATTTCAGTTGCAGTGTTGAACCGATTCCCCATTAGGAGTCTCTGCATTATCCTGTTTTCTCATGCATTTGTCTTATGTGGACAACCAGCCTTTTGGGTGGATTGAGGGAATTGGTGTCATTGTAAAGCTGCAATATTCAAGAAATTACAGATTTGGAATGACCAACTTCTCTTGCATTGGCTGAAAGGGTAAACCCTTTGGCCTTCATCTGGGCAACCTCCTGCTGCAGAGTTTCAATCACCTTAGAACGGTTCAGCATCTTGCAATCTCTGTGAAAATTGGAGGAATGCTGCCAGTAAAATAGTGTTTGTCATATAATTAAGGAAATTAGCACCAGGTGCCAGAATAACACCAATAACTTGGAGGTATCTGTAAGTGTTCTCTAATTTTAATATTTTTCAAACATAGTTTAGGTTTTTTATATTGCTTCAGTATAAAGAATATTTTATACAGTGGTGGTCAGTAATGGAGTAGCTTTACTTCGTTACTGTACTTAAGTACATTTTTCAAGTATCTGTACTTTACTGGAGTAGTTTTATTTTTAGTAACTTTTAATTTTACTTCACTACATTCCAAAGCAAGATCATACTTTTTTACTTCACTACATTTCATAAAACATATCGTTACTCCTTATAATATATTATCACGTGCTCTGACATGCTGAAGCCGTGTCTGATTCAAGAACTGATTCTTTTCAATGAAGCTTTTAAATCGGATCACAAATCACACCAAACGATTCATTAAGGAATTATAATGATCTGATTGCAGCTGTTCTCGAGTCGACAACTCACTGATTCAAATGAACCATTTAGTGCGAGTCTCCAGTGAACTGAATCCATAAATAAGAACCGGGAGATCTTGTGAGCGTGCACATGACTGATGCTGCTAAAAGTAAGTTACTAATGTCGAATTTTAGGATTAATTATTGTAAATGAAAACCATATTTAGGTCAAAACTGTCATTTGTTTGTGAACTAAATCTGCTGTAACGGGTGATCTATTTAAGCCCACTGAAATGCTTGAATGCAGACACATCAGCATCAGTGCCTCTTAGGTCAAAAAAAAAAAAACTAAAATAAAAAAAAAAAAAAACTAGCCAAGTAACGTTAGACAGATATGATTTTTTATTCATAACCATACTGAAAATAAGTAAATATTGGTAGCTGATGCTAACTGTCTAGCTAACAAGCTTGTTGGTGATAAGTTGAGGTAATTTTTAGATATAAAGTCTAAATATTTTTATTCAATCACCTAGATAGATTACATCTGGGGGGAAAAGAAAGGATGTGATGTTCAGAACATGGTAACTACAGTAATTATCAAAGTGGGAAGTGATGCTCTCTGGGGGCATTTGGCCAGGGGTGTTTTTACACCACAGACAAGGTTTGATAAGAAAAAAATCATTATGAAAATGTAATTATATTATCCTTAAAATTTTCTTCCTTACTTCAGGCCTTATTCTCATGTCATATATAACTGTGATGTTCTGCAAAACAACAAATTTTAAAACACTTTTTTTTTCTTACTGGTTTAAATCTGATGGTCACATGTGATTCTGGACCACAAAACCAGTCTTAAGTTGCTGGTATATAAAATATATTGTATGGGTCAAAATTATAAATTTTTCTTTTATGGCAATTATTAGGATATTAAGTAAAGATCATGTTCCATGAAGAAATTTTGTAAATTTCCTACTGTAAATATATCAAAAGTTAATTTTTGAATAGTAATATGCATTGCTAAGAACTTTAGACAATTTTAAAGGTGATTTTCTCAATGTTTTATTTTTTTGCACCCTTAGATTTCATTCAAATAGTTGCATCTCAGCCAAATATCATCCTTTCCTAACAGCTTATTTATTCAGCTTTCGGATGATGCATAAATCTCAATTTCGAAAAATTGACCCTTATGACTGGTTTTGTGGTCCAGGGTCACAAATCTGTTTTCTCTCAGGTACATCGCAGTGTAAGCTTCACAGTGAACATTATTACGTCACTCTCATCAGCGTAGTCCATATCAACAACAAAAATATATCTTGACTCCATATAGTGGTTATTTTGAGAAAATTCCAGGTATTTTGAGCGGTAGGATTATAAAAAAATATGTGCTAATATAAAATTAAATAGCCTACATAAAATTGCTAAATAAATCTTACTTAAGTACATAAAAAATTGAGTACTTTTGTACTTTCACTCGAGTAAAATTGAAAAAGGAGTACTTTTACTGGAGTAATATTTTATTATACGTATCTGTACTTTTACTCAAGTACTTGATTTGTGTAGGCTACTTCGTCCACCACTGATTTTATACTGCTTTTTTGAAATATACTTAAAAACTGTCCTTCTACTCCTGTTAGGATAACTTCAAATAGGACTAAGCAGTGAGCTTGAAATTTAAGAAATTAAAGGTTGCTCTCTAATTTTGATCTCTACTGTACATATAAATTCCTGCTTTGAGCTGCCTTTTAATGGGATCCCATAAAGGGAATCAGCGCGCAATCTATATGGTGGCCCATGACTATTATGATGTGCTGGTTACTGATTTGTCATAAAAGCGCTTGAATACTATATTTATTTTGGCAATAAATACAGCTAATAATTTGTATATAATATTTTTAATTATATATTTTTGTTAAGAATATTTAAAGCAGATGTAACCAATTATTAAAGTTTTATAAATTCAATTGATTAGATGATTTTTAAATATTAAAATTCAATTAAACCATTAAAATAGAATCCAGAAATATTTTAACTAAAAACACTATAGAAAAAATAAAACTCATTCCATACAGCCCTACAACAGTGATGCTTACATTATCAAGTGCCACTGAAAAACTGCTTTTATATTGTTTTATGTTTTAGTTTATATTGACAAAACAGTAATCTAAATCTACAAACAGCCATATACCTCCCCCAAACTGAACTTCCCAGCAACCTTTAATACTAAAACTGGGAACAGATCCAACATGCCCATATATGCCTCAATATTTCCGGTCTACCCTGCTGGCTTGCAAACTTAGGGGTCAAAGTTTAGTTATACCTCTGGACATACAGCAAACATCTCTCCTGTTTAAAAGAGGAAGGGGAATGTGTTAAAGAGAGAAAGAGGAATCCAGGCCTCTGCTGTGGAGGAAAAACACTTGTCCGGTGGTTGAAGATGGTCTAGAGCAAAACAGCTCCTTGTATTTACAAGTATTTACATATTTTTTTATAATCCATTTGAAAAAAAATATATATATTACATACTAATAAATCTGTATATATTAAATTATTTAATTTATGTGTCGTGTTTGTGATTTTTAATCATATAAGCTGTAGATTCTAACCTCTAAATCAGAACAGACTCGTGATTTTATGACATCAATTACTGCTTTATTTATTCAGAAACACAAGTATCTTAATGTTATTTGTGTACTTTACTTTCATTTTATTACAAGTATGGCCCTAAGTAAATAAAACGCCATAGCGAATGGGCATTAGGACCCGGGGGAGGCTGTTGTTGCTGTTGCCACTGCTGCACCTGCTAGTGACTGTTGACTCAATTGCACACAGGACGCATCATTCTGTACTTGCATTCTCAAATTAAATGTAGCGATCCAAAACAGTGAATCTAATCCTCATGAAGGCAAAAAGTTATTAGTTATTATTATATAAGCATTCCAAACGAACCAAGACCCCTCTATAATATCTTATCAAACTTGGTACTATGCATTATGGTATTATCATTTGGAAAATATGGTGGTAACAGTAACATTATGAAACTTGGATATTCCAGTATTTCCAAAATACAGGTATACTGAGCAATGCTAGTGGCAACGAGTGAAGTGTGTGCAATTTGAAGTAATGCATATGGTGTTAGAGGGCTGTAGCCTTTAAGCCCAAAGGAACTATTGTCATGGTCCTGGGACAGAGGCTATGAGTTACAACCAAGTGTTGTTACACCCTCCACACAAATTTAAGAAAGAGCATTACAAATAAATTGCCATGATGAGGCACAATACATCAACTACAAAGACTGGCAAAATTACGATGATGCAATTAAAGTCAACAAGAATGGATTAACGGACGCACACTTAATACTAAATAAATGCTCAACAAATGCAAAAAACACTTGATTTCTGACAGTGTGTGAGAAAAACGGTTAGACATGATGCTCTCAAGTTATGCATTGTGAAGGTTTCATGTAATGTTAGGGTCAGGCTCTGGTATGGTCTGATGATATCCATGAAAACAGCTAAGCTCTGACACGTGTAAAAGCATGATGCGGTTTCACACCAACACAGATTCTGACATGAACCAGCACACACACTGTATGCTCAAGCACGGGTCGGTCCTGAAATTCCCAGCTCTATTCCTCATACTGAAACCTAGCATGTGCTGCACAAGAGAATGAAAAACAGACTTACTCTGTACACATGAAAATGAGCAAGAAAAGGAAATGATTTTTTGAGCTTGTCAAAACGACGCATATTGAGTTCTAAGAAAAAATCCACAAAAAGTCAAGTTCACTCTAATCGTCCGAGATTATTTTGCTGGAGAATGGGGTTCGAAATGGAGAGACAGCTTCAAAATTCTGAAGGTCTCCTCAGTTGGAAAGTCTCCTGAACTTGTACAGCCGACATACTACATTCCATCGTGGGGCAATCCACATTAAGCTCCCCTGACTGAAGCTCAGCACTAGCATGGAGAACTTGTATGTGGGGAACCATGTGGGGTAAGGCAAGAAAAGGCTAGAGAGAGAGGTCTGCCAAAGGGAAATGTTCACTTGGCAGCCTAGTTAGAACATCCCAAAACAAAGCGTGCTCTGAAGCAAGTCACAAGTAGTGTGAGGTGATGTCCTCCTTGTTGTTTGTCTGAAAAAGATTTTGCAGAATGTATTTGAGTCATTTTGCTCAGTTGTCCATTCCTCTATCCATCCGCTCAGTTCACCGGCCAGCTATTAATAGAACAGTTTCTTCTATTCCCGATTCCCTCGCTCAGATGACAGCCACAGTGGAAGTGATAAGAGAATCAGAAGAGCTGCAATCCCCAGCCAAAGTTGTCCCTTAGTACTTCTGTGGTTAGCTGAGCTAGAAAAGGTACTGGTTTTTTTTTTTTTTGGTCAGTACGTGCATGTTTTTGTCAGAAGGAACATGTTGTTCTGGTGCATGAGGAGCATCTGACTCTCTCTCTTCGTGCTGTGTGATTGTGTAATTCCTGCAACTCACAAACAGATGCTGGGGAAGTGCCCCTTTTCTTTCTTTCCCTCCCTCCCTCCCTCCCTCTGTCAGCCTGTGCCCGGGACAGAGACTCTATGGTATTCAGATGGAGGAGCTTATGATCATGAGCCAAAAGGTCAGATTTAACTGCTGTGCAATGGATGGAGAGCTCATTTCCTGTGTTCCTCCCCTATGTTGGGCTCTTAACAAATACCCCTCCAGAACACCACCATATCCCCTCCTATCTCTGGCTCTCTCCACATCTTTATTTTTAAATTCACTCTCTCTCCCCACTCTGGTCTAAACTCCCACATGAACAGACTTCTTTATTTGCTTTGCAGCATTCTCCTTCCTCAATCCCTCTAAAAATGTTATCTCAACCTATTGTAAACAAATGCATTCAAAATGGGTCCCCTCTCTCTTCTTCTTTCTCCTCTGAATGAAAAGGAGACATTTTGGCTTCATCACCCCTAGCAGAATAAACCATATTTTATTTATGTCCCTTCACCCTTCCTCATTCCCCACTGATTCATCAAGCCTACAGACTAAACCAGACCAAAACGTGTGGCATTTTGATCAATTAACAAAATTTACAATATTGGTTGAGCCATTTTTCCCCCCCAGAGCAAGAGGGAAGATAACGTGAGCAGGGACAGAGGCACTAAAGCCGGGGCCTGTGTGTCATGAACACAAATAATTTCCAAAGTCACTTCAGATCAAGCAGTCATATCGATAAGCAGACTTATCAAAAAAGGAGCTTTATTTAAGAGAATGAAAAAAAATAGTGTAAAAGGCCCTGATATACTTAAAAATTAAGTTCGTTTTCGTTCTTCGTTTGGGGGGCAAAAAGAAGTTTGAAAAGGCTGAGCGACGGTATACTGTTTTCAAACTTTCCAACACTACTGCTGGAGGCGGGATGTAGATTAATGTAAACATATGTTGCAATACTTGAGCATATCCCCTAAACAAAACAACAATGAAATGAAGAAGTGTAGGCAATCTAGGTGTGAGACAGGCCCCAATGCTCAGAATATCATAGACAAAAGAATAATGATTAGCAGCAGTTCAGAGTCAAGTATCATGTTTGCAATACAAAAGAACCATAATCAGTCCTTTATGGGAAGTGTGAATGTCTCATAATCTGTAAAACTTTAGCATGATGTAGAAAAATAAGAAATCAGTCAGTTTGTTACTTTATTTTATTAGTGTTTTTATATTTTATTAAACGGAATAAATTGTTACACCTTTTTATATTTTATGTGGTGTCATGATTTACTTTTTAAAAACAAATGATTGTTATTATATATTCGTTTGGCATTTCATTTATTGTAGGCCTATACCCTTTAAATTTGCTTATTGAAAGAATAGCAGCAGCAGTGTGGTGTAACATTTATTTGAAACACATGTATTTGCTACTTGGTACCTTATATCTTTACTCTTTCCTTTCCTTCTTTTCATGGCTTCATAAAACTTGTCTTGCATGTTTCTCTACGTCGCTTTTTGCATAACTCCGGGTTGTCGACACCAAGCTTCGTTGCAATTTCTTTCTAGGAATTAAATTATTTCTCTGAATCTTTAAAGTCTCTCCATGAACAATCATACAGGTGCAGATATATTTGTGCCAGCTCAGCTTTTCGACACTCCAGTGTAATCAGGAGATGTTGTTCTATGGTCGGATCTCCATGGAATGAGAGACGAACCGGGAAGAAAAAAAAATGCACGTCAAAGAAGGTGGAGTTTCAGAACACGCCATAACGCTATAACAACATCAAATAATTAAAAAAAAAAAAACCCTGAAAAAAAGCAAAAAAAGGGCCTTAATGCTAGAACAACTGTGAATAAGGGGAAAATATGAGTCCCTGTGACCAAGCTCAGATATTTGTCTGAACACTTAAACCAGGTGTGTAGTGTACTGTAGACACTATAGGTGTCATAAGTGTCTGGTTAATTCATCTTAGGAGTTCTTTCCTTGGCACAGTCACCTTTGGCTTGTTAATGGGGGATATCAAGGCAATATGGGATGGAAGCACATAATAAATGGCATGGATTGTGAACAGTGCCTTACAACTGACATAACCTGAATTTATCATATACTGCACACAAAAGTGGAAAAAAAAAAAAAAAAAATGATCTCAAAAAGCACAAGTAAAAAAAGAAAAAAGGACCGGATTTAAAGGGACAGTTCATCCAAAATGAAATCCACCCTCACTTTCATGTCTGCCTGTAGGATTTAATGATGGTCCATGTCAAAAAGCACAAGTAGTCAAACCTAGATTAATGGAATCCGAGACAGCCCCACTCTGTTAAACCCGTATGACATTACAGCTCTATTGCTAGCTCTTCTTAAATATAAGGGTGTAAGGTTTTTTTTTGTGTTTTTTGGTAGTGGTCAGATGGATCACTTTTTTTCCAGGCTGCAGTGCACTAACAAACCACCAGAGGGAAGCAGTTACACAAAAGTGCTTGAATGACCAGTGGTATTTGAATGACATCCAGTATCGTCCACACTTCAGACCTAAAAGATACTTTACATTTACTAATAAATCCAAAAAAAAAAGCCCTGCAGATGAAAAAAAGCCATAATCCTTCTTTTAGCTCAATAAGTGATTCACAAAACCTTTACTGAAGGACAACAGCAGTAACAGTGCCTAGCTCTACTGTTAAAGCTCATCTGGAAATGTCATACAGACAAAAAACATGCTTGAACATGGCTTAAAAGGCAACACATGCCTCTTTTTAATAACAAATCACATGGTCCTATACAATTCAGCTTTGTAAGTGATACTGAATATGCAGCTCAATTCTCTAGCACTCAGCTTTAAAGATGTGAAAAGACATTCGTGAAACACATTTGTCTCATAACTTCCGTGCTGTATTTCAAAGAAAAACAGAATATTCTGAGGGAAGTAATATAAGGCACTAATTGACTACTTGATCCGGACTGAGCAAGACAGTGAAAGTACTGAATCTATAGTGGCATGGCAAAAGAAATCAGTTTGCTTTCAAAGTATTTTGACATTCCATAATTTTGTTCATTCACTACTATATTTGGCTGGTTCAATTCATCATCCAAATGGATGGTTAGTAATTCCCAGGTCATATTTTTTTTCCTTCTGCGTATTTCTCCTCCTTTCCTCTTTTAAGTCATCACATATAACTAAGATTATCACTATGAAATGCATCTTACATACAATAAAGCTCCTGTTCTGCTTACACAGATTTTTTCAGAATTTCAATTTGCATTCTCACAGAATATATTCAATACAAAGAGAGGTAAAAGACAGGGTAAGACAGGGTAATAATATACTGTAAGACAGTAGACAGGGTTATAATCCAGGATGATAACTTAAAGAGAAATAGCCAAAGAACGGTAAGCAAA
Organism: Cyprinus carpio; assembly: GCF_018340385.1. NCBI lineage: Eukaryota > Metazoa > Chordata > Actinopteri > Cypriniformes > Cyprinidae > Cyprinus > Cyprinus carpio. The sequence continues at coordinate 554,810 of NC_056573.1, forward strand.
TTTAAAAGGAAAGAAAAAGAGAAACTGACAGAGGTGTGAAGTCAGTTTTGTTTCTGCAGAACTAAATCATTATTTAGTTTCTCAAGGGCTGGGTGAGGTTATAGTCCTAAATGTGAGAAAGTGAAATGCCACCAAACACAAAGAAATGATGTTCACACACACACTTACTTAGCCTAAACAAGTATTAACCTAACGTATACCCTAAAACCAAGCTGAGATGATTCACAGAACCCCAGGCTGTCATGAAAAGATCTCCAGACAGCTCTAAAAAACATTCATTAAGTATATTTACATGCATTTCAAAAAGATTGATTTCAAATCAAACTAAAATAATAATTTGTCTTTTTAAAATGTTGTGTAAACACTTTAGTCTAACTAAAATCATACCTTTTTATTATTGACTATTTTTGTCAAGTCAAATCACCTTTATTTATATAGCGCTTAAAACAAAACAGATTGTGTCAAAGTAACTGAACAACATTAATTAGGAAAACAGTGTGTCAATAATGCAAAATGACAGTTAAAGGCAGCATCATCATTGAATTCAGTGATGTCATCATGCAGCTCAGTTCAGTTTAAATAGTATCTGTGCAATCATTTGCAATCAAGTCAACGATATCGCTGTAAATAAAGTGTCCCCAACTAAGCAAGCCAGAAGCAACAGCGGCAAGGAACCAAAACTCCATCGGTGACAGAATGGAGAAAAAACATTGGAGTTGTCCACTTTTGTGGAGTTGTATAAGACAAAGTTCCCACATAAGAGAGTTGTTTGGGAATGAGTGTCACATGATCCTTCAGAAATCATTCTAATATGCTGATTTGGTGCTTAAGAGAAATTCCTTATTATTTTTAGTTGTGTGGCCTAATATATTATTGGAAACCGTGATAAATTTTTTTTAATCTGCTTGTGATCTTGTGAACAAGTCATCAATTTGTGTCATTTCTGAATAAAAGTAATTTCTTAAAAAAAAGTAATAAAATAATACAATTTAAAAAAAAAAAACCTACTGGCTGAAAATTTCTGAACAGTAGTTTACACACATCACGTCACAGCTAGCATAGTTGAGCACCACCAAAAACAAACAGTACCAGTTAAATACATACAGTATGCTGTCAATCAGACTAATAATGACAATAACAGTGGAGCACAGCCTGGTTAATGTGTGCAAAGTATGAGGAAATTTAGGGCACCCACCACCATGCTAAGCAGAGTACCGCACATCACGTGATGATTCATCACACATGTGGGTTATTATACCATCTTACAGACACACTGACACACTTACGGACTCATATTTCTGGTGCAGTTACCCACCTCTGAACATGTTGTGTAATGGACATTAAAATAAATGTCCTACTTATGATAAACATTAAAATATGTAACACTCCAGCAAAACTGTTATCAGTAATACCTCATCATCATCATCGCAATCACTGGGCAGACGCTGGTATTCTGCTGTGTCCCCCATGTTAAGGTCAAACGAAGAGTCCAGCTCCTTTGCTCTTCCCGCTATCCAGTTCAAACAGACTGTTCTTCTGCGCACAGGTGACACCACTGATTTTTGCTCCTCATAACAGGCTGCTGCTTCTGGTTCTCTGATGGCTGGTCAGTGTGTATTTGTGTGTGTTGCCAGACTATCAGTTAGACAAGTTCATCACATCCCTACGCATTTCCTAATTCTATTGTGTACCAAGCAGATCGCAAATCCTCTCTCCCTGAGCTGTTTTTTCATTCGGGGTCCTTCATCTAAGACGCTCCATCCCTCCCTCTCTCTCTCTCTCACTGTGTGCAGTGGGGTTTTTGTTGTTGTTTTTATATATATATATGAGTCCTGATGGCTTGGCCAATGCCATCGGCTAATCCCTTGTTATTGTTGTCATGTTTTCCCCTCTAATTTCTCCCTCTTTTCTTTTTCCCTTGTTTTTTTAAGCCCAGGTTGCTGGTCTCTGCTGCTGCGCGGTGAGTGGTTGCCCCCAACAACGCAGGGGCTATCTCGTCAAGTGCACTCACCAGTGAGCAGTGGGCTTGAGGCTCTCAGCCAATCAGAATGCTCACCGGCTCTGCTTGACAAAGCAGCTTTAATCCGGGCAGGCGAGTGCATTCGAGAGAGAGAAAAAGAAGAAACAGACAGAGAGGGAGAGGCAAAAATCAGGGCCATCTGGGAGCCCATAGCCCATGCATTTAGATGCAGAGGGAGGTGAAGGGTAGTCTGTTTGCTTCCTCCTGCCTCCTGATCTCTCCGTACTCTCTCTGAGCACGCTTAATGTGTGGCCAATCTGCTGTTTTTCAGCCCACCCAACCACAGCGGTCTTCGCTCTTCTGAGCCTGTGGGGCAAAGTCTTAACTAGGATACCAAAACAGCTGCTGTGTCAGCTAGATATGGCTCGATGCAAGAATTCTGGCTTCAGTACGACACCAGAATCTAATACCTCGGTACCAATACTAAAACTATTATTGAATTATACAAAAAGTGCAATCTTCCTATGAAAAAGTAATATAGTACACATTAAGTAGAACAAGTGGCAGAACTATTATTTTGCATTTACACTCCAAGACTTAATGCACAGATACATTTTTACATACAGTATCAGTGTTTTTTATCCCGCCGGTTGCTATGGTTATCACAATCCATAAACTTTGTGATTTTCAGTTAACAGCATTTTAATGTATATTATACAAAAAGCCAGCCAACTTACTGACTGAGCTAAAACTCCCATTACAAATCAATGAAGCTGACAACACTACACAGTGGAGCTCTTATTTACATTGTGTTATTTTTATATTATTTTTAATAATTATTCAAAAAAAAAAAAAATTCAAATTTCGCTTAAAAAATAGTTGCTTTGTTGGCCTTATATCCATCAAAAACCCTAAAAACCCAAATTAAAACTCACAGTTATAACTAGATGCATTGGGTGGCGCTGTAGAACATGTAAAAAAGAATGGCATCATCTGCCTCTAGATGCACCAAAGTTTGGAATTACTTTGATCAACATGTTGTATGCAAACTTTGTTAAGTTGAAACTTAATTATCACCACAATAAGGAAACATGAAATCCAAACACCGAAACGTCATTACTGATCAGTCGAATGATGAAAGACAGCTGTACATCACTGCATTCACTACTGCAGGTAGGCACAGATGGACCCCCGAGTGAGCCAAGAAAACTGCTCATTTTCTCTGCAGCTGGCTTTATTGTTAACAGACTAAGGGGCCATTCACACTGAACACGTTGTCCATTCCAGTGTGCTACTTTTCCATTATTTTTCTATGTAAATGCGCTAGACAGATGTGTATGACAGTTGCACTTGTGTCTCGCTTTTTTTGCATAGTCTCGCACATGAGCGGTGCCAAAAAGTTACCAAAGTGTTTTTCTAGCAGCTAGGCATTTTCAGAAGAGCATGTGGCATTTTCAGCTAGCTAAAAACATGTAAAAACGAACACACAGCATGAGAAGCCAACTTCACTCGATCATGTTGATGTACTTTTTTTTTTCCCAACAAGAACATGAAACAATGAAAACATGATAACCATAAGCTGACTCAATTGTATATGTGCTTTTAAGTCATTTTCCATTCGCTCTGCTTTAAATGCTTTTTTCTGTACAATTTTTTTGTTTGCACACATTGTTTAATGTTTTTCAAATGAAATAAAAAACAGGATGTAATGTATAAGCCTGTTGTGAACATAGCCTAAATACTTAAAAAATAATGTTTGATTTAAAAAAAAACACCTTTCTCATTTACTTCATTTAAATAAAGAAATATTATTATTATTAGTATTTTATTTATGAGCCCAAATATTCAAATGCAATATTTTTGAAAAGAATTAAGGCAAACTTAAACACATCTGATTGGCCATTACATTCACATGCTTAACAGATATGCCCGTTGATTGGTTACAATGCTGCAAAAACATGTTGTAAATAAAAATCTAATTCATGTAGATTTCCACAGCATGTCTGGATGCTAGTGATACAACCATCAGTCATGCTGCCAAGCCATTCTCTCTCGCTCATGTTCCCTCCTCTCTCATCCATCCAGACATTTTCATATGCAAATGGGCCCTGCCTTTCCCTGGAAACCTCACTTGAAACCACCCCAACTATACGTTCAACAATTGGTCAACAGGATGCCAGTAAGCGCTTTTCAATGGCACTCATTCCTTTGATTCTTCTGTGCATTTTTTTTCTACCTCCTGCTCTCAAGGGGTATCAAAGAGTTGTGTTCACTAAAAGACGGTTGAGCCCGTTTAATGGCCTGTGACTGCCCTCCCCGTTATTGTTCCTATCTACATGTTAAACTACGTAATCCACAAAACACTATTTTTAGTATTTTAATAATCCATAGGATATAGGCCTGTCGCGACTATATCAACTTATCACACAATATATGGACATAACTGTGATATATCGCCTATTGTTGTTTACATGACTGTTAAACATGAATGACACCATCATCTTAGTTGATCGCGCTGCCTCTGCTTCGTCACCTCGTCTGCTCTCTGTGTTGGAGTTCGAGGCGGGGCTCAGGAAGCTTTTTTTTGTGGAGTATATCTCGAGTAATTACAGTGTGAAGATCAATGATTATTTATGACGATGCACTGAAGAATGCCTTGAGCTGAAACATTTGTATTTTGTCCTGCTGGTGATTAATGTAAAAATCAAATGCTAAAACAAGACATTTTTGTGATTGCAGATCATGGTTTTATATACTAATGTTATACATGAACAATTTCCTTCTTTAGAATAGGGAACATGTTTCAGTTATAAATAATTTGTTGAAAAACAACTGGAATAACTGTATATTTCTGTGTAACAGCACTTTACTTTTCAGATCATGTGATAGCCTGCATTGAAATTCCTATTCTGTATTTATTTTACATATATGATATGCACTTTCTCTAAGAACCAACACAAAATGTTATTTACAAAATAAATGTAAGATCCATCTCTCTCCTAAAAATAAATAAACTTAAAAAGGTTCTTCAAGCGATGCCATAGAAGAACCATGTTTGGTTCCACAAAGAACCATTCAATCAAAGATTGTTTAAAGAACCATCTCTTTTATACCTTTTTGTAATCTTAAGAACCTTCTTTTGCCGCAAAGAACCTTTTGTGAAACAGAAAGGTTCTTAAGATGTTAAAGGTTCTTTATGGAATCATTTAGACAAAAAGGTTCTTCTATGGCATCGTGAAGCACTTTATTTTTAAGAGTGTATTTTGTTTTTATCTAATATGCTCATTGTTAGGAAAAACACAAATAATGGAGCTAAAAGACGAACAAAGCTTTTACGGGTTTGGAACAACATGGGGGTCAGTGATTAATGACAAAATTTCCATTTTGCAATGGAGTAACCCTTTAAGTAATTACTATTACTAGTCACAAGTGTAGTTATTAGTCATGTATAGTTGTATAATTTCTGATGATTTTAAAATAAAGTGTTACTGACCATTTATTGTCATAATAAATATTGACCATTTATTGGTTATCCAAAACAACAAAAATAATTATTGTCTTGTCTGTATTGACTAAAATATAAGTAACTACCTAGTAACTAGTAAAGTGACTAATTCACTAACTGCTAATGCATTCAAAGAGTAAGTTAGTACACTGATTAAAAAATAACTGAACAAATAATTCATTCATTTATTCATTTGAGTTTTTTTTTTTTTTTTCAAACAATTCATTGCTGATATGGCTACAGAAAGATGTCGTTTACCTCATCAAAATCAATTTAGACAATTGAGTTGAAAAGAAAATATTTTGATGCAGATGTTGAACAAAATAAAAGACGATCAAATACAATAAACAGACTGAAAATGTATAACAATAAAAGACAGTACAGATATTATCATTAAAGGGGTCATATGACGTTGCTAAAAAACAAAACAAAAAATTTTATGTGTTTGGTGTAATGCAATGTGTTTACGCATTTTAAGGTTCAAAAAACTTATTTTCCACATGCTGTACATTATTGTTGCTCATCTCTGCCCTGCCTTTCTGAAATGCATTGATTTTTACAAAGCTCATCGTTTCTGAAAAGCGAGGTGTGCTCTGATTGGCCAGCTATCTATTGCATTATGATTGGCCGAATTCCTCAAGCGTGTGACTTAAATGTTACGCCCCTAACCAGGTTCAGGAAACGTTCCTCTGTAAAATGCACTTCACACACATTTGAATATTTGGGTTGTACTGTTCTGGAACAATGCTGTAAATAAAACTTAACCACTGATTTCTGGTTGTGTCCTCTTTTGGATAGCCAAACAAAGTAGTTTATCAATAGTTTAGTTTTAGATCAAATCTTCTATTCTGTCTATCCTGGTCAACTCCCTTTATTCTAAAATTAAAGAATAGGCTGCTTTAGTGCCAGGTCATTATTCTCATCTGTCTTTTTCAGTATGTTTCTAAGCATTGTTTGCATTAGGACTCTCGCTTGGCCTCTGAGCAGATGGCTAAAGCATCACCAGCAATGTTATTAAATCCCACTTCACCCACATACACCCATCCTCCACCCAATGTTAGGGGATATTCTCCTGCTGCCGGTCCATAACCACACACATCAATGTGACACACAGACCAGCGTTCACCCCTACACTGTCTTCTTTCATGGAAAATGCCCAGTACCATGTTTCCCTCTCAATCAACAGGCAGGCTTTAACTAGTCTGATTTGGAGTAGTATATGGCCATACAGAAGATCTTGATTACATGATCCAATTTACAATTATTAAACAAAAAGCCTAGTTGTTTAATGCCATAAGAACTCCTCACCCAACAGCAAGAGAGTAGCTGCTGTAATAAAAGGAAAATATGAAATTGAGATCAATGGGAAAGAGAGAACGTGGGTTTATGTTACAGTCCATCATCATGGTGCTTCTAAAGCATTCTCTCAGATCAAGCTTTAAGGCAGGGCTATATGATATCCCATATGACCGCTCACACAGGTATGGAAAATTGATTTAAAGCCTATAGCCTGACCTGCATAATAAACAGGGACTGTTATAGCTATGTGAAGACTAATACAACATCCACACTCATATGCAGCCCAGAAATCTGATTTCCAGAGGCTGCAAGTTGTAGTGGAGATTCATTTTCTGTATGCACATAATGCGTCATCTTTTGTTTTAAAATACAAACATGGAACAAGGAAAGGACTGGTGTTAATTGATTACTCCTCATCTGCATAAACCACAGAAGGCCATTGGCCAAATTATTTGTTAATAATGCTCAGGCTAGACTTGTGCCTCGGTATCCTCAAAAGCAAGTTCAATTAAACTAAACCGTTCTAGTGTACATGCTACTAAAAAGCATAAACGTGCAGGGACTGAAAATCATCTCTGATTGTCACATATAAATTTATCCGTTCTATTTTCGGGGAGGGGGTGGGGAGAGTGCAGTACAGTATATGTGGGGAGATTTATACTGACGAAAAACAATCAAATTTCACGCAACTTTGCATTTTTCAAGCTAACCTCCTTTTCTTAATTCATACCTCTACATGTAGATGTAAACCTGATGCAAAACCTGTACTGACTTGTGAGGCCTGTGCTATGTGTTTTTACAGTGAAGTGGATGTGACGTGTAGCAAAGTATGGTGTCCCATACTTGAAATTTGTGCTCTGCATTTAACCCATCCAAGTGCGCACACACACAGCAGTAAGTAGTGTGTAGTAGTGAGTAGTAGTAGTGAGTAGGGATGTGCGGGTCTAGTCGACTAAACGGTACAGCTCCTAATTGTCGACACTGAAAACAACAGTCGACTACATGACAGAAAAGAAAAAAAACATGATTATCATTCAAATTACCATAATTTTATGTTACTATGAAATTTCCATTGTTACATTTAAAACATTTTAAATAACAAGTTAAAATAAAACATTTGAAAAATACATTATTTTAAAAAGTGTTTTGGGACGTAAACTACATTTTTACTTCATGCCTCGCATGAGTTTTTCTTCGTGTCAGTTGTGGCGAGCTCAAAAGTCACCATGCGAAAGACTCTGCGTGCGCAACTTCAGTTCCTGCAGAGTGCGTTTTTTCAAGTGCAGGAATATGTTTCCATCACCCTGTTTTAATGCGCATTTTGAAGTATCGAATGAGAAAAAAGTGATGAAAACACCAAATTTCGAATAAAAATCCCTTAATTCGCAAAAAAGTTTTTTACGCTCGCTTGAGGTGGTTTTTGACTTGAAAAGGATTCATGCAAAAAATGGGAGATGGAAATGCATTTTGCGAATAAATTCCTCTAAGTGCATATAAAAAAATATTTGGCTTTGGGCTATGAGGCGGAATAAACTTGACTAACAGCAGACTGCATGATCCATCTCCACAGTATCTGAAATATTGTTATGGTCGTTCTGAAATGTCTGAGCAAAGTCTGTCATCTAAGTATTTCTGTATAATGTCTTACACGACTGTGTTCCCAAACAGCAGCATGCATCCGCCTCCGAAAGCAATGACATAATTTATTGTGTTTCGTCTGCTGACTCTGAGGCGCAAGTAATTTATCATATATGAAAATTATTATATTCAGTTCTCCTAGTTTTCTTACTGATATTTAGTGCCAGTTTAACAGGAAGTTACTTTGATGCGTTTGATGGAAACAGTGCTTGTTCACAAATGTTTTATGTGATATTCCAATTTTGCGCATAAGTTAAATTCGCAACTTTGGATGGAAACCCTAATTGCTTCAGGTCCTGTCTTTCTTTTTGTTCATTTTGTTTTTAGATGATATAACCTACATGACGAAGTATGTTTTTAAAAGCCATTTAAATGATATTCCTTGATAAAATTCCCTATTGTTTTTGTCTTGTGTTTTAATATGTTGGCAAACATTATATGAAGATGAAGAATTCTGTCAGGCTATTGATTAATTTTTCATGGTTCAACATTTCCCCAGCTGATTTTAATAAATAAGCATTGGCTGATGTTGAGTGTGTGCTCTTCTATTTTTTAATTTTTTTTTTTTAAACAACCACCTAAAATTAAATGATGATAACGTGAGGCAAGAAAGAGTATGGCATAATTGTGTGTCATTCTGTGATTCTGTAATTGAGCAGCTTGTTTCTAAAGATATGTACATTTTTACATGTTGGTAATAACAAAAATAACAAAAAGATGCTATGCTATCAGAACTCAAATAATGCAAAGAAAATAAGTTAATATTTATCCATCCAACACAATTTTGTTGTCATGCATGACATTAGAGTAATATATGCTGTCTCCTTTAAGAGTTACAACTTGCTGATTCTGCCTTTGGCTGCAGAGACGAGAACAGAACACTGTTTAGAGTCCCAGCCTCAAGAGGAGACAAGAGAGCAGTTGATTTATTTACTGTATATTGCTGCTGCCACACAGATCTAAAATAAACATGCAATTTGTTTCCCAGCAGTTTACCTTCACAGACATAACCGACTGTTTTTTGTAACTCGTGTGTGTTTTTAACGTAAACTTGTGTGTGAATGAGAACTTAGTTGAGTACTCACATGCCTGTGACAGCCGCTTTCTGTCCGTGTGCTTTGGGTGTGTGCATTTAGAAAACCGAAGAAAACAGAAGTTTAAACTCACACGGTTTAAAACACATGATTTCAGCACGATAAACATAATAATCAGAACCAAAACAGATGTTTTTAACAGGTCAGAGCAATAATGGCTTAGCTCTGTTCTGGAAAAGAAGGTGGAGAGCAGCAGCTCTCATTTGCATTTAAAGACACAGGCCTAAAAAAACAGCATGTTTCTGCTTCCACTCAAAATAGGCATTTTCAAAATGATATAATAAATGATCTGTGGAGTATTTTGAGCTGAAACTTCACAGACACATTCTGGGGACACCAGCGACTTATATTACATATTGTAAAAAGGGGTATAATATGTCTCCTTTAAGAGTTACAGCTTGCTGATGATGTCATCAATGTAGGACAAGCTTCAGTCTATTGCATGGAAGAGAGCAGCCTGTTATTGTAGTTCTTAAGCCATCTGCTATATTCTTTTTGTCTTTCAGAAGTATCATTGGTATGACAAAGTTTATGTTAAAAGTAATTCAACAATATATGTGATAGTATTTGTGTTAAGTGTAAACTTTCATGTGAATATTTATACAGATGTGTGACTCCATGTGTTAACTGTGTTATGCTCAGATAAGTAATCTATGTTTGCGGTTACATATTGTTAATCATTTTATTTGGCTCAATATAATGCAAGTTATTCAGCATACAGTTCAAAATGTGAGAGATTAAAGATGTTACAGTAGTTTATTTCATATACATGTATGCAAACTAATATGCACTGTTATTTCATATGTGCTTAATATATACACTAGTAATGTGTGTGAAATATTTTTTTTTTTAATGTACTTCAATTCAATTTTGTTCCTTTCAGTTTTACCCTACTTCCAGGGTAAAACTTATAATCAACAGCACTAAACAGTGACAAAGTATCAAGCCGTAAATCCAGCAGTCAACACACCTCAGGTTCTCATGCTACTACTCGAAGAGAACTAAAGAGTATGGTATAGGAACAAGCTAGACTGCAAGCTAACAAAACTGCTCAGTTCACCTGCAATCTTAGAAGATTAGGTCCCCGCTAACCAAACTGCGTCAAACAGAGTATGCCACAATTGCCGTCATATGAGATAGAGGCTCCCGATTCAGGTGAAGACTGCAGATATTAGGAAGTCTTAGAGAATGTCATCGACAACGAAACACATACTCAAGATTAGCAATCTGAGGAAGCGATCAGATATGCTCCCTACCCTGATAAGTATCACAGTAGGCTGTCACAGAGTATTGAGCTTTCTCTCTGTCAAGAACAGATGATATCCTTACTTTCAGGGTTTCTGCAGATTTTTTAAGCTCAAATGTAATACTTTTTAAGACCTGCACAAATAAAATGAATCCCATACGAGTGGGACAGGACAATGTCTATAGTACCATATTAAACTGTAAAATGACTATGAACAGCACTGTGGCAGCAGCGGAGTCATTCAGGTTCCTGGGCACCACCATTTCTCAGGACCTGATGTGGACAATCACATTGACTCTATTGTGAAAAGGCCCAGCAGAGGTTTAGTACTTCCTTCACCAGCTGAGGAAGTTTAACCTGCCACAGGAACTGCTCATACAGTTCTACCCAGCCATCATTGAGTCCATCCTGTGTTCATCTAAAACTGTTTGGTTTGGCTCAGCTACCAAATCAGACATCAGAAGACTACAACAAACAGTCAGAGTGAGGAAAAGGGCTGGTAAAATCACTATGGACCCCACACACCCAGCACACCACACTCCCTCTTTGAACTGTTGCCCTCTGGCTGGCGCCACAGAGCATTGTGCACCAAAACGGCCAGACACAAGAACAGTTTTTTCCCCCAGGCCATATCCCACCTGAACAACACATAACACACCTAAGGACTGTACATATGTAAATAACCGTTTTCTCTATATTTTATTACTATACACATTGACATTTCTGTCTAACATTTTCGTTTTCTCTATATTTTATTACTATATTGTTATTTATAACTTATTGTATATTCTCTTTATTGTTAGTGTTTGTATTCCCATAAATGATATGTATGTCTTAACTATATTTGTACTTTCTGTACTGGAAGCTCCTGAAATCAAGACGAATTCCTTGTGTGTGTAAACACACTTGGCAATAAAGCTCTTTCTGATTCCTTAAAAAAGCATGATTTACAGTTCAGATACAAGTTTTCACAAAAACAAAAAGTTTTATAAAATGATACACTTCACATTTCAGGCTTTAAACCATTTTTAATAAAATAAATGAGTCAAAAGTATTATTATATCAATGTAAACAATTATTATCAATAAATTATTATATTAATTAACATTTAAATACATTTTACTGTTTAAATTTTTATAATGCAGTAAAAAGTGAAGTAAAGGGTTGGAGCATGGTTGGATCAAAACTCTGCAGGGCTGCTGCCCTCCAGGAATTGAGTTTGACACCCCTGCTCTAACCATTAGGCCACAACTGCCCTAATATCTTCTTATTGATCAACCAATTCACATTTACAGCTCTGCATGTCTGCAGGGTAAAAACATGGGTCGATCTTAACATTGGTCAGTTTCAAGACCGCAGTATTAGGACCACATTTCTGCTAGGACCCTTTTTTTTTGTGACAGAGCCATCTAGCCAGTTCTATCCCAACAGATGAGATTTATTCAAACATCAAACAAACAGATGTAAATCTATGGAAACTATTCAATTTTATCTTTCCATCTTATTTTTAATGTTAGAGCTGGCATAAACTTGAGTGTGTGAGGTGATGTCGGCAATCTCCATTTAGTCTATTTAGCTGTGCAAAACAGTACACTGTGCTGCTGGATGTCATAAATTAGTATTTGTATTCAAATTATTTAAAATTTATTAATGTACTAATACAATCACTAATTTATACAGCATACATACAAACCCGATTCCAAAAAAGTTGGGACACTGTACAAATTGTGAGTAAAAAAGGAATGGAATAATTTACAAATCTCATAAACTTATATTTTATTCACAACAGAATATAGATAACATATCAAATGTTGAAACTGAGACATTTTGAAATGTAATGTCAAATACTGGCTCATTTTGGATTTCATGAGAGCTACACATTCCAAAAAAGTTGGGACAGGTAGCAATAAGAGGCCGGAAAAGTTAAATGTACATATTAGGAACAGCTGGAGGACCAATTTGCACTTTATTAGGTCAATTGGCAACATGATTGGGTATAAAAAGAGCCTCTCAGAGTGGCAGTGTCTCACAGAAGTCAAGAAGGATCACCAATTCCCCCAATGCTGTGGTGAAAAATAGTGGAGCAATATCAGAAAGGAGTTTCTCAGAGAAAAATTGTTATCATCATCTACAGTGCATAATATCATCCAAAGATTCAGAGAATCTGGAACAATCTCTGTGCGTAAGGGTCAAGGCCGGAAAACCATACTGGATTCCCGTGATCTTCGGGCTCTTAGACGGCACTGCATCACATACAGGAATGCTACTGTAATGGAAATCACAACATGGGCTCAGGAATACTTCCAGAAAACATTGTCGGTGAAGCACAATCCACCGTGCCATTGGCCGTTGCCGGCTAAAAACTCTATAGGTCAAAAAAGAAGCCCTATCTAAAAACATTGATCCAGAAACGCAGGCATTTTCTCTGGGCTAAGGCTCATTTAAAATGGACTGTGGCAAAGTGGAAACCTGTTCTGTGGTCAGACGAATCAAAATGTGAAGTTCTTTTTGGAAAACTGGGACGCCATGTCATCCGGAATAAAGAGGACAAGGACAACCCAAGTTGTTATCAGCGCTCAGACCGTTCAGAAGCCTGCATCTCTGATGGTATAGGGTTGCATGAGTGCGTGTGGCATGGGCAGCTTACACATCTGGAAAGGCACCATCAATGCTGAAAGGTATATCCAAATTCTAGAACAACATATCCTCCCATCCAGACGTCGTCTCTTTCAAGGAAGACCTTGCATTTTCCAACATGCCAATGCCAGACCACATACTGCATCAATTACAACATCATGGCTGCGTAGAAGAAGGATCCGGGTACTGAAATGGCCAGCCTGCAGTCCAGATCTTCCACCCATAGAAAACATTTGGCGCATCATAAAGAGGAAGATGCGACAAAGACCACCTAAGACAGTTGAACAACTAGAAGCCTGTATTAGACAAGAATGGGACAACATTTATATTCCTAAACTTGAGCAACTTGTCTCCTCAGTCCCCAGACGTTGGCAGACTGTTATAAAAAGAAGAGGGGATGCCACACAGTGGTAAACATGTCCTTGTCCCAACTTTTTTGAGATGTGTTGATGCCATGAAATTTAAAATCAACAAACTTATTTTTCCCTTAAAATGATACATTTTCTCAGTTTAAACATTTGATATGTCATCTATGTTGTATTCTGAATAAAATATTGAAATTTGAAACTTCCACATCATTGCATTCTGTTTTTATTCACAATTTGTACAGCCTCCCAACTTTTTTGGAATTTGGTTTGTACAAAAAAATAAGTAAATAAATAAAAATCTATAGGGTCCTAGAAATGCAGTCCTGAAACTGGTCAATAAAACAGACTTATTGAAAATGCACATTCATTCTCTGCCAGCAGGAGGTGCTTTTGGAAAGGCAGAAATATAACCCGTTTCCCTGGTAACAGCAGCACACAAAGCAGTAGCACCAGACTTTGAAAGGTGCAACACTCGTGTTTATTTAAATGAAATCATTGCCTTTTGAAGTTTAATCGTTACATTAAGCCATATCGCAATTCTGGTCTTTCCGTCCCCAAATTTAAGACCTCCTGAAATCATAATTAAGACTTTTTAAGACTTTTTAAGGACCCCACAGGCAAGCCTGTTTTTTGTTCATGTAAGACCACCTGATGATCTCAGCCACTTACCAGCACATGCTCACTTACATCAGGGCTTGATGCTTACCTTTTTTCCAAAGGAGCACATTTGCTCCTAAGTTGAAAAGTTTAGGAGCGCATTAAAAAAAAATTAGGGGCTAGGGGCACAATGCACAATTTTTCAAATAATTTGTTTTAGCTTAATAAGGGGATATAAAGAGACAATTACAAGCACAATTATTTAATTTATCAGAATACAGAAAGAAAGTTTTTAAATAATTTTGCTTCAGACACTATTTAATAGACTAATTATGTAATTAGTTATAGTCCTATTAAATGATGCACATTAGGTATGTGACAGTATCAAATTTTCACAGTAGTCATTAAAGCTTTTGTCACGGCATATATATATATATATATATATATATATAGATATGATATATATATATTATATATATTAGACTATATAATATATATATATATATATATAGATATATTATATATATATATATATATATATTTTTTTTTTTTTTTTTTTTTTTTTCATCACAATATATAATTTCTAAGGGAAAAAAAAAGTGTTGTCCTTTACTTAAGAAAGACTTTATTTAAAAAAAAAAATTACACAAAAAATATAAAGTAACCAAGTGTTTCAAGATTGAGAGTGCAAAAGATTGTACAAATGAACGAAAGAAAGAAACAGTAGGTAACACTTCACAATAAGGTCCCATTAGTTAACATTAGTTAAAGCAGGTTAACATTAACTAACAATGTGCAATAGCTAATTGCTGCAGTAGTTAATATTCTTTGTTAATGCTGATTAATAAAAATACAACTATGTTAGTTAATGTTAGCTCCATTGAATAATATCAGCAGACACAACTTGTGATTTTATTATGTATTATTAAAAGTTGAAATTAACATGAGCATGGTTAATAAATGCAGTCATTATTTTTTTTCATGTTAATTAATTGAACCCTGTTAAGTGTTACTGAACAATAATAAAGAATCAGTCAATATACAGATAGGCCCAACTGTTCTCTATTATAGATCAGTGGATAAGCCATGTTTTAGGTTAGAAAATCTTTAAGTGTTTAATTATTAATAAACATTAATTACACAGTTAACAAAGTATTGGCAGCTGCTTTGTTTACAGGGTTACCAGGGCAACGGCAGTATTTCTGTCTCTGTCAGCGCCATCTAGTGGCGAATATGCGCTTTCATTCAGCGTGTCTCCTTCACTCGCTCCGCCTTTCTTGTCATCTGTGCTAATTTAAATTAAATGTTACCTTTTTAAATTTCAGTAATCATATGAGGCTGTATCACTAATTGTCCATAATAAAACTGAAGAAATTAATATGTTTGTTTATAGGCTACTGTATAAGTCAGGCTGTTTTGTATTTTGTATTGTATTCGCCACTCATGCTCCTAAATACTGAGGCAGTCGCAAATGCAATTGAAATCAAATAGCAATGAGTAAAATGCTCGCACTGTCAAGCCCTGTTACATTCTAACATGCAGTCACAAGGATATGGGTATAAATGCTCCACACTTACCCCCGAGATCAAGATGTGCTCCAACCCCACCTCATGTTCGATTTCACACAAGCACACCTCATATAAACATTGATGCAAATCACAACATGCCTGACATTGTTAGAATCATGGGGAGAAGAGCAAATTGTTTCCACAGGCCTATTACAATTCAGTGACTCACCTGAAAAATTACAGAGCATGGAAAGCATCGTTCTTTCTGCCACTGATAATCTCAGTCTCACAGCTACAGAGGACACAGATCTCTTGGTCAAGTGGTTAGGAGCAGATTCTATAGAGCAAATGAAACACATCAGATTGGTGCACATCATGTGGAAAACCCCGACAGAGGTCTCTCAGTGATTTAGGAATGGATAGATAATTGTTTTGGGGTACCTGAAATCATTGAAAGCTCACTACTCAGGAGACTGGAGACTTTGCCAAAGATTTTTGACCTAAAGAATGGAAGAAACTCAGGGAATTAGGAGACCTTCTCATGGAGCTTCTAGTAGCAAATTCTGATGGAGTGCTTCGGGGTCTTATTTGCTTGGACACAGCTTGTGGCATAGCCAGCATAGTGCAAAAGCTACCTTTCAGCACTACAAGATAAGTGGATGACCCTGGGCTATACATTCAAACAACAACATTCCCTTCCCCCCATTTTCTGTACTAGTCAACTTCGGAATGAGAATGAGGAATGATCCTAGCTTTGCCATGTGCCCTTCAAGCTGATAATTCAAAGCCAGAACATCTCAGCAACACTAACAGAGCATACATCCCAGTTCACACAACAGATGTCTCCCCTCAAAGGTTGACGACCTGTGAAACTCAAGGACCCAAGATAGACTTAACTAAGTTCTGTCCTATACACAAGAAACCACATCCTTTCAACAAATGTCGTGGGTTCAGAGAGAAATCCATTGAAGATTGAAAGGCCTTTTTGAAGCAGAATGGGATTTGCTTTAAATGCTTAGCATCGACAACACATGTTGCAAGGGAACTGTGAAAAAACTTGTCAAGTGCATTGAATGTGGCAGTGAAATGCACCATTCTCTCCTGCACCCAAAACCTGTGTATAAGCCTGCTAAAGCTCAAACACTCATTAAAGAGTATGGCAGGGAGAAGAAAGACTCTTATGAAGATGATGTGTTTACCAAATTTACAGATGTCTGTGGTAGCAATTTGAGTGGCAAAACATGCTCCAAGATCTGCCTCGTCACAGTGTTACCAAGTGGCCAAAGGGAGAAGGCAATCAGGGTTTACACCATCATTGATGACCGAAGTAACCAATATTTGGTTAGATCTAAATTCCTTGGATGTTTTCAATGTGGATTGTGACGATTCTTCTTGACCTCAAAACTTGTGCTGGGGTCTCCCAAAAGACCGGGAGGGGAGCATATGGGTTTCAAGTAATGTCCGTTTATGGATGAGTAATTCTCTTTCTACCTACCTTAAAGGGTTAGTTCACCCAAAAATGAAAAATTAGCCCATAAATTACTCACCTCAAGTCTCATAGGTGTATAAGACTTTCTTCTTTCAGACGAATTCCAGTCTGAGTTATATAAAAATTGTCTTTGATCTTTCAAGCTGTTTCATGGCACTCAGCGGGTGTGGCATGCATCAGTCCAAAAAAAGTTAAATAAAAAGCACCCTTCTATTAAAAAAAAAAGTGTCTCACACGGCTCTGGGGGGTGAACAAAGGCCTTCTGTAGCGTATCGATGTGTTTTTGTAAGAAAAATATCCATATTTAAAACGTAATATCACTTTAATGTAGGTTGCACCAACAGTTGTATACAGAAGCAGTTCCAGGCTGATGACGTATAAGGTCAGTGCTGTGCATGTGCCAATGAGTCTTGTGAAAACCAACGTTTGTTAACAGAAGCAAAGAAAGCAAAGTTTCCTTACTTTAGCAAAGCAAAACCAGTCTCCTCTTGGCTTATATCAAAATCCTCCAACATTCTTCTTTACAAATGCTCATTTTCTAATTAGTGACCACTGTTTTGTTTCGATCTCTCCGTAGCGCTTCCATGTTAAACACTTCTGAGCGGCGCATGCGCAAAGCCGAACTCTATATGTCAGTGGTTCCCAACCTTTTTCCTTGGGGGCCCCCCCATGTACATATTTAACAATCCATGACCCCCCCCCATATAATATATATATATATATAATATATATATATATATATATATATATATATATATATATATATTAGTGCTGGGAAAAAATTTATCGCATCCAAAATAAAAGTTTGTGTTTGCATAATATATATGTGTACTGTGTATAATTATTTTGTATATATAAATACACACATATGCATGTATATAGTCAATATTTTTATTTATTTATATATAAATTATTTATATTTATATATAATATAAATTATGTATAAATGTATATACAGTATATACATGCAAAAATTTAATTAATACATGCATATGCGTGTATTTATATACAAAATAGTTATACACAGTACACACATGTATATTATGCAAACACAAACTTTTATTTTGGATGCAATTAATATTTTTCCCAGCACTAATATATATATATACAGTACAGACCAAAAGTTTGGAAACATTACTATTTTTAATGTTTTTGAAAGAAGTTTCTTCTGCTCATCAAGCCTGCATTTATTTGATCAAAAATACAGAAAAAACAGTAATATTGTGAAATATTATTACAACTTAAAGTAATAGTTTTCTATTTGAATAGACTTTAAAAGAATAATTTATTCCTGTGATTCAAAGCTTAATTTTCAGCATCATTACTCCAGCCTTCAGTGTCACATGTAACATCCAGTCTATCACATGATCATTTAGATAATCATTCTAATATTCTGATTTATTATGAGTGTTGGAAACAGTTCTGCTGTCTAATATATTTGATGAATAAAAGGTTAAAAAAGAACTGCATTTATTCAAAATAAAAAAAAAAATTCTAATAATATATATTCTAATAATATATTTTCTTTACTATCACTTTTTATCAATTTAACACATCCTTGCTGAATAAAAGTATTGATTTTATTTTAAAAAAAAAGAAAGAAAAAAAATTACTGACCCCAAATTACTGACCAGTAGTGTATATTGTTATTACAAAATATTTATATTATAAAATCATAGCTTCTTTTTTTTATTTTTATTTTTTTTACTTTTTATTCATCAAAGTATCCTAAAAAAGTATCACATGTTCTGAAAAAATATTAAGCAGGAGAACTGTTTCAAACTTTGATAATGAATCATCATATTAGAATGATTTCTAAAGGATCATGTGATAATGATCCTAAAAATTCAGCTTTGCATCACAGAAATAAATGATAATTTAAAGTATAATAAATTTAAAAACAATTATTTTAAATTGTAATGATATATCACAATATTAAATTTTTTTTCTGTATTTTGATCAAATAAATGCAGGCTTGATGAGCAGAAGAAACTTCTTTCAAAAACATTAAAAATAGTAATGTTTTCCAAACTTTTGGTCTGTACTGTATATATATATATATCTATATATATATATATATATATATATATATATATATATATATATATATATATAGGGGTATAAATAATATATAAGGGGTTAACGGTTCAAAATTCACGGTTCGGTTCGATACGATACACTTGTGTCACGGTACGGTTCGGTACGTTTTTGATACAGCAAAAAGAAAGAAATGCCAGAGAAATTTCCTTGATTTCTTTTTTTTTTTATATTAAAACTAACATAATAAAGTGTGATATTTTTTACTTTGAGTAATTCTGGAGCTATAATTGATTCTTCTTATGAGCATATAAAACAAAACAGCTTCTTGGAAAAAATGAAATATTGTAGTAGTTATAAACCAAGGTTTATTTTATTTCAGATTAACATTTGAGGGCAGCAATTGTATTCATAATGTCAAAATAAAACCGACGTAATGTTACTTGAAGGCATTATAGCCTACTATTCCTGCCAAACTTTCATGGTTGCAGTTAGTGTTACTACAGTAAATCCATGGTGAATGTTGCAGATCTGGACACTGGATAGTTCATTCGCGGCACAATGTTTCTTCCTGGTTTCCACGCGCAGTTTGATCCGTTAATAACGGAGAAATGTGAATGTTTCTCTCTAGATCTCGCAGCGATGTTATTACTTCTGTGGCAAATTCAAATGCTTTCTTTACTGGATCTCTTATTAGCGCTGTATAGTAACAGCGTCGCATGATCACGATCGGCTCACGCTGCACTGGTCCAAACTGATAAGCGGACCCCAGGTTGGGAACCAATGCTATATGTCATCCGCCCGGAACTGCTTCTGTGTACAACAGTGAGAGCAAGCTACATTAAAGTGATTATTATGTTCTGAATATGGATATTTTTCTTACAAAAACGAATCGATTTGCTACAGAAGGCCTTTGTTCACCCCCCAGAGCCGTGTGAGACAATTTTTTTTATGGATGGGCGCTTTCTATTTAACTTATTTTGGACTGATGCATGCAACACCCATTGAGTGGATTCATCTGAAAGAATTAAGTCATGTACACATACGATCACTTGAAGTTGAGTAATTTATGGACTAATTTTCATTTTTGGGAGAATCAACCTTTTAATAGAGTTTGACGGACATCACAGATGATTGCTTATAAGTTGTTCTTCATCATCCTCATCTGAAGGGTATTGACCCAGAAGTTCCAATCAGGATGCTGTTGGGAAGAGACATAATAAAGGTACAGAAAGTGATGAAGTACAGTAATGGACACAGCAAAGCTCCTTATGCTCTGAAGTTAGACATTGGTTGGGTCATAGTGGGCAACGTCTGTCTAGGCAAGGTGCACAAGCCTGAGCGAGTCAATGTTCTTTTCACCAACACCTTGGATAGTGGGTCGCCAATCGCTTTTCGAGCCATGTCCTAACACTTATCACATCAAAGAGAGAAAGTCTTCAAGCTATGGCTGCTGTGAAGAGGCCTGTATGGGATGGACATAATGTAGAATGGGATGTCTTCAAGAGAACAAAGGATGATGAAAAGTTACCTCTGTCTGTCGGAGATTTGACTTTCCTCCATATAATGAAGGGAGGTTTCTACAAAGATGAAAGGAATAGCTGGTCCCCCTTCCATTTAAACCTCAGAAGTGACGCCTACCAAACAACAAGACACAGGATTTAAATCAATTCAGATCTCTACAGAGGTCCTTTTCCAAGAAACCTATCATGAAAGAACATTTCTTTGCATTCATGGAAAAGATACTGACAAAAGGTAATGCAGAGATTGCCCTACCACTTAAGCAGCAGGATGAGTGTTTGTATTTGCCACTTTTTGGAGTTTATCACCCAGAGAAGCCAGAACAGTTCCAGATGGTCTTCAATTCCAGCTATCAATACAATGGGGTTTCACTGAACAATGTACATTTGAAGCGTCAGTGAATACAGGATGACGGTCCATATCTTCGGGAACAGTCCTTCTCCTGCTATTGCGATTTATGGCCTCAGACAAGCAGTGAAAGTCTGAGTTCGGAGCAGATGTTGGAAGGTTTGTATAAAGGGATTACACAATCGGTTTACATTCGTATGGCAGGCTTTTGGATCATGGGAGCCAAAAGATGCATTTGTTCCCTTATCTATGGATGTACGAGTTGCAAAAAAATTGTGTGAACAAAGTAAAACACAGAAGATGGCCGATTTGCCCATGGACAGAGTCAGCAATGAACCCCCCTTTACTTAAGTAGGGACTGATGTATTTGGTCCTTGGACCATTTCTGCCCACTGTACAAGAGGATGACTCATGAAAAGCAAGAGATGGGCAGTGTTGTTCACCTGTTTAACCATCAGAGCTGTCCATATTGAGGTAATGCAGTCTATGGACACATCTTGTTTCATAAATGCCTTGAGATGCTTCATTGTCATTTGTTATCCAGTAAAAACAGATAACTCAGATTGAGAGACAGATTTTGTGCAGTGGAGCGTGCAGAAAACTGGACATCCCTTTTAACTTGAATGCAGCTAAGGTAACAAGATTTCTTGCAGAACAAGGATGTTCTTGGATCTTCAACCCTCTTCATGCTTCCCACATGGGTGGAGTGTGGGAGCAAATGATTGGGATAACTCTGAAGATCTTGGACTCAATGATGCTGCAGCAGGGACCATCAAGAATCATACATGAGGTACTCACAATATTCATGGCAGAGGTGACGACGATAATAAATTCCAGACCATTGGTAATGGTTTCTATGGACCCTGAGGATCCTCTCATATTTACCCCCCTAGTTACTCACTCATAAGTATTGTCTTTATCCTTGTCCACCCTGGGAGTTTGATCATGCCAACCTTTTTACAGAAAGCAATGGAAGCAGGTCCAAAATCTGGCATTCACCTTCTGGGACAGGTGATGAAAACGATATCTCTTCACATTGCAATCTAGGAAGAAGTGGCAATTGAAAAGGCAACACATCACAGAGGGCAGTGTAGTTTTTATGAAAGATCATCAGTTCAAATGTAACCAGTGGCCCCTGGGGTGCATCACTAGAGTGTCATCCAAGTGAAGATGGAAGGATACGAAAGGTGGAGATTAAGGTCATGGAGTCAAGAGTCAAAATTTTTCATCTCACCCATAACTGAAGTGGTGATGCTCATTCCTTTAAACTAATTCAGAGACTGGTTTATTAGCAGTAGGTTTGGTATCTCGCAATACCAGACAGGGAGTGTGTTGTCATGTATGACATTAAAGTAATATATGCTGTCTCTTTTAACCTGTTAAACCACACCTGGACACCAGCGCACCTGAACACTCTTTGTTTGCATGTGTCAATGTTTACAAATAGATTAAATGAAACGGAACAAAATTAATCATTACAAACTATATATCATTATAAAGGTCTAAACATCAAGCACCGACGACAGATCGCTGTTTTTCAATGGAAAGCTTATAAGTAATGTATTTGCTAATTTTGTGTAAGCAGTACACATCAAAAACAAGCATAATCAAAACGCAGTACGTACCAGATTCATCGTAATAGCGAGTCATAAACACATCCACAGCTGTAAATCCTGGTTTAGATAGAAAGGTAAGGGTCCACTGCACTTTTAGTCCAACGAAGCAATAACGTTGTAATATGGATGGTAATTCCTTTGTTTACATCTAATTTCTTCGGGGACAGGATTGTTTATATCCGTTATGGAATAACCTACACTCTTGGTAGTAAAAAACAGCATGGTTTTGTAGCATACAGAGTCAAAAACAGAATGAGACCATCCACTATAAAAAAGTCAAAGATATGCGTAATATTGTTTATTTGAAATCTGGCGCTCGTGATGCACGTTGTGACGCACCTGTCATCTGATGGGGCGTATCTTAACGATCGGCTTTTTGCACAAATAATTCTTTCTTTTTTCTTCTTCTTCAACATTTTACATATATGTGTGTGTGTGTTTTGTGGGGAATGAGGCTGTATCTGAATGATTACCCTCTGTTAGAGCGCACATCAGTGTGTAATTACTGTGTAATCACAGCTATAAGTGTGAATGAGGTCTATATGAATAGAGTGTGATTATTGACTATATGGCGCATCTGTATGATTACCATCTGTATGTACGGCCATCAGCATGATTATTGACTATATGAGCATCTATCAGTGTGAATGCTGTATTTAGCAATCTCATGATGTACTGTAAATGGCATACATAGTTGAATCTTTTTTTTTCTTTTTTATTACTCAAATATGCATTTATTGTATTTTTCTAGTGCTCAAATAAATCACTTATACAATGTCTAAGATTCTGTCTATTGTTTTATAATTGAAAAACTATGCAGTGGTATGTTTAATGACTACAATAGTTTGTAGAACCCTTCAATACATTTGATAAATATTGTTCCTCAAAAGGGGGTGGGGGAGGGATGGGGGACTAGACATAGTCTCATAAAAATGGTTGCAGAAATCTAATTTTACATGGTATTTTCTTCAGATTTGAAATAGAAACTCATGAGACATGTGACTTTCAACCCATTACTTTTCTGGATTGCTCCAGTACTGATTTCATGTATTTCTATATGAAAAAAAAAAAAAAAAAAAAAAATTCAAGGCACTTCAGTGTCTATAACTTTTTATCTTTTTGAGCATTATCAGCTCTGGATGATGGATAGTAAAGCCCAAAGGGTCTTCTTTCCAAAAAACACCATTCATGCAATTGTGTGTGTAGCACACTGAAGTCAGGAACTGTTGCAATTTTAAGTTAGGTAGGGCATATTTAACTGTGAGTCCCATAATGAGGGTGCAGATTAACAGGTTAAAGGTGACATATCATGAAAATCTGACTTTTCTAGGTTTTAAGTACTATCTACCAACCAATATTTACCCAGTAACTTTGTTTTGATATCCCTTTTTCTGCAATCGTCTGAGAAAAAAAGCACAGCAGATTTCGCTCCCTTGGTGACGTGGCAAAGGGATCTCATTATAATATTACCACCCCTTAATCTGTAGGTTTATACCCATGGAGCCATCATTTTGATTTTGCAAGGAACAACGGTGTACCAGTTCTAATGCCATGGTGAAGGTTTGAGAAAAATATGCTAACTGTTCTGCCTTTGGCTGCAGAGACGAGAACAGAACACTGTTTAGAGTCCCAGCCTCAAGAGGAGACAAGAGAGCAGTTGATTTATTTACTGTATATTGCTGCTGCCACACAGATCTAAAATAAACATGCAATTTGTTTCCCAGCAGTTTACCTTCACAGACATAACTGACTGTTTTTTGTAACTCGTGTGTGTTTTTAACATAAACTTGTGTGTGAATGAGAACTTAGTTGAGTACTCACATGCCTGTGACAGCCGCTTTCTGTCCGTGTGCTTTGGGTGTGTGCATTTAGAAAACCGTATATCAGAAGTTTAAACTCACACGGTTTAAAACACATGATTTCAGCACGATAAACATAATAATCAGAACCAAAACAGATGTTTTTAACAGGTCAGAGCTATAATGGCTTAGCTCTGTTCTGGAAAAGAAGGTGGAGAGCAGAAGCTCATTTGCATTTAAAGACACAGACCTGAATATCAGCGTGTTTCTGCTTCCACTCAAAATAGGCATTTTCCAAATGATATACAGTAATAAATGATCTGTGGAGTATTTTGAGCTGAAACTTCACAGACACATTCTGGGGACACCAGAGACTTATATTACATATTGTAAAAAGGGGTATAATATGTCTCCTTTAAGAGTTACAACTTGCTGAGGATGCCATCAACGTAGGACCAGCTTCAGTCTATTGCATGGAAGAGAGCACCCTGTTATTGTGGTTCTTTTCATCTTACGCCATCTGCTATATTTCTTGTCTTTTGGAAGTATTGTTATGTGAGTTTTATGTCAAAAGTAATTCAACTATATGTGATAGTATTTGTGTAAAGTGTAAACTTTCATGTGAATCTTTATACAGATGTGTGTCTCCATGTGTTAACTGTGTTACACTCAGATGTGTTACCTATGTTGCAGCTACATATTGTTAATAATTTTATTTGGCTCAATATAATGCAATTTATTCAGCATACAGTTCGAAATGTGGAGATTTCAGATGTTACAGTAGTTTAATTTCATATGCAAACTTGTACGCACTGTTATTTCATACGTGCTTGTGTATTTATTTTTTTAATGTACTTAAATTCAAATTTTGTTATTTTCAGTTTTAACCTACTTAGAGTCATCCATTAAACAAAGTGAACTGAGTAACTGCTTCAGCCTGTTGATTGTCAACATATGCAAGATGCATTGAGGTGGCAGAACAACAATACTAATGTTTCAACTTAGGAAGAGTTTAGAAATCAATATTTTGTGGAATAAGCCTGATTTTCAATAACAGCTCTCATGCGTTTTGGCATGCTCTCCACCACTCTTTCACATTACTGTTAGGTGACTCCTGGCGAAAAAAAAAATCAAGCAGCTCAGCTTTGCTTGATGGCTTGTGATTATCCATCTTCCTCTTGACTAAATTCCAGAGGTTTTCGATGGGGTTCAAGTCAAGAAATTTGGCTGGCCAAGCCACAGTGCCTCCAACAACTGTGAAATTTGGTGGAGAATCTGTCTTGATCTGGTGGACCTCCATGCACACCCTGATTGTCCTGGCTGTGTGGCATGAAGCACTGTCCTGCTAGAAAAAACAATCCTCAGATATGGGGAACACTGTCAGAGCAGAAGGAACCAAGTTTTCTTCCAGGACAACCTTTTATGTGGCTTGATTCATGTGCCCTTCACAAAGATGAATGTGCATGATTCCAGCCTTGCTGATGCACACCAAGATCATCGCCGATTCTCCAACAAATTTCACAGTGGGTGCAAGACACTGTGGCTTGTAGGCCTCTCCAGATCTCTGTCTAATCATTAGATGACCAGGTGTTGGGCAAAACTGAAAATTGGACTCATCAGAGAAGCTCATACCCGCACTTCCTTCTGCAAACCCCATCCTGTGACTCAACCTCTATTTCTCATAGTTTTTTTGTTTTGTTTTGTTTTTTTTCTAGCTTTGCATGACTTCAGCTCTGCCCCTAGGAGCCTGTTTCAAACCGTCCTTGCCGTGCACTTCACCCCAGCTGCCATTTGCCATTCTTTCTGTAGGTCTCAATGTCATCCTACGGTTGTTGAGTGACATATGAATGAGTTGGCGGTCATCCGGTCAATGGAGAGTTGTTTTTGCCCTCTGCCAGTCTGCGCCTTTGTTGTCCCCAATGTCTGCAGCTTGTCCTTGTTCTTATGAACCACATGGAAGTAGGGCTGCCCTTGACTAAATATTTTTCTAATCGACTAGTAGTCTTTCTTTTTTTGCAATCAGTTGACTAATCACACTTTTACATTAGTAAACTATATAATTAATAATAGTGAGCATTTAATTGCCTATAGCCTATCAGTGCTCAAGCACACGCATAAAACCTGCCTCAGCACACCGGCAGAACTAATGATTATGAATGAAAAAACAGCAACAAGACTGCCTTAACATTATAATAATTTATTGATAAACTAGTGTTTTTTTGTATTTTTGGCTGCAGTGTTGAAGTTGATGACACTGCCTCATTTCATTTGGATTACATAATCTGAAAATATTTGTTTCCCATTTGAATTGGTTCATTTAAAAGTAGATATTTCTATACCACACTTTCTATAGATATATTTTTCATGTCTGTGAGACAAGCACAGAGTTTCAGTTAGTTTATTTTTTTTATGTGTGCAAGTTCACAGAAAGCACACGGTTTGATTTCATTCTTTTACAAAAGCACAATATTTTGTTGTTGTGAGTGCACACAAATAAAAGTAAACCTTTTACAAATAAAAGATGTATTACTCTGTATGAGCAAAAATTACAGAGTGTTTAAAGTTAAACGCAAATGATCGTACTGGTGCCTCCAAGTTAACTGTCATGCAGTGAGAGGGTTGCTGCAGGATTTTTAAGCTGTAATTTAAGACTTTTTAGGACCTTTTTTAAGACCTGCAGGGTGATGTCTATGGTAAACTATGAAACTGTAAAAAGCATGATTTACAATTCAGATACAACTTTTCACAAAAACAAAAAGTTTTATAAAATGATACAGTTCACATTTCAGCCTTTAAACCATTTTTAAGAAAATGGATGAGTCGAAAGTATTAATTATTATATTTAAACAATTATTATCAATAAATTATTATATTAATTAAATAACAAACATTTTACTGTTTAGATTTTTATAACAAATTATCTTCTTATGTGTTTGCAGGGTAAAAACATGGGTCAATTTTCACATTAGTCTGAACAAAAAACAACCCAACGTTCCTGCAATAATGGAGGCTGCAGTTCTAGGACCGCATTACTATGACCCTATTTTTTGGGACAGCGCCAACTAGCCAATTCTCTTCCAACAAAGGAGACCTGATTCAAACATCAAATAAACTGATGCAAAGACTAGATCTATAGAAACTATTAATTTTTTATCTTTCCATCTTATTTTTAATGTAAGTACAAGTGTGAACATCAGTGTTTGAGGGGGTGTCAGCAATCTCCATTTGGCCTATTTAGCTGTGCAAAACAGTCCATTGTGCTGCTGGATGTTGTAAATTAGTATTGTATTCAAACATTATTTTACATTTATTAAGTACTAATAATCACACTAATTTGTGCCGCAATTGTTTTACAGTTTACTGCACTTTAAGTTTTAATATATATATATATATATATATATAATATATATATATAAAGAATATATTGAAATAAATTAGGGTTAAATAATTCAAGAGGGTTACCAATGGGCATGTTTAGGTTAGGGAGCTGGTAATATAAATTTATAGAATTGAATAGCAAGTGCTATAATATCTCAGACAAAATAATAATATATATAACAGAATAACAATTACTATAAAATAGTATGAACCGCTAATACATACATACAGTGATTATAGAAAGTCTTCATACCACTTCATTTTTTTCACATTTTTGTTATGTTGTGTTATGTTAAACAGCTTAAAAAAAAAAATCCACATAAATCTACACCCCACTCACCAAAATGCCAAAGCAAAACTGGATTTATCACAACTATGCAAATTTATTAAAAAGGAAACACTGAAAAAAAAATGACAGCACAAGTCTTTTTCCCCCATTTGCTTTGACACTTGAAATTTAGATCAGGAGCATTCCAGTTTCACTGGATCATCTTTGAGATGCATCTATACTCCGACTGGAGTTAAAATGCAAATTCAGTTGATTGGACATGATTTGGAAAGGCACACACACCTGTCTATATAAAGTTCAACAGCTAAAATGGATGTCAGAACAAAAACTAAGCCATGAGGTCAAAGGAATGGCCTGCAGTGTTGAGACAGGATTGTGTTGAGACAGATCTGGGGAAGACTACAAAAAAATTCTGCTGTGTTGAAGGTTCACAGGAGCGTTTGGCCTCCATAAATCTTAATGGATGAAGTTTGGCAGAACACAAAGCAGCGCAGCACCAGACTTTGAAACCTGCAGCGCTCATATTTATTTAATAAAATCATAGCCTTTTGAAGTTTAATCATCACATTAAGCTGTATCGTAAATCTGATCTGTACCCAAATTTAAGACCTCTTGAAATCATAATGAAGACTTCCTTGTACAATTTAAGACTTTTTATGACCTTAAATTTGATACAAGTAAATTTAAGACATTTTAAGACTTTTTAAGGACCCCCGGGAATCCTGAGTGAGCGCGCTACTATTCATCTTCCACACTCTGCACAAACACTTGAATAGCACACATTTTTTCTAGGTTAACGTTAGAGCGAGCAGCCATGTAATGTTGCTACTACTCGCGTGTTTCAGATGATAAGCCACATTTGAGTTTGATGAATGAAACAAAAGTTTGGATGTTCGATGTACTGTAATTACCACATAGACCAGATGTTAATAATCTGTCCGTCACGGACTATGTGATTTCGCCATTCCTATGGATTTTTTTCAGCGACTAATCAAATTTTTAACTAACCCTCTTATCATCGACTTACGGTTAGTCGACTATTAGGGAGCAGCCCTAGATGGAAGCAACCTGATGCTCACTGTATCCCTCTGCCAGTAAAGCCAAAATTTAACCCTTCTTGTCCCCACTCAAAACTTTTCCTTTCAACTCTTTTGGCATGGTCAATAGTTATTATATGATTCCAAGTGACCATTTGCAAAGACTCTTTGCACTTCTCTGCTGGCACATTTGACTGTCTGTTTGTGCACACAATGTGGATAAGCTAACATGTAAACATGTCAGATGTGTGGACACTAAGGCTGCATTGATTTTGATTTCTTAATTTTAATCTATTTTAGTTTTGATGAACTGATATTTGTCTGGTTTCATAGTCAGGGCTATTTTAGACATGCCGAAAACTTGATGCTACAGCAGCTCTTCTTCGTTTCTCTGATGCACTAAAACCAGTTCATTATGGTATGAAATCCATTCTTAAAACAAGAAAAGTATAATGAAAAAGGCACCCAGGGAACGAATAAAAAAAGAATTCCTGCAACCTAGCATAGTCCTAACAAGGTCCATTAAGCTTTACAGTTACCTTTAGCCACAGACAGGGGTGCATAGGGTGAGAATCCAGTGCTGTGTCCGAAACCACTCCCTATCCACTATATAGTGCACTATATCGGGTGTCAGCCATTTTGTAGTGCTGTCCGAATTCTGAGTGAACGACTGCATTCCCTACACTCGTTCACTACTTTTTACCCACAATGCATTCTGATTTCGAGTGTACAACTGATGTACAGTCGCTGAAGCACTATTTCCCACAATCCAATGCGGAGTAGCGACGAGCTGGAAGAGAGAGCGAGAGCGAGCGAGTTTGAATGAGGAATGCCGTTTACATCTTTATTATTTCCGTTTTAACATTTATTTCATACATCATTCATATTAAAATATATTATGTAGTTAATAACTCAGTTTTAATATTTTACTAATTTACTGAGGTGGCATCATTGTTAACTTACAAAACTGATGATAATTTGGTGGCTAATTTAAAAATGTTCGTAAATCACCTGTAGCATATTCATTCTGATGTAAAATTAACGGTCGCCTGAGGGCGCTCTATGACCATTATCTTATCTGATATCTTATCTACGCTGCTCGGGAGTTTCAGGATATTAAAAAAAATAATTAATATAAAATTATGAACGTGTTAATATGTGTTTATTTTTGTTCTCAGTATTTTAATAATATGATTATGAACATAAAAGCATTACGAAACAAATAAATAATATACCATCAATGAAAACACAAAGCTTACGGGGAGGTGTAATTACAATAAAGTACTTTTGAGTGTTATTGGTATTAATATTATTTACATGTAATATAAAAGTGCATATGTGACAATGTTTTTGCAACCGCTCCAAGTCTCACACGCAGTGTCTACATCACCGTCATAGACTGTCAGGTCAACAGGTCGTCCGAATCCGTTCCCTTATTTCGTTCACTCCTTTCTGATATAGTCCACTCAACTGCCTACTATAGGGATTAGTGAATGAGTGAATGAGTGAACGAATGAGCGATTTCAGACTCAGCACAGGATAAATATTTGTGAGTGTGTGTGCAGGCTGACTAATCTCTGCTTTTGTGGGCATCTTTCTAGGAAGCCCTGTGCAGCCATGTGAGCCAGATTGGCATCAAGGCAGTGTGTGTGTGTGTGTGTGTGTGTGTGTGTGTGTGTGTGTGTGTGTGTGTGTGTGTGTGTGTGTGTGTGTGTGTGTGTGTGTGTGTGTGTGTGTGTGTGTGTTTTTGTGACATATCAGGACACAACTTTGTATAATGACATGGGTATGACACAGGTAGTACAATGAGAGGGTGACTTATGAGGACATAACCCATGTCCCCATTTTTCAAAACGCTTATAAACCATACAGAATGAGTTTTTTTGAGAAAGTAAAAATGCACAAACTTTCCTGTAAGGGGTAGTGTTAGGTGTAGGGTTGGTGTAGGGCAATAGCAAATACAGTTTGTAAAGTATAAAAACCATCACGCCTATGGGAATGTCCCCACAATTCCCACACAAAGTGTGTGTGTGTGTGTGTGTGTGTGTGTGTGTGTGTGTGTGTGTGTGTGTATGTGTGTGTGTGTGTGTGTGTGTGTTGACAGGTGGTGGTTTAAGAGGGGATGCAAGGCGAGAGGATTACTGATCTCTAGTGAAGAGTGGAGGGGACAGGGTGACCCAGGTGTATCCTGGGCTCATCAGACAAATCCACTGAGGCCGGAGTGAGGGCACCCAGCTGTATCATGCTTGAGGGCAGTGAGACAAAGTGACTGACCTATATGAGGTGATCTTAACAGATCAAAAAGAAGTTACTATGGCAAATGAACTTTCTGAGCATAAATAAAATCAGTATGGTTTTTTAAAATGCTACTTAAAAGTAATTTTTTTTTTTTTTTCTGTTGTAAATGATTACACGGTCCAGAGCCCTGTGTTTGTTCCTGACCTGAGAAAGGTTTGTTACTAACATTAGTGACTAGGAGCAATGAAAAACCTGCAAAGAATGCCTCATGTCAACAGGGTAACATACTAACTACTTGTTGACTGTGGTTATTCATACAAACTCAATCTCAAAATTGAGAGCTGAGAGATTTTTAATTCAGTTGAGAGAGATTTAAGGGAAATTATGTCAGCAATGTGAAAATGTGAAAGTCAATTCTTTTATAACCAAGCAATATTTGAACTGCCTTTTAGCACTACAAATAGGACTGATAACATCACTGTGAACATCTGTATTGTAAAGTGCTATAGAAATACTTGACCTAAAAATACGATACTGCTTGACCATAGCCCTCTGTGATTTGTGCAGTTGTTAATGATGACTACTGCAGCTCAGAGAACTGCCACCAGAGGCAGCAAGGCACAATGAAACAAGGATAAATCAAGTAAAAAGAAGCTCTGAGCTGTGAAGAGTTTTACAGGAAGTGAAAGGGACTGGAAACTGACAGTTTTTTCCAGAAATGTATCACAAAAGTTTAGATGTAGGGGTGTAACCCCCGGTGTCCTGGCCAAATTGCCCCCTTGGCCTTTGTCAATCATGGCCTCCTAATAATCTCCATCCATTGAATATGTCTCTCTCTCCTCTCCACCTGTAGTTGGTGTGCGGTGAGCGCACTGGCGCCGTTGTCCTGTGGCTGCCGTCACATCATCCAAGTGGATGCTGCCCACTGGTGCTGGTTGAGGAGAGACCCCCCCACATGATTGTAAAGCGCTTTGGGTGTACAACAATACACAATAAAGCGCTATATAAATGCATCATTCATTCATTCATTCATTCAGATGTAAAATAAGATCAATCTAACCATATCTATATATTTATCCATAAACAATATATTTATATCGATATAATATTTTAAGTTTACACTTGAGTATTCGTGGATAGGAGGATTAATTTATAACAAGGCTTTAAAAATATGATTTGGTATACTTTGCTATTTGAAAAAAAGAGAAAAAAAAGGTTATGTTCAAATTTGACCAATTCCATCATAAAATATAATTCTGTGCTGTTTCACACAAAATAAACATGGAAAAGGGATTCTCGATATCTTAAATACTGTTGCCATGGCAACTTTAATATTCTTCTACGACACTTAACATTCTAAAAATTTCAAGAAACTCGTCACACACATCAGTATTATTAATAGTTAGACACTGGCAAAAGCTCATGAGTGGGTGTGGAGCAGGTCCTTTGCACCTCCTTTTGAATAAAGTGGGGGGGTTTAGGTTTTCCTACAGTCACCAAACTCGTTTCATATATTGTTCTCAGCAAGCCAAAAAACTTGATTTTTTTTTTTTTTTTAAATCAGGCTCTGGAATTTTCAGTACCCCTCCTAGGAGAATCATGCGATGCACACTAAACTTTGTCAACTTGAAGCCAAGATGCTGAAGACTGTAAACTGTTGCCATGACGAGGGTTAAAATAATGACATAAAAGGGAAACAGGAAGTATCTCATATCTTCTAAAAAAATTATTATGTATCATTTATTTCTATGTGAAATAATAAATTTCTCATGGAAAAAAAACACATTGTATTATATTCTTCAAATGATGCCATGTGTGTAAGGAAAAAAAAAATATGCAGATAGTAGCTACTGGTAAGAAATAAATATAATTTTAATATAAAATATAATTACAAGATGGATGTCTAGGTCCATTTTTAAATAGGGTTGTGAAAACTTGCTGCTGAGAACTGTTTTCAAATTTAATTACTTGATTTTATTGGGTATTGGACATTCAATAAAAACATGAAAAAACCGTTTCATGACTATTACAGGCATGACACAAGGGCAGAACATTCAAGTTGAGTTTGGACACAAAAGCATTAGTGGCTATCACACAATGTACTATTCTCCATTGCAAATCCCCTGAACGCTTTGGAAGAGGACTTTTATAAAAGAGTCTCCAAGAAGGAGAAATATCGTCTGCAACTGTGAGCTTTTCTCTCCATTTTGTATCAATTCTGTCATGAAGATCCTTAAAATACGCAGTTTTTACACAGTCCTTATACATGTCTTTTTTCCCCACAGAATGAAAAAGTAGCCCTTTTAATCTCTCAAAATTTAGCAGCTTTCCAACCTGGCTGGTTTCAGGACGAACTCCAGGGCACACACCTAATTCAGGAAAATCAAGATGTATAGGCCCACCCTCTAGAGAAAGCTCTACAAACTGCAAAAGAGGGAACGGAAGAGCAGCTTTCAACCCTGAAATCAGCCACTCACAGACCTCAAATCAACCTGACTGGCAATATCTTCTGCTGACCTCCACTCTTTTGATTCTACATTAATCAAGTGCCCCACTTTGGTAAAACCTTTCTTCATGCATAACTTAACTATACTATTAGCCACGCAAACATTTCCTAAAAAAGGATTAAAAAACAGTGGTTCATTCAAACCATAATGATCATTTTCAGACCTATGCAGCTTAAACATTTCCCAAGATTTCAAAACCGATGCATAAAAATTTGCACCAAATGTGACATTTTCAATAAACGGTGACATCAAAAACAGTTGCTTATCAAGATCACTGCTACAAAGGGATCTTAGTAAAGTTAGTCCAAAAGACACCCAAGGGATAAAATCTCTAGAAAAAAGCAGCCTTTGTGCAGATTTTAGTCTCATGGCTCTGATTTTAGCTGATAATTCAATCAGCCCTTCACCTCCTACATTTACTGGAAAATATAGGAACACTGAAGGAAGCCAGTGAAAACCATCCCAAAAAAAATCCACAAAGTCCTTCTGTAGTTTTTGTAGTAGTTCTTTCGGGGGGTTGATAACAGTCAAGCGATGCCACAGCATAGATGCTGCTAGATTGTTAACAACAAGAACCCTTCCTCTGTATGACAATTGTGGGAGAATCCATCTCCATTTCTGTAAACGAACCAGCCACCTTTTCATAAACGCCTTCCCAGTTTTTCTGCATGTATTGCTCTGTTCCAAGAAAGACCCCCAGCACTTTAAACCCCTCTGAACTCCAGGGGCAGTGCTGAGGAAGTTTAGGAACAGGCCTACCTTCTTCCTCCCATTGGCCTAATAACAACGATGCACTTTTTCCCCAGTTAACTCGAGCTGAGGAGGCTTTTTGATACATGTCAAGAGCCACTTCCAGCTTGCACACATCTTCATTGGATCTTATTATGACAGTGACATCGTCAGCATAAGCACTGAGTTTAACGGGGTACCATCTCTGATTCAAAACGGCCCGCCGTTGAAACTCCACAAAGTTGACGCCTCAGTACAGTTAGCAACGGTTCAATGGCTATGGCATATAAAATACCTGACATACTGCAACCCTGCCGTATGCCTCTGCCAACTGAAAAAGGTCTTGTAAGTGAACTACTTATTTTTAAGAAACTATAAATATCAGTGTACAATAATTTAACATAAGAACTAAAAACAGAACCAAAACCGAAAGCTTCAAAACATTTAAAAAGAAACTCATGATCCACACGATCAAAAGCTTTCTCTTGATCTAAAGATAAAAAGCCCACATTAACATTATTGTCTCTGGCAAATGAGATCAAATCACGAAGCAGAAACAAATTATCAAATATTGTGCGTTTTGGAATACAAAATGACTGGTCTGCGTGAATTATTGTCGATATATGGAGTTTTAATCTATTAGTTAATGCTTTTGACAGAATCTTATAATCCACTCCAAGCAAAGACACTGGACGCCAGTTTCTTATGTCCGCCAGATCACCCTTCTTGGGTAGCAAGGTGATAAGTGCTCTTCGTAAACTCAGCGGTAAGGTGCGCTCTTTGAAAGCACTCTAAGAAAACTGAGAACAAGTCTTCTCCAATCACTGACCAAAACAGTTTATAAAATTCTGCCGTTAAGCCATCCAATCCTGGAGCCTTTCCAGCAGACATATCTGTAATAGCAGCAGTCAATTCACTTAAGTGCAAAGTCTGATCAAGCTTGGCCTTATCACTCTCCATCAGATGAGGTAAATCCTGGATAAGTGTTTCTGCTATTTCTCCATCACATGGCTCTGCTTTGTAAAGGTTTTCATAAAAAAGCAGTGCTTGAGCAATTAGGGGCATCCATGCAATTAAAGGATGTAAACCTTGCCCGAACCAGAGTCTCTTTTGCTTTCTCTTCCAGGAGATTGTGGAGAAGAATTTTCCTAGTTTCCAACACCTCAACAGTACTTCCATCATATTGTTCAATGTTCAACTGCAAAATGTCCTGTTCAAATTGTCTCATTTTGCTTCCAAGAGTATTCTTATTATGTGCAGTATACTTCTGGCAAAACATCTTAACTTGAACTTTACTAATATCCCACCACTGACTCAGGGATTTATACTGAGACTTACTCTCTCTCCACCTCTCCCAGAAAAGTGAAAAAGAGTGCACAAAGTTTTCATCCTGCAAAAGTCTATTGCTAAAGCGCCAGTAGGGGCATTTAAATGTGCTCTGTGCAGAAGTGTTATTGACAGACACATAATGATGGTCTGAGAAAGGAGTAGGAATAATAGAACTATCAATAAACTTTTCACAAAAACTTCTTTGAACATAAATTCTTTCAAGTCTTGCTGCAGAAACCCTATTTGAATTTACTTTTGACCACGTATATTGTTTTACATCAGGAAAGGCTTCTCTCCAAACATCCACGAGATCGTGATAAATTATCAATTTTCTAAAAACTTCTGCTGACGGCCTATGAGGTTCTTCATGATTTCTGTCCACTGTGTGATGTAAAGTGCAGTTAAAATCTCCAGCCAAAACAATAATCCTACCCTGTGGGACACTGTTTAATGCTGTATGAAGTTTTTCAAAGTAAAGTATATGTTCCGTACCAATATTGGGGGCATATACATTGAAAAGTGAAAAGTCGAGCCCATGTAATGCAACATCTACTCTCTGCATTCTACCTGGTAGAACATCAAAAACGCTCACATTTTGTTCCTTAAAGTCAGCTCCAAGAAGAATAGCCACTCCTGCACTGTTACTTGAACCATGACTCAAAACAACCTGTCCATTCCACCCACTCTGCCACTGGATTTGATTTTTAACATCCGTGTGAGTTTCCTGTAGAAAAAACAACACTACTCTTTTTCATAAAAATATAATCAAAAAGACTAGTCCTCTTCAAAGCCTCACGACACCCATTTATATTTACTGAGCTAAATTTCAAAGGTGCCATGAAAAAGAGTAAAAGATAACCACACAATAAAAAGACTCCACAGGGATTATTTGACAACCAAACTATACTCATTTTTTACTTTGCAATTTCAAAGAACTTCTAACGTTGCTAAGAAGTTTCTTGAAACGGTACCGTTTTGGTTTATCAAGCTCATCCAAATAAGCCTTCTTCATGGCCAAGGAGCCGGACAATAAAAACAATTTTACATCAGGGAAAAATGAATCAATTCTCGGTTTAAGTAGTCCTTTTGTAGTATCCAAAAAGTGATTAATCTGCTGAAGTGAATAAAGTTTGATCTTACCTCCAGAGATGAGCTCCGAATCTTCCCCATAATTACTCATTAAATCCGTATCATCATGCTCATTTTCAGAGTCATCCATTAAATCCAACGAGGCATGAGATGAAATGTCATCTTTACCCTGTTTAAAACAATTCCTCAGTAGAAGTATCACTCTCCATTTTATCACGCTGCGCCTGTCCTCCATCGCAAACCAAAATCATTTCGGGCATGGGCTGCAAAACCCACCTGTCCCGAGCTCGTCTCCGGCTGCGTTTCGGTGGGAGCATGACTCGGACCGGCTTCCTCCTCAACAGCCTCCTTCGGGCCGTCTCCAGAGGCCTCCAGCACCCCAGTCCCCTCGGGCAGATCACCGGGCGCAGAGATCGCTC
Organism: Cyprinus carpio; assembly: GCF_018340385.1. NCBI lineage: Eukaryota > Metazoa > Chordata > Actinopteri > Cypriniformes > Cyprinidae > Cyprinus > Cyprinus carpio. The sequence continues at coordinate 592,487 of NC_056573.1, forward strand.
CGTCCGGCTGCGGTTCTGACGCCCCAGCGGTCACAGCATCATCCACGCCGGCCGCCCTCTCAATGTTCTCCAGAGCCGGAACTGGTTTATCTCGCTGTGGGCAAGTTTGTCTGACATGTCCAAAATCACCGCAAATAAAGCACTTCATTGACTCTGAACTTATAAATACCGTGTAATCCTTTCCCTCAATACTCAACTTCGCTGACAGATTTAATGGATCACTCTGAGAATTCAGAATCATTAAAGCCTGACGCCGAAACGACATGACATGTCTAATCTCCGGACTTTTACATCCAAGAGGAATCATTTTAATTGGACTTACTATTTTTCCATACCTCTGGAGTATTTGCTCTAGTTTTTCATTTTTTACAAACGGTGGTACGTTTGATAAAATTACTTTCTTGGCTGGGCTTGACAAAGGCAAAAAAGGCACAAAGATGTCTTTGATTATCAACCCTGTTTCAACCAATTCGTTCACCATGTGTCTTTCACTGAGAAAAAACACAACTGCTTTGTTCATACGGGAGGCAGATTCGATATTTGCGCCACCGATCGCCACACTCACAGCTATCAGACAATCCTCCACTGACACCGCGGCCTCAGGCATACACTTGCAACCATGTTTGATGGTTAACTGTGAAAGATCTGCCATCTCTGACCCCAAAATCCTCCCTCTCTGACCGAAGTCAGGGGGAGAAAAACAAACAAAACAAAAAACTAACCTAACCCTAATAACTATAAATAAGTGAAAAAAAAAAATATAAAGAAATCTCACTAAACCAACACCACACTTTCACTCCCAAACAAACGGCTCCTTCCACAATTTACTCATGCAAACCGCTCTGCTCCACGCACCCACACCCTCGCGCAACAGTCACACCGGAAGTGTGAGACAGAGAGAGAGACAGAGAGAGAGAGAGAGAGAGAGAGAGAGAGAGAGAGAGAGAGAGAGAGAGAGAGAGAGAGAGAGAGAGAGAGAGAGAGAGAGAGAGAGAGAGAGAGTGAGAGAGCTTATAGATCATTACAAGTTTTGGTAATACTTTACAATAAGGTCTCATTTGTTAACATTAGTTAATGCATTAACTAACATGAACTAACAATGAACAATATATTTTTAAATTATTTACTAAACTTTATGTTAGTTAACAATGTTCATGTTAGTTCACAGTATATTATTGTTAACAGATACAACTTTAAATTTTAATTAATTTATTAGTAAATTTAGAACTTAACATTAAGATTTATGAATGCTACTTAAATATTGTTCCTGTTAACTGTTTTTTTTTATACAGTGATTAAAACCAATCTGAAGTGGACTGTATTTTAAGAAGTTAAAGATATAGTTGGAGATTGCCCCAACAATAATAAAATAACACCAGAAAATTGCAGCATTTTTCTTTTATTAGCTAAATGCAAGGCTTGCTGAATTCACGTGGAGCTTCAGTCTGTTGCAGAAAAGCAGAGGCATGACAAGAAATGAAAATGGGCAGAAATATTTGAGCGCTATTACGGAAGTTTGTGAGTTACGGGGAGTTTAATAGGCTACATGAACATGTACAGTATCATAGTCTATCACTGAAATTACCTGAGCAGTTTTAATGTTTTAAAAAACCTGCTCATACAATAACGTGCATGGGGCAAGAGCATAATATAAGCATCTAAAATGCATGTAGGCTATACAGTTCAGTTGAAAGCCTAGCCCCTTTTGGATTGCTGTTAATGCTGAAAGTAAGTAAAGAGCTTGTGGGATGAAAGTTGCGGTCGCTGCAACAGTCGGCTCCACTGTTTAAGAAACGTTACGACCAACAATATCCATTGATGCAAACTATTGGACTTTTTTTTGTCAAATTCCACAGTTTTGAAATGGAAAGTATGTCTGCGATTTATAATTGATTATGATGAGAATAGCATTTTTCTGTTTTGCATTTTCAACAATAGGTCTTGATGACTTGACAAATTTCTTTAATTTATTCCCCTAAAAAAATTAACAAAATTTCATAAATATAACCCCACAAAAATTCTTATTCTTGTTCTTTTACTATTCTTTTTCTTCTTTTAATTTATTCCCGAAAAACAATATAAACACATTATTCAGTTATTTACATTAAACAAAAAACATTTGGTCCCTCCAACGTTATAGACATGATTACAGCAACCTTGTTTGGTTTATATAAATAAGGGTTGTGGTCAGTGTATACAATAATAGGGAAATAAAAAAAGTTAGTTGAAAAAGAGTCACCAGTGTAGAATTTTTTTTTACTATTCAATAAAGGAAAAAAAGTGCATGATATTCTAGGCTGCCCATGAAAGCTTTTTCAGTGTACATATAATATAGTTAATATATCCATATGTACAGTATAAACATCTTCTAGACTATGTGATGATTATTACGACTAAAAAGAATGCCCACCCAGGATATCTGCCAGCCCACCATTCTATAGCCTTCAAGAACCGGGCCTGCACCGGGGCTTGGTCCCGTCATCGCTGCTTGCAGCTATATTTTTGACTGTTTAAGTTTACAGGCAAAAGCAGCACTGTAAGTATGCATGAGTGTCAAATACACAAGGACGAGCTCATGGGCTCTGTGATTACTCGACTGAGTTAAACCAGGTCATTGGAGACAAACCAAGCCAGGTGAGCAGACAGACAACTGACAGAAAGTGAGGGTGATAGAGACATAAAAGGAGAGAGATAAAACATATAAGAATTTCAACAGTTACTGAAAAATCATTTGAGTTTTTTTGTTGTTGTTTGATTTACTGTATGCTTGCAGTACTGCAACAGTGATTTTCTCTGAGGTGCATAAGCAGGGAGGAGCAGAGGTTTTATGAATGGATTTTTGACCGTGTGGGTAGCTATTATTGGCATGCCACACTATACACAAAGTGACTATGTATGTGTGGGTTGGTGTGTGTGTGCTCTTCAGAAAACAGAGGTGTTCTCTGTAGGAGACCTTTCCTATTGAATCATCTTCAGCTCTGTATTGTATGACACACAGCGGATAATCTTTTCATTCTGTAACCTGCTCCCTCCTTCTGACATGATGCTGAACTACACATTGCAGAGAAGTGTGAGCTATCTTTGCCCAGTTTTTGAATCTTCTGGCTGGTGTCCTGTGTCTTCATCCCACAATCCCAGTCTGCCAAGGACCACATTAGGAGCACTCGTAGCCACTGACATATGTCCTTGAGTACAGGCACTGTAAGGTGATGCTGGTCCATTTGAAGAAGTGGACAGAGAAACGGAGAGGGGGTGGACATGGGTGACACACAGGAAGTGACCGATAGAAAGGTTAAAATAACATTGTGCTCTAAGCTCCTTCCTCTACCTCTACGAAGAGCCCCAGAGTTGTCGGTCTTGGCTCTCCAATCTCTCCAAGCATTCGCGACACCACTCCACAAGAAGCAAGGTTGCAGCTATTTTGGCACACAGACATACACTTCCTATGAGGTAAAAATAGCCACACTTCCCCTGATGGGAGCTAAACCCCCCAACCTCTGTGAGCCTCCCTTCTGTTCTAACATACGCTCATACACATATTCTTATCAACAGTCAGAGCTGGTGTGAAAGTGACTGATTGAGTTTACCACCTTGTTAAAAAAAGATACCCTGAGACCACCAAACCAGAACTGAAAGCCTGACAAAAAGATTTCCTGGTATACACAATTCCAATAATAGGTCAAGAGACACAAACTGCACAACTTAAGCATATGGTCACAACCGCTCACACACACAAAGGCATTTTTAAGCAGGTGTATGTCAGAACTGCTCCACCTTCAGATAAAAATCTAAAAGTGTCGGTAATGATCCCTGTTCTAATTATAGAGCCGTTTGACAAAGATGGGAGCCATGCTGAGTAGATAAGCGTACAGTAATTACATTTAGCGTGAGATAATTTCCTCCCAACACACAGTGCTGAACACTGAACAAACACAGATGTTTTCACTGACTGCAAAACTTCTGCACCATATCGATGTGCCAGGCACTCAAACAGTCATACACATATGCACTGAGCTTATCTTAGTCTAAAACACAGCTGTGCAGTCTTTGTGGTGTGTTTTGAGAAAAAATAACTCTTATCAGTCAGATATCTGCCTCCTGTTTATGAAGAAAACAGTTGACCACAACTTTTGTATGACGCACAGTCACCATTATGGCCTATTTCCATGAGAAGCACATGTTTTCATAATAAGTAGAATTACACTAGAATTTAGTGTATTATATCCAAATCAGGTAATAGAGATGGATCTCAAAGCAACTGCAGGAGGGCATCATGGGGAGGCAGGTCTAGGCTGCAGACCACATGGAGGGTGCTTGATTCTGTATAACACGGATGAACAGAGAGTCGAATGACAAAGTTCCAGGCACTGGAGCGTACAGAGTAATAAGATACAGAAGGCTCACCTTTGTTGTCCATTTGACCCTCTGCACAGCTAATGATGGATGGGACAAGGATAGAGAGCCATGTGGCATGTGTGCAGTGCAGTGATACATTTGCAAGAGCACACACACTTAGACACACAAAAGTGCCTACTGCAAATGCCCACTCTTTTCCAGCTTTCATTCAAAGCCATAAAAATTGCTACAAAAGAAAACATACACATTCCTCTAGACAAAAAGACACACTTCAACTCATTTTCAGGTACTAACACACCTTCATAATGACATGAGCACAAAACAGTATGAACTTACCAGTAGCCTGATCTGTAAGAGGACTGTTGGTCACTTTAGTTTTATGGCCAGTGTGTGTGTGTGTGTGTGTGTGTGCCCGTGTGCGTTGCACAGCAAAAGGTTCACACACAGCATGCAGGCAATCTGTCTGTGCAGTGGCTGACTTCACAGGCTGCTAAGTCCATCACACCATCGTGCACATCTCCATCCATTAGGATCCACTGCAACTGAAAAAAATAAAAATAAAATATTATTATGATTACATTTATATTGAAAATAAATACAACACAATAAAAATTTATAAAATAATACAATATACAATAAATACAATATAATATAAAACATTATTAATTGTATTATTCAATACATAAGTCACATAACTATGCCATTATTTATGCTAAATAAATAAATATTACATTTTGCATCAATTTTCTCTTTGATATAGTTGATATAGTTTCTGGAGATTGCAGCTAAACCAGGATTTGTCACTTTTACCTACAGTACAGACTGAAAAGGCCAGTTTTAACACTGGATTTAAGTACTGTTCAGTGGAACTGGAACAAAACTGCAGCTCTTTCTCCAAAGCTCTTTCTCACAGTCACCACCCTGAATGCCTCTGACACTGCTGTATGCATTTCATGTATTTATAATGTACTCTTATGAAAAAGCCTGAACTGATCGTATCACTCCTGCAGACTACTGATTGTACTCTGACGCCACTCTGTATGAATACACTTACACACCCACACACAGCTCAGGCCTGCTGGGAATGAGCACAGCACTGAAAGACTCATAACATTCAAAGTTCATTTTAATGTGCTGTAAATATCACACTGAAATGCCATACAACTGTCTCTTATTAAGCCTCTCAGTAAAAAAACACAACTTAATCCTAGAGAATTAATTACAGACCGATTTCAAATCTCCCTTTTCTGTCAAAGATACTAAAAAATACATTATCCCCAAAACAAAATTCCATCTTAGAAAAAAATGGTATCTGTGAGGATTTCCAGTCAGGATTTAGACTGCATCATAGAGACTGCTCTCATCAGAGTTACAAATGACCTGCTCTTGTCTTCCGAGCAGAGTTCACCACTAGTTCTCATAGTTCATCACTATCCACCACAACATTCTTTTTGAATAGACTAGAAAATTATGTTGGCATTAGTGGAAATTTGCTTGCATTGGTTCAAATCATACTTATCTGACCGTCATAAGTTTGTAAAAGTACTTATAAAGCCCAGAATGGTTTAGCTCCACAGGGCTGGGCGATATGACAAAAAAAAAAAAAAAAAAAAATCACGATAAAATTTTTCATATCAGTCGATATCGATAATTATCAAAAAAAAAAAGATTAATATCTTTATTTCTTTCAAGTTTAAAGGCAGATTTAAAGGCAGACAAACACTTCATAGTTTTGAATTTGTTATACTTTTCCAATCATTTTTCCTTAACAAAATAAATGTCAATATAGAAAAATTAATTTCTTAGTATCTGCATGTTCTACTGAGTGATATTGTTTCAAATCATGAAACAGGTTTGTGTTCCTGATTTGATTGCCTGTATCTTCAGCACAGTTTGCAGAGCAGGCTTTAATATTAATAATATTATGCATTTTTGTCGACAGTAGTAGCTTGAGTTAGAATGCAGATGTAACAACCTCGTTTTTATATGGTGAAATTTAATTATTCGGACTGAGTTTTATTAAAATTAACCAATGGTCTTCCATAGTAGTATACATTTAGATCATGGTAACCACAGATAAAACCGCACATACAGCACCTCAACACCATGGTTAAAATGTAACTATGGTTTCTAAGTAAAGGTATTTGTATGAAAAATACATTTAGTATAAATGCACAAAAGCTATATCTTAATCACAAAAATACTATAATTATTTTCAATTACTCCTTTAATACAGTAAATACACGTCTATGTTAATAATATAATAAAATTCAACATGAATATCCCACATTTCTGCCTCAATACAATGGTGCAGTTAGTGTTAATATGGTAAATCCATGGTAAATGATGGCAATTTGTAGATTTTAAAGTCTTCAGCGCTGTTTCATCTGGCTCTAAACTGGTTTAACAGTCATTTGTGTTCTTTAGTAAGCTTGCTCTGCGCTGCCGTTTGAACTTTGAGCCGTGCGGATAAATGGTCCATGTGGTTTAAATGAGTAGAGCTGTTTCGTTCCACTTTTGTCTGAAACATTATAAATAAACATTATATTGAACATTTATCAAACTCTTCATATTGCTTTATCGAGAAAAAATTATTTTGCAATAATTATCATTACCGTTTTATCACCCAGCCCTAGCTCCTCAGTACTTGAGCGAGCTCTTATCGCATTATAGTCCTTCATGTCTGCTGTGATCTGATAATCTCTAGAATATCAAAATCAACTCTGGGCGGTAGATGTTTTTCCTATTTAGTGACCAACAATCTACCTAACTGTTCAAACAGTTAAATCTACCTAGATGTTCAGGAGGCAGACACTCTGTCAATTTAAATCTAAATTAAAGACCCATCTCTTTCACCTGTGATACACATAACACACTAAGACATTTCTATAATTCAAATCCATTTAAGGATTTTTAGGGGCCATGTCACATCTAAAAATGTGTAAAACGCCAGCTGTGCTGCTTTCTCCTCCCTTCCAAAGCAGTCAGGAGCTTGTGCTCCCGTGGCGTCTGCCACTGCTAAGCAACCATGACCTGTGCTCTCCATGACGACGCAAACGTTTCAGCAAAGGATAAATGGATTTTCAGCAATGAATTTTTTTTATTTTATTTTTTTTTTAATGTTCAGGTCAGAATAAGTATATTGTTTCATTTTTACATAAATATATCTGCTACTCAGAATGACCATAGTTTGTTAATCTTAATGACGATTTGCCAAAAAGAGAGATAATATTGCTATTGTTCCCATAACTGAAATGTTTTTAGTATTAGTCTGTCATTAAATTAGTTTTAATAATATTCCTGGGTAAATGACCGCAGAAGCAAATTTTAAAAATATAATAAGCATTTTACTATGCTCCCCTGCCATGCTTGCTTAGCTTGTCACTTTCTTAGCTTGTTTCTAACTTCCACGGCCTTAAAATTGCTGCTTGCAGCCACATTTATTAATACTTTCTGTATGCCAACAAATTACATTATTGGGATTAATATTTGGGTTAGGGTTCACTCTGCTCAGTGATCTCTCTTCAACTTGTGACATACTGTAGTGAGGGGGGACTCTCTGCCCAAAAATATTGGCAAGCTATTATTCCAACAATTGCAATCCTCAAAATACTTCTCTTTTTCCTGGCTAAATGCACAAAACATAAAAAAAGAATAAAAAAAAAGAAAAAAAAAATCATTAAAAAATAAAAATTCTATAAAAGAATAGCAGATTCCAAACCTCAACTAACAATTACTGCAAAGAGTAACAATATTGTTGAAATCTCTTTTATATTGTTGGAATTTTTTTTTTATTCCAGCTGATAATGATAAAAGCACTGCAGCCAATCAGAATCTATTCAACTTTAAGTTGTAGACAACAAACCTGCAGCACATGCTTAGAATGAACAGGGCTATCGTTCATTGGTGTGGAGGCTAGCACAGTTACTGTTATAGTTATTTATTGATCTTGGTGTGAACAGGCTTTAAGAGTGCCACCTGAGCTACTGGGTCCACTCTTACTTTATTAGCTTTTTGGCTTTTTACAGTGCCTAGTGTCTCCCTCTGTTCATGGGTGTCTATAATTAATCAATAACACAAACTAAACAATACCAAAATGCATTCAAATATTAATATTTATAAAGATTAAAACATATTTGTCAATGCTAAACATTTCTCATGTATCTGTAATATCAATAAGATGCTAAAATTGTTATTTATACAGTGATTCTGTCATTCAGTGTAATGGATGACACTGTGGTGTAACAAAATTTGCATTACACTGCATGACCAAACCATTACCCTGAATGATGAAACTTTTACTTCAGCTTATATTTCAGGCAACCAAATGGCCACCTATTTCAAACAATGAGCTTGACCAGTAAAGATAACCACAATTATTCACAACATCTACTTATTTTTGTAAAAAAAAAAATCTAAAAATAAAAGTGTTTTTTGGCATTTCACTGAATAACGTGTTTTGTAACCTACTGTATGTTACCACACCATGAAAAAAATGAAATTATCAAGTACTTAAGAACAATAATCTCACTTTTCTGCAGCACCACACAGTCTTTGAGGAGACATCTGATGATGCCACACACTCAGTTTCAGTTCCAGGCACTTCAGATCATTTTTTTTATGATTTCAGAATAGCTTCTAATTCCTGTTACACTGAATGATCTCTGATAAACTGCATTATTGGGACAAAAGTCCACATGTTATTTAAATACTTTTAAAAAACAATAAGACATAGTCCTTTTAAAATATAACACAGCCAACACTCACTTGAAAATGCCAAAAACAACAAATATATTTTTATATTTATAGTTTTATTTTTAACTTGGCAGTTTATATGTTTATTTAAAGATGTAATGGTAAAATCAAAGTACAGACCATTACACTAAATGACAATTTTACACTTTGGAACAATATTTCCCCAATATTTTGACTTTTTTTGTCTCAAAAGTTATTTGAAATACGAAAGTTGAAAATTTACTTGCATTTAAGATATTTTTATGTATTTTAAATGACAGTTCTTAATGTAATTTGATGCGGACACCAAAATGGTGACGTCTTGTCTTTGACCCACATATGCCTTTTTTTTATTATTTAAAACTTTACAGTAAATAATGCACAAATATACATAAATTTTCTGTTCCAGATTTTACCACATTAAAATTCTTTATTTAAATATATATATATATATATATAATATATATATATATATATATATATATATATATATTAGTGGTGGGCCGTTATCAGCGTTAACGTGCTGCGTTAACGTGAGACTCTTATCGGGCGATAAAAAAAATATCGCCGTTAATCTATTTTCAAAGTTGGGTTGGGAGCTGGGTCTGTACTACGCAAGCTATGATGACTTTCACCGTGATAGTTTAGCGCGGATGTATACCTAGACGAATTGCACTGTAGGAGGCGAGAACGAGTCTTCGAACCTGTGTGTATGCCTACTGTGAAATTACCAAGCTTCCCAAAAAAAAAACCTCGACAAGACTCACGCCTGTTTCACACATACTCCGTCTGCAGTGCGTATGCAGTCCATGTGCGTTACGTATGTGGTGCAGAAGCAGCACGTACTCATTGTGCTTTCACACAGGATGCGTTTGCAGTCCGCTACTGATCCGCAGCTGTTTAGTCCACAAACACAACATTTGTTCATTGTTCTATATTTCAAACCATGTTAAAAAAAAAAAAAAAAACTCTTATCACAGACCAGTAACAATCTTTCATAATCATAGACATTAGTTTAAACTTAATAAATATAAACAACATATTATTCATGAAATCGAAAACAAGGTTTGTAATAATAAGCTGCTCAAGCAAGCGGCAAAACATTTAAACACAACAATTAGCCTACCTTTCTTGTTGGGATATCGCAAATATTTAAAATTAAAGCACCACTGACAGAAACAGTACGACTCTCGTGCCTTTTGCATTTAAATCTTTATTACAAGCAATTGCACGGTTGTTAATGAACTTTGTTTTTCTGCTTCCATAAAAGTGCACAGGCCTATATCATGTGGCCTCGTTTATCTAAAGGTGCTCTTTTTCTTGTTTTAAACCTAGCCAAAAACCCATGTGTTGCGTGTGAAACACAGTAGGCTTTAATTAGTATACAGTTATTGTGAAATTACTGCATTTCCGTGTCAATCCATGTCATTTTAATTCAACGCATGCAGCACAGCAAAAATAGACTCAGTACATAAACGATCACTGCACTGCTGCAGACGCAACGCTCCTGGAACGCACTGACGGACCGCAACCGCGTGAACACTGGAATCCGTTAACATGGGTGCGTAAAAAAAAAAAAAAAAATGCAACGCATACGCACTGCAGACAGAGTATGTGTGAAACAAGCGTAAGGTTGTTTGCAACTTATGCAATGTGGAATTAGTTTACTGTAGGAGTTCTTCCAGTCCCGAGTACCACCTAAACGCAAAGCATCCCTTAGCTAATGCAGAAGATGCCGGGCCAAGCAATGTATAGCGCAGGGTAAGAGTCGTCGTCAAACTACTATGTTTGAGTGCAGCACAGCTCTATCATTACTAACAAGTACATCATATTGAACATAATTAGAATGCCTTCGTCAGAATTCAAATGAGCCATTTTAATCTAGATTAATCTAGATTAATTCCAATATTACAGTGAGATTAATCCAGATTAAAAAAAATTAATCTATGCCCACCACTCATATATATATATATATAATATATATATATATATATATATATATATATATATATATATATATATATATATATATAATATATATATATATATATATACACACACACCTGGAAGAAAAAAAAAAGAACAAGTGAAAATTTTTAATTTTCCAAGCTGGTTAAGACGAATACTATGATTAACATGTAGGAGATGCCTCCATTTGTTGTATACTGTATCTTAGTATACAACAACCTCAATTTGTTGTATACTGCAACATGGTTAGGCAGGAATAGGACTCTTCATTTCTGTGAATATTTGTTGATATTATTGCTACTCTTTAAAAAGAAAGACCATTGGACTGTTTCCAATAGGATTCTGTTCTCTGATTAGGGCCAGACACAAGCAATGTGCATGCAGGTTCAGATAGGTCATTTACAGAGCTCTCTCTGGGTCTTGTAAGCATTCTCAACATTACACTTTATCTAGCACTGACATAGAGGTCCCATGCAGGATATTACATCAATGAAATTACTTCATTATCCTATACCACTTAGCAATCAATTAATTAGGGGTTCAAACGCAAAGCGCTGAAACACTATTGTAATTGTATGTTTTTTTTAGAGGTTCAAGCACAAAGCACAGCAACCCTATTGAAATTGTTAGGATTCTTATTATTATCAGGGGTTCAAGCACATAGTGCTGAAACCCTATTGTAATTATAAGGATTTTTATTATGGGTTCAAGCATGTAGTGCTGAAATCCTATTGTATTTTTATTAGGGGTCCAAGCACATATTGCTGAAACCCTATTGTAATTGTCTGGATTTTTATTAGTAGGGGTTAAAGCGCTTTTGTGAACTTGTCCTAGGTGTTTCGCCCAATTGGAACCAAACCAGTGCATAAAGATTCTCTGGAGTGAATATCAATAATTACCAAAAAAATAAAAAGAGTTGGAATGAGATATCTTCTCTCTCAGAACACTTATGTAAGAGCTCAGTCTGAGGTCACATGGAAACGAATTGCAGAGCTTGGCCACTTGGGGTTGTTATAAGATGGAAAAACATAAAAATGGCTATTATTAAGCAAACATTTAACCAAACAAAAAAAAAATTGTATCTCAATAAAACATTCCAAAGTGCCACAAGGGTCTTTGAGTATATTCGCGTATAACAAAAAACATGGCCGCCATTGGCCAATGAAGTTTGAGCACCTATTAGACAAGGTTAACGAGGCTGATTGGAACAAAACTTGGTGGGCATATTCGACTTTTGTTCCTAAATGTCTGTAAGAATTTTGAAAGAAATCGGCCACTAGGTGGTGCTAATGAGTTTTACAATTCTGTAATAATGTGTTGTTTCACACATCCTCACAATATTCATATAATTTCATAGATATCCTCATAAAGAACAATTTTGCCTCAAGAACCACTGCTGTTAATCAGTTGTTTGTTAAATATTTGAGATTATGAATATATAAATACTAATTTTGCAAACTAGTCCTAGGTTTTTCACTCAATCTCGAAAAACCACTGCAGTACAAATCTCTGGACTCTTTAGTTCAGTGTTACTCACTGCGCGGCTCGCGTGCCTCATGCGGCTCGCCAAGCTTTACTTTGTGGCTCACATGGCAGTAAATAAATCGATGACATGATCACGCAGTCAATACAGATATTTCATAAAAACATTAAAAACAAGCAGGGCTATAACATAACCCATTAAAAAAAAAAACTCACACCATGTTTACACCAGATGTGAGAGGCGCAATCCGACAAAAGACAATAGAACCCAGTGATGTTGTCTACACTGGATACTGCGCGATGTGATGCGTCGCGACACAATCCCCATCAGTAAACTGATGCCTCGTTCTATTTATGACGAACTGTACTGACACTACGTTCAGATGATTTGCAACTGTTTCTTTGTCGCTTCAAGTGCAGACAGACTTTTAGTGCAGCGGGGCGTGGCATGAAACTGTCACATCTAGGGTTGGGTATCGATTGGGTTTTTACGATACCGGTGCCATATCGATACTTTTAAAATGGTACCCGTGCCTAAACGGTGCCTGAACCGATACTTAAAAAAAAAAAAAAAGGAGCCACAAAAAACTATGGATAACATTAAAGAACATTAAACTACTTACTATTAATAAGCAGCAAATTAGGAGTTTGTTCAGGGAACAATCTTAGTTAATAGTGAATGTGTTTCTTTTGTAAAGTGTTACCAACTTTATATTTGTTAGTCTTGTAGTTTTTGCTGTGGTATTGAAATTGGAATCGAGAATTGTACAATTTAATTGGTATCTAAAATTTTGGTGTCATGTAAGGTTATCTATTAGAATAAAAGACAACATTGGTAAAAACAATGATAAACACAAACTATTTAATTTTTTGTGGCAGGGCCAGTGCAAATATTAGCAGGGCAAGTAAAAATTTTAGCCACGAAAACCAACCGGCCTAAAGAGCTAAAGAGCTGTAAAGGATGTCAGGGACAAGAGTGTGTAGACCTGCACAAGGCTTGAATGAGCTACAAGACCGTCAGCAAGAAGCTTGATGAAAAGAAGACAAAAGTAGGTGCAATTATTTGGAAATGGACGAAATACAAAATAACCATCAATCACCTTCGGTCTGGGGCTCCATGCAAGATCTCACTTCATGGGGTAAGGATGGTCATGAGAAAGGTGAGGGATCAGCCCAGAACACGGGAGGAACTTTTTAATGATCTTAAGGCAGTTGGGATCAGGGCTTAAAATATATATATATATAAATATATATATATATATATATATATATATATATATATATATACATATATATATATATTATTCAATTGTTTCACTACGAGCAGAATAGTTTTTTAAGGTTTCTGTTCCTGCATTCCTCTGTATTATTATCAATCTGAAATCAGTTCGGGTTGAAAAAAATACTGGTTAATAATGTTATTTTTTTTAAAACAACTTTATTTGCCTATACTAGGCCTAATAATCATAATAATAATAATAATAATAAAGTACAGCATTTTCTTTACTCAATAACAAAAATTAAAAAAGCAAGAAATCTAGTATTCACAGCCAATACATTTTCATCTTTTCTACATTTTAGCCAAATGTACAGTAAGCTACTAAACAAAACAAAAAATAAAACAACAAAAAAAATACACTAAATTATAAACAACACAACTAAAAAAAAATTGCCCATTGTTAAAACAAAACGCTACTTCTATAAGATTGCACTTTGAGAGTGAAAAAAACATAAGTCGCGTATAGGCTCACATCGCATTTTATTAGCCCTATTACATACATGCACGTTCTTAAGCCGATCATGCTTAAGCCGAAAATGCACTTGGTCATGTAAATGCGATAACCCATTTTCTTTTATCAGAGTAAGCTCATAAACGGCGTAAACATAAACTGGTCGACACAGGTAGTTTTTTGCCTCTTACCCCGATTTTGCATGGCATGTTATCACAATGACCCGCTTTCTGTCGGCTTATTGAAGTTCACGTGTGATACGTAAATGGAATGCATCAGTGCAAATTTAAGCGCATCTAGACAGAACAAAAGTTTTGCAGTAAAGAAAGAAGGAAATATATCCCAAAAGCAGACTCTTTCATGACTCAGAAAATGATAAAAGTGTTCTCATCTCGTGCAGCAGAAGTAGAAGTGGTTCAGTCCAAATTCTGCTATATAAATGCATGAGAGGATAATATGAGCTGTAAAATTCACGCTTACATGTTGCAAGCTTTATTTAACATCACAACTGAAAACCACATGGAATAATCGGAGTCAGATACACAAATGATTATATTTTGACGCCACAAAGGGAACCTGATTTATTAATAAAGTCATGTAAACGCAGCTTACTTGCGTTGTCAGGGGACTGATGTGGTTATTTTAATAAGCTGATATTTGTGAGTTATCAGCTTACTGGTGTGCATGTAAACGTGCTCAGTGCAGGCTAAAATACCGTTAGGCTAAAGCAAAATGTTTACAAACATTATAAACAGTTATTAGTTTTTCTCCACAACAAATCCTCTAAAGTTAAGGCTATGCGTTTAGGCTATAAAAATGTCAATCCAAAAACAAATTAATTTAAGGGGAATCTGACCTCTCCCATTCAGCACAAATCCAAATGTATACATATTCGAGATGTATCTGGATGCTAAAATATTATTTATTATAGGCTAGGCTTTGCACTTCACTTGCATCAACGTAAAACATCAGCTAGTGAGGCACTGGTCACGCTGAACGCAACAGATTGTACAACCAAGCAATGCAACTTTTTATTTGTTTCTTTAACTGTATTTTATTTTGATAATGAACAGGCTGCAATGTCGCATAAATATGTTGTGTCTGTGAGCACAAGGTGTCGGCGAGATATGGTCATACCAACGCTGGGTGGTTATACAGATAGAAGCAAGACATCATTCAAAACTGTCAAGCTTTTGCAAAATAAATAAAACTACTTTCTGCTGTCTCATTTTCCTTTTTGAGATCTTTGGAATGTGTCATAACGAACCGTAACTCAGCACACTTTTTTCTCTTTCGTTTGGTTAATCTGTCAATTATTTAAGTGAAATATATTTTGCGTTTATGCCTATATTCCTTTTTATATAAGCCTATAGTTTTATTCAGTTTTCTCCATTCACCGAAGTGCTGCAGGTGCGTGTGAACTGTTGAATCCATCTTAAACTATCCTCGGATAAACTCTAATGCATTGTCATTGTCATACTTACCTATGATGAGTTCACAGCTGAGCGGGCATTTCACTCGCTGGATGCATCAGGGTCACATTTGCAGGCCATACTACTGGAATCCGTGATTGGTTGACAGCAAATTTCAAATATTAAATGGAACGATAAAATAACGTTATTAACCGGTTAATGGCCATTTAAAATTTTCGATTCTGTTCGGAACTATAAAATTTGATTTAGTTTCTGTTTCTGGTTCTGTTCCTGTCAAAATTTAGTTTGTTTCCAGATTTTGTTCCTTGAACCGGTTCAGAGCCCTGCTTGGGACCTAGGGATATGCCGGTATCAAATTTTCCTGTTGCGATTAATTGATAATGTTTTGTCACGGTATGCGATATTATTACGGTATTGAAATTAAGTTTTAAAAAAAGGTCATAATACAGTATAACAGGTTAAATAACTTTTTTTATAACAAAAATAACTAAACATTTGAATACAATAAAGCAATACAAAAAATATATTTAAAATAAAAGTTTTACACCGATTAAAGTGCAAAAGAACTTTAAAGACCCATAGGTACCACTTTACAATAAGACCTCATTAGTTAACATTAGTTAATGCATTAACATTCACAATGAGCAATAGCTACATTTGCTACACAAGTTATTAATCTTTGTTAAAACATTCAAGTCTTAGCTCATGTTAGCTCATTTAATAGCAAAGTTGCAACTTTCGAATTTAACAATGTGTTATTAAATATTGCAATACCTAAGATTAATGAATGTTCAGAAGAATTTTTAACTGGCAGTTTGTTAACTAAAGAAGCCCTAATGTAAAGTGTGAATGAACAATAAAGAATCAAAACACTTTCAAACAATATCTAGGACATGTTGTAGTCCAGATTAAAATGGAAAAATTTTATGGAAATATATAAATATTATTTTATATTATTTAAATGTTTAGAAAGTAGCAGCTGCTTTTATTCATGGGGTTTCCAGGGTAAGGGCTGCATTTTCTGCAGTTTAGCGCCATCTGCTGTCAGAGAGTGAATGTGCTTTCATTCAGCGCGTCTCTCACATGTTCCTCCATGTGCTTCTCATGCGTGCTTGTTTACATCAGAGCAAACGCGTCTTTAAAGCAGCATACAGCGGTGTTGTGCATTTTGACCACTTGATGGGAAAACTCCTCATCAGGTTACACTGGCTACCAGTAGCCGCTCGCATCAAATTCAAGGTACTGATGCTTGCCTACAAAACGACCACTGGCACGGCGCCAACTTACCTAAACTCACTAGTTCAATCTTATGCACCCTCCAGAAGTTTGCGCTCTGCAAGTGAACGACGCCTTGTGTTTCCATCCCAAAGAGGTTCAAAATCACTCTCACGGACTTTTTCCTGGACTGCTCCCAGCTGGTGGAATGACCTCCCGATCTCAATTCGAACAGCTGAGTCTTTACTCATTTTCAAAAAAACATCTAAAGACTCATCTTTTTCGCCTGCACTTAACCAACTAATACTAGTACTTACCTTTTTTCTTTTCTATCATATTCCCAAAAAAAAAAAAAAAAAAAAAAAAAAAACTCTGGCTACGTGTTCTGTACTAGACTAACTGAGACTTGTCATAGCACTGTTCTCATTTGTAAGTCGCTTTGGATAAAAGCGTCTGCTAAATGATTAAATGTAAATGTAAATGTAAAAGTATACTTAAAATGCATTCCAAATTCGGAATAATTTGTAATATATAATTATTCTCGGTATTTAGAAGTACCCACGATAACAATACCGTGCATATTCATTACCGCGATATATCGCATTACCGAATATCGGCACATGTCTATTGGGACCACAGTCACCAAGCAAACCACTGGTCACATACTACGCCGAAATGGATTGAAATCCTGTAGTGGTCCCCCTGCTCAAGAAGGTACATCTAAATGATTAACATCTAAATGATTAAGAGATGGCTTGAAAGAGAGTGCTGTGGTCAGGTGAGACCAAAGTTGAGCTCTCTGGCATCAACTTGACTCGGCTTGTTTGATGGGAGAGAACTGCTGACTATGATCCCAAGAACACAATCCCTCCAGTCAAGCATGGAGGTGGAAACATTATGCTTTGGAGCTGTTTCTCTGCTAAGGGTACAGGACAACTTCACCACATTGAGAGGCCCAATGACAGGGCCCTGTACCGTAATTTTGGACGGGAACTTCCATCCCTCAGCCAGAACACTGAAGATGGGTTGTGGATGGGTCTTCCAGCATGACAATGACTCAAAACATGCCACCAAGGCAACAAAGGAGTGGCTCAAGAAGAAGCACATTAAGGTCATGGAATGGCCTAGCCAGTCTCCAGACCTTAATCCTATAGAAGATCCATGAAGGGAGCTGAAATTTCGAGGTGCCAAGAAACAGCCTCGAAACCTTAAGGATTTAGAGAAATCAGTTTATTATAACTTTTATATAATGTGTTTTTTTTTTTTTGGTTGATATTCTGTTAAAATAAGCCTACCATAAAAATTACAGACCTTTCATTTATTTTTAAGTCGGCAGGAGATCAAATAATTATTTTCCCCAATATATGCATGTGTGTTTATATATAAAGGTTTAAAAATAAATGTAACTTAATTTTAGCTAAAAACAAACACAAAATGAAAATTATAGTTTCAAGGAGGAAACAAATATAGCCATCTCTAACTTGTCAGAGGAATACAGTACCCATACCACATGGATTAAAAGGAGGAATTCCTAAATATCACTGTGTAGGCTGGCATTAGGGTGTACTGTTTGCTGTATGGTGTGTGTTTCTATGATGTCAGGCATGACATAACAGGTGGGCAGTGGCATGGTTGGGAGGATTAGTGGTCAGTGGGTGGAGTTTGTTCTCAGTCACCAGTGGGAAGTTTAGGAATGCCACCAGGCGCCATGCCTTGAATCAGTCTGTTTCACATGGACATCAAACCTCCACCTACATCAGGGTACAGGCAGTTCAAACGCACCACCCCATTCTACTCTCTTGCTCACAAAGAACACTTTTGTCCAAACACAAATATGCACAATGATACATTTCCTCTGCAGTTCTGGTTAGCCTGTTGTGGGGACTGACAGCAGATGACTGACTCTTCCAGCAGAAACATAAACATTATGCAAATAGAGTTCAGGGAAAGGGCTGTGATTGGGGTGTTGTGGGAGGAATCTGTCTTACTAAACTATCACTAATCATCTCATCACTGTAGGCGATGTTGGTTCCACTATTGGTTCCAACTTATGACAGAGCACAACCTCCAGACAAAATGACAACACATACAGATTGCGTGCCTATTCACAGTTCAAAGCACTGAGTGCCATTAACATCATGGCACCACGGTGAGGGCACAGTGCCATGGTGCTCTGCAATCTGCATTCACTGTGCCACAATAACAGCAGTCATTCACTGTACCATAGAGAGCTTTATGGCTATTTTCATGGCATGATCATTGCATTTTAAAAGAAACAAACAGTAGTAATGAAAAAATAACAAGAGATGGAGATGGTGCCGCTGCATATCATGTCAAACCTCTCACAGCAGGTGTGTTGTCAGGTTGAGATCGTTTTATGAGATCAGCTAATAGCGATTGATAGCTGATCAATTGGAGCACCCCTAAAATCTTAGGTAACACTTTAGAATAAGGGTCCATTAGTTAATGTTAGTTAACTACTTTAGTTAACATGAACTAAGCAAGAAGAATCCTTCTATAGCATTTATTAATCTTAGTTCATGTTAATTTCAACATTTACTAATGCATTATTCAAAAGTTGTGCTTAGTTAATGCAATGTGAATTAGTATGAACTAACAATAAATAACTATTTACATTAACATTAACAAAGATGAATAATTACAGTAATAAATGTATTGTTTATTGTTTGTCCATGTTAACTAATACATTAACTAACATTAACTAATGGAACAGTATTCTAAAGTGTTACCAAATCTTACATAAAAAGAAATGTATTGTGGCCTGCCACAATATCAACATTGACCGCCACAAATAGATTTTCCTTTTATAACATTTTATAACATTCTTTTATAATAAGTTTAGTTCTAGCCTTATTATATTTATCTTTCAATAAAAATCTAAAAATGTATGCAGTTAAAGGGTTAGTTCACCCAAAAATGAAAATAAGACCATGATTTACTCACCCTCAAGCCTTTCTAAGTGTATATGACTTTCTTCTTTCAGACAAATCCAAACAGAGTTATGTTAAAAATTGTCCTGGCTCTCCCAAGCTTTATAATAGCAGTGGGTGGGTGTTTCTATTCAACATTCCAAAAGAAGTCCAATAAAACGCATCCATCTGTAATTTAAAAAAGTGTCTCACATGCACTGATCTATAATATAGAACTGGATTGCTCATGACGTCATGAAAGTGAAGCCGCCGCGCCGCCATATTGGTAATCCCTAGTGTGCGTAAACGTTCTATTGAAATAATAGGAAATTGTATGATTTTAATGAGAAAACATCATCTAACAAGTCAGCGTTTATAAATCTGAAGTATTTCTGTACATTATTACAATGCAAACACCCTAGGCATGTAAACGGCTATTTTTTTAATGTCTGGAATTTCCCCTACTTATTAAAAAGCTACATTCATTACAGTAACGAACATCATGAACATGATAAACATCAGACGGACACGAGCTCATCATATAAAACAAACGATAAAGTGCTCATTCTGAAATCTGAATTTATTCAGAGAAATAACTGACTATATACAGTACGGATTTGAAGACATAAAGCTTTATTTCCAAGATAGTAAGTTAAGTTTTTCATTTCATTATAGAGCAACATTAACAACATAGTTGTATTATTCCTTGTAATATAGTCAAATCCATTTCTGATACTAATACATTCATGTTTAATAATTCCTGAATAATTATGTTCATAAAGAAATAGTCTATATTTTGTGTTGGATCGTTACCTGTGTCATCAGTGCGCAGCAGACACATCCACCTAAATGGTTTAAATATATTGCTTATACTGCCCCAAAAGACCGTAAACACTGCAGATAACACCTGAAGTAAACATTAATTTACATACACATAACAGCGGTTTGAATGTGACTCAATGGTGCTCTCTGCTGGTAGGGATTAGTAAGATGGCGGATCGAACACTTCCGGTGGCTTCACTGCCTGCTGGCAGTTTAGAACGTGATGAGCAATCCAGTCATATATAGATCAGTGCTCACATGGCTCTGGGGGGTGAATAAAGGCCTCCTGTAGTGAATCGATGCATTTTTGTAAGAAAAATATTAGGGCTGCACTAGTGTTGTCACGGTACCAAAATGTCAGTATTCGGTAACAATACCAGTGAAAATCCACGGTTCTCGATACCAACTTTGGTACCAAAGCAAAACATACTATAAACATACTAAACACAACATGCTAATTAAGAAATGTGACTATACTTTCATTTAATCCAAACTGTGTACATATTTAATTTTAAAGGGATTTTGAATTTTAAAGCCAAGAATAACAACTAAGTTGGCTAAAAAAATAAATTTAAAAAAGCCCAGAACTGCTTTTCTGACTGATATGACACAAACAGTGTTAATTTGTACATTCTCTAACACATATATTTTAGATTCACAATTCATTAAAAAGCCTCTGGTGTGTAAAAATAGTAAATATCATGTCATCCAGTTTTTTTTACCCTAATAAAAGTTATATGAGCACTACATAATTAATAAAGAAACTTCATTCTAATGCTCATTATATTAGCATTAGCCGCGCTTATGCTAATGATTAACTACTCTAATAACAGTATTAATTTCAATCCAACATTCAAATTAAAATATTTCATAGTATTCATAACAGAATTGGTGTTTTCCACAGCGGCATATGCAAATTCATTCTCTGCCAGCAGGAGGTGCTTGTAGAGCGCGCAAGAGAGAGAGGTTTCCCCGGTAACGGCTGTAATCAAATAAGCGCTGAGCCTGCACTCACAAATGCTGCTCAGGCATTACAGGCAAGATTAAACGAAAATGACATCCATAATTTTCTGAAGACAGTCAGTTTTCTTCAGAAATACAGTGATATAAAAACACCCGCACTGGGTTTAGACTTTGACACGTGTAGTGCTCATGTTTGTTCAACGCCTTTAGGAAAATCTGTTTGTTGCGGTCAGTTTTTATATTTCCCAATGTATGGGAAACACTGAAACTTACCTGCTTGAACTCTTTAATTTGATCTGGGTGTCTGTCTTTAAAGTGTTTTGTTAGTTTGGTGTGTTTCCTCCTTTTGAGGTCGCCTCATCTCAGTGCTTTTATGAACCTTTCTGATAGCGCACCAAGAACCGGATTGACCGGGTACTCGGTACAACCGGTACTTAAAAAAAACTGGTACCGTAACATTTTCTTTTTTTTTTTTAGTACCAACTTGGTACCGAACTACCGGGTCTTTTGACAACACTAGGCTGCACAAATTTTTTTTTTTCTAATCGCGATTACAATTATGGATACCACAATTACGTAATCAGTCAAAGCGGCAATTAATCATTCAAAGTCCACTTATGTTATTTGGTGTGCTAAAGATGCGTTTTTTCTTTCTACATGTTATCTTAAGGGTTTTCCCAGTATTTTAATTTTAGTTTTTGTATAACATTATAATACCATTCATATTTTTACTTTTTTATAATTTAAAGAAGAAACCAATCCGATGTATAGTTGACATTTGAGGCTTAATACTATGGAAAAGCACAACGTTTTTCAGTTAGAGTGTTTTCAGCTTGTTTATTTTCAAATAAAACTATGGCATGCAGTTGCATCAAACAATGGTATAAACATCATTCAATGTAAATTGCGATAATCGTAATTAATAATCGCAATCACAATTTCAAGGGAATAGTCGACAATTATGATTTTTGTCATAATCGTGCAGCCCTAAAAAATATCTATATTTAAAACTTTATAAACCGTAATCTCTAGCTTCCTCTAATTGTCGTATGCTCATTAATTCCGGGCGGATGACGTAGGACCACTGATCTATATATGACTGGATCGCTCATCACGTTCTAAACTGCCAGCAGGCAGTGAAGCCACCGGAAGTGTTCGATCCGCCATCTTACTAATCCCTACCGGCAGAGAGCACCATTGAGTCACATTCAAACCGCTGTCCTAAAATCACCCGATTTGAAGCAGATCAGTCAAACGGGACTAGTTTTTATGTTATGTGTATGTAAATTAATGTTTACTTCAGATGTTATTTGCAGTGTTTACGGTCTTTTGGGGCAGTATAAGCGATATATTTAAACCGTTTAGGTGGATGTGTCTGCTGCGCACTGATCCAACACAAAATATAGCTTATTTCTTTATGTACGTAATTATTCAGGAATTATTAAACATAAACGTATTAGTATCAGAAATGGATTTGAATATATTACAGTGAATAATACAATAGTATCTGTTAATATTGCTATATACTGAACTGAAAAGCTTAACTTACTATCTTGGAAATAAAGCCTTTAAATGTCTTTAAATCCATACTGTGTATAGTAAGTTATTTCTCTGAATAAATTATGATGTGTATATTTTTAATGTCATGATTGAGCAACATCTATTTCAGACTCTCCAAGATCGCGCAAATATGTTTACTAGCAGTAACGTTACCGTTTACATGTAAAATATTGTATGCTGAATTAATAATTATTTCAACAACCGTTTGAATCATTACCTGCTTCAAAATGAATGCTGTTAATGAAATCATTGTTGAAACATTTGCACTTAGAGCTGAATAACGAATAAAAACACTATAACATTTGCAGTTAGCGCCTACTGTACGAATATAAAACACTATAACTAAATTATATAAACAATGAATAACTGTACAAGGCAAATAAAGGTATACAAAGCATAAATCTTTCTTCAGATTTCAGAATGAGCACGTTGTCGTTTGTTTTATATGCTGAGGTCGTGTCCGTCTGATGTTTATCATGTTCATGATGTTCGCTACTGTAATGAACGTAGCTTTTTAATAAGTAGGGGAAATTCCCGACATTTAAAAAAATAACCGTTTACATGCCTAGGGTGTTTGCATTGCAAGAATGTACAGGGATACTTCAGATTTAAAAAAGCTGACTTGTTATGTCATGTTTTCTCATTAAAATCATACAATTTCCTATTAATTCAATAGAATGTTTACGCACACTACGGATTACCAATATGGCGGCACGGCGGCTTCACTTTAATGACATCATGAGCAATCCAGTTCTATATTATAGATCAGTGCATAGGACGTATGTGTAGCGCATATGCCGGTGAGAAGTGATGAACGCAGAAGCAGAGAAGAGAGAACAAAACAAAACACCGGCCATGAATTAGAAGTACAAAACTAGGATTTGTAAATAAAAATGCTGGAGGATTTCGATATAAGCCAAGAGGAGAGTGGTTTTCCTTTGCTAAAGTAAGGAAACTTTGCTTCCTTTGCTCCTGTAAACAAACATTGATTTTCGAGAGACTAGCATATTCTTACTGGCGCATGCACTACGGATATGTCCTTTATTCACCCCCTGGAACTGTGTGAGGTACTTTTTTATTATGGATGGATGGGCTTTATTAGACTTCTTTTGAACTGTTGATCAGAAACTCCCACCCACTGCCATTATAAAGCTTGGAAGAGCCAGGACAATTTTTAATATAACTCCGATTGGATTCGTCTGAAATAAGAAAGTCATTTACACCTAGGTTGCCTTGAGGGTGAGTAAATCATGGGCTAACTTTCATTTTTGGGCGAACTATCCCTTTAAAGTTGTGGCAGTTTTTTCCCCTGATATCAAAAATGGTATGGGATATCACTATATTTATTGTATGAAAGTTATAAATCCCAGTAAATTCCCCCAGGGGAAGTGCCACCACAAGTTAAGGCTGGGTATCAAGTAGGCATGGGCTGACTACCGGTTTCAAGCTATACTGTGATTTGAAATTTTCACTGTTTCAAAACCATGTACATTTTCTGTTATACCTTTTCTGCGTTATGTAATGTTTTTCATGTCTCCTCAAAGACTGAAAGTGTAGGAATCCCTCAGGTTGAGTGCAGTGTAGAGAGTTACACGGACGCAAAGACGGACGCAAAGAGAAAAATACTGTAGCAGGCAGATCACTCACTGTTCTTGATGCACAAATGTGTCAAAAGTGTCAATGTGCTTAAATGACACTTCACTATGAATACTGATCGCCTTGAATGCCTTGTTGCTTGATTTTAGTGTTCTGTTGGGATTTTTTTTTGTGTGTGATTGATATTGTACCTTCAAAAATTATTATTATTTTTTTTTACAATGTGAGCTTAATGGGAACAGGGGTGTGCTTAAAGGGTACAAAAATGTACCCATTAAGCAAAGCCAGACTTTTTGAATTTAATAATGATTCAATTAATATCTTAATTGAAATGCTTTTGTCATTTAAAATAAAATGTAATATTTTTGTGTAAGAGATTAATATTTTATTTTAATATAACTTTTTGTACTGAATCCAATATCTTGTGCACTAAAATTGTCTCAATGTAGATTTTGGTGAGCTTAATAGGTACGTTTACCCTAGTTATGCCTATGATATAGGACTTAAACAAGAGTCCTGTGTTTGTTTGTTTTTTCAAATATCTGCACGATTGCAAATGTTAGAAGCTCTTGGTGAATAAAGGAGATCTGTGAAGCTGCAAAGTCTAAAGTCTTAAATCCAAAGAGATATTCTTTATAAAAGTTAACACTCGTCCACGCCCCACCTAAACAATAGACTTAGGAAAAAAGTAAAAGGAAATCAATCAATGATCTTGACTGAATAACTTTTGTAACTTTAATAAGGATTTGCCTAGGCTATATATTTCACAATTCATTACATTAGATTTAAATTTCAGTACCTAAACTTTTTCTATTATATCTATGTGTGCTATTGATAATTTGTTTACATATAAAAAAAAGTTATTCCTTTAAAAAGGCTGGGCACACACTGAATAGGGGAAAGAATTAGTTACTCAAACACTGTCTTCGGTGCATGCAGCACAAACATAGAGAGCCACACTTTTGAACAGAGTACAAAATTATTTCAAAATACCCATCTTGGCAAGTATCCTAGAAAACATTAAGTTATGTCTTATCTGAACGTAGCTGAGAGAGAAATCATATGCGTGTCACTGGATCCATGCATTTGGTCTTACAGTGGCAGCAGTCTGAAAAAACTGCTGCTGTGTGTCAATGTTAATAAACAACAATAGAAAAACAGAAAATCCCTCAATGCTCTTCACTGAATAACTCTTGGAGGTTTAACAAGGATTAAACTATATTTAATGTATGCAGTGAAGACTATGCAATGTTATTTTACATTTGATTCCTCGATTTCTATACCTGAACACCTACAAACCTTAAAAGCTTAAAACATTGTTTAAAAATTTGTAATAACTTAATTACTTAACTAATTTGTTTATTTGTCCTTGTTTTACTTCTGACTGTTTATTTGTCATAATAATGTTTAAAGTTTATATTTGTCAAGATAGTATTTTTTGCTGTGATACAGAAATTGGAATCAATCATCATTTAAATGTTATCTAAAAGTTTTGTGTTTTATTTCACAAAAACATTTTTTATTCTAGACAACAATGACAATTACTATTTTGTGGCAGGACCTGCAAAATTGTTTGTTTATATTAAGTAAAAGATTTGAACCACTGGCCTGACAGGGCCAGTAGAAAAAAATGTTTTCAGAAAGGCAATAAATAGATTATTGTGTTGTTGCAACTAAAATGTATTTATACTGAATGTGTTGATTTTATGCATAACACTGTACTTTTAATTGCAAACAAGCATGAAAGAGGACCTGTATAATAGCAACAGGATTCTTATTTCGAAAAAACAAAAAAAAGTTAAGGGAGATAAAATATGCTTCATTTTTAAGCAAATCACAGTTCTCATGTAATATGGGGAGGAAGAAAAATCTTTCTGAAGATGAAAAGCATGAAACATCCTACAAAAGACATGAAAACAACTAATATTTAGCAAAAACTCAATAGAGATAAACTGATAAAAGATTTGTGAGTGATTTAAAGCACAGAACTCAGAATTCAGATAAAGGCTTTTTATGTTTCTGTCAAACTAATTAATTATATTAAGAGGGCGGCTATTAAAAAAATCCACTGTTGAGCAGCAAACAGGTATTTGAACCTGCTGTCCTCCATGCAGGCTGGCAGTTGTGCATAAAGCTGCATTTCAGCCACCCCTAAAGCCACCCCAAAAAGAAAAACCTACTATAGTTTTTTATACAATAATAGGGCATTTTATCAAATGAAAATTAAACAAACCCTTTCTTTTTTTGGCAAACAAAGTGCAGCACAACAAAGATTTACTGTTAAAATCCAAACATGGAAGAAACTTAGTGTGATTATTCCTTAAAAATAAAGTAGTAATAATAGTAGTAATAGTAGTAGTAAGATGTAGCAAGGTTTTCGGCAGACGTTAAAAACACAGTGAACATCTGCACCATTCAGTCACACAGAGACACGCAAGACATACAGGGTTCATGTTTAAATAGTCTTTTTGCAGTTTAGTATTCACAGACAACAGTCCATATTGCCATTTGATTTGTACTGACCTGCTTTTTACTGATTCAAAATTTAGTAAAAATCCTGTGATATTCCGTGTTATATGGTAAATTCCACTTTTATGGCTGAATTCTGCCATTCCGTCAACTTTTTTCTGCAATGAGGAAATCATAGGGCCCTCCTTGTGCACAATTTTCAAAATGCCCAGCACTTATCGATGGATCCGATATTACAAAACTGATATCCAGTTACTGAAAAATGCTTTGATATCAGAAAAAAATGGATTAAACCAATTATTGGTCAATCACATTCCATTCAGTTATATCCTTTTGATGTTTAATAATCATCACAAATCCTGTTTTTCCATTCCTGAATGTTTATGAGATCTTAAAAGACCTCTTAAAACGATAAAATGACTTTTGTTAAACCATTTTTTAAATGGTAAAGATACTTTTAAACTTTTATCACCTTTTAAAAAAAGGAACCCTGGTTTTAGTAGTAGTTGATTAGCCAATCAACAGACTGGATGTTTTTCTCCTGCTACCATACCATCACCTGAACTTGATCAGGGCAACTGTGGACTAATCTGGTAAAATAAGAAAAAGCCTATTCAACATCCTGGTTACACCGCTAATGATACAAAGATGTATTGTACTGAATGCCTGAGAAATAAAAAGAAAAACACTTCCATTCACAATACAGATGTGTCCCCATGGTCAATTAGTCAAAAAGTGATATAACCCATTCAAGTGTAAAGTGACAAATCAAAGCACTGCCTCATACTGCAACAGGATATTCATCTCTATTTGGTGGCACAACACAACAACACATTTTCCTAAAGCAAAACCCACTTCATAGTTTTGGTTAGTAACACATACCAAGATCATGCTTAATTAACAGACAAAAAAAAAAATACAAAGCGAGTCAAACAAATTGAGGTAAATTATGTAGTCAGCAGATGTTCTTCCAACCGAAAAAAAAAGTAAACATCTGTTCTATAGATTACAATTAGAGGTCTTGTTAAACTAAAACACTATAATTAGTGCTGCCCATATGATCATAAATGAATATCCCTACCCTGCCCAACAAAACAAAATTTCAAAACTAACAAAAATAACATACAGCAAACAAGAAAATCAAGCAAACATTGCCCAAAAACACCCTATATCTATATAATATATAATGAGTATCTCTAATCACGAACAAACTGGATATTCAAATCTTAAATCAAAAGGCCACAGGGCTGTAGGAGAAAAGGGTCCTGGTTTGGAAAAATTGAATAGCCCTCCATTATCTGTCATGTCCTGCCATTACTGGCCAGTCCCGCAAAACATATGTCATGTTCAGTACCCACAATTAAATATATATTCCACCCCAAAATGAAAATTTTGTAATTTATCACTTACCCCCATCTCTCAAAAAAACCGTATGCTGCGTATGCTCTTCTGTATCAGCCGCGCCACAAGGATGCGGTGTTTCTTTGTGTATTTAGCTTTAATTTGAAAGAAAACAGCACATCCTTGTGGTGTGGCTGATACAGAAGAGCATACGCAATATGGGGAAATGGAGAGACACAGAGGAGACTGTTGACAAAGGAATTGTTGAATTATGTCGTTATTTTTGTTTTCTTCGCTTACAAAAAGTGTTCTCGTCACTTCACAACATTACGGTTGAACCACTGATGGCAGATGGACTATTCTGAAGGTGTCTTTCATACCTTTTCTGGACCTTGACAGTGTAACTTACTTGGCAGTCAATGGGACAGTCACAAGCCTCCCGGTTTTCATCCAAAATATCTTAAATTGTGTTCCAAAGACGAACAAAGCTTTTACGGGTTTGGAACGACATGGGGGTAAGTGATTAATAACAAAATTTTCATTTTGGGGTGGAATATCCCTTTAAATATGAGCTGTAAAAGAAAGATCAAGTGAAAGTAGGATTGGAAAAAAATGTTCTTGCAGGGCTCCAAACAAAAAAAATCGAGTAAGGAGCCATTGGCTCCATAAGAAAAAAAACTTAGGAGCCAAATAATTTTTTTAGGTGCCACAGAATAAACGTGTTTTATTTATTTTACGATTATTATTATTTATTTATTTACATTTCAACATTTCAATCATACTGTCATGTGTTTATGTCTGATCTTTTCTTGACTTTATCAGCATTTTAATCCATCTCGTAGATGACCTGGGAACTAAGGTTCACTTAAAGTGGGAACTAAATGTCTTTTCCAGCTTGAAATCTACAGTCACAAAGAGTTGTTCATTACACAGAATCTGTACCAATATCATGGAGCAGAAGCATCACTTGGCCACTGAGTGTAGCTTGGGCTCCTCCTACATGAGACATTTCAGTAAGTTGTTCTGTAGGATCTCTTATAAAATAGCCTATCTTTTGATGTTAATTCATGTTCATTATGTACTATATTAGTAAAGAGAAAGATTACATGGGTTCACTTGCCCTTGAACTGAGGCGCTAAAGCGACCTCGCCTGCCGCATTAAGGAGCGCCAAAACTGTATTGTTTGAATTTCGTTATGAATTCGGAATAATTTTAAAGCTGGTAAATTTTATTAAAAAGTGACAAAGCACAGAGCTTTTTGTGATTACTGGACGGCAGTTGCACTTCAAATAATGAAGTTCACGCATTAAAAGAACACTGACCAAGATCTTGTTTAGAAGAAGCCATATTAAGTAATTATTATAAACGAGAATTGTTAACAATATTGCCAATATCCACACAGCTGACAGCTTTACCTGTTCTAGTTTGTTCAAGTTGTGCACGACATAGACGCTGTATTTTCTGCACTTTCCCTTCTTACGTCTCCGTCATTTCTCTCTCTCTGCACAGCGGAGCTGCGTTTATCAGACTGTGTGCGTCAGCTCTGATGTGCGGCAGAGAAGAGGACTGTCTGAAACTCTTTTTCCACTAAAACTTTGATGCGCATCGTCTCAGTTTAATACGTGAACATAACAAAATATTTGATCGCAAAACAATTAGGAAAAAAGGCATTACATTCAAATTTTTAAGTTATAACATATACCCAGATAGCAACAACACTTGGGCTGATTCTGACTGATTCTGTCGGTTCAGTCTCGGCATCGGTGAGAAGATAATGGGCCAGAGCCACGCCGACTCTACAAAACACTTCTGGCTGACAGACGGCTTTTTCTCTATGGGCCGATCTCGGCTGAAAAGCTGTTGTACACGCGGCAGGTCCACACTCGGTGTAGTTGTGTGTATTAACCTTCGACCCGAGTTCGTTTTATCACAGACGGGGCGCTGCTAGAATGAAGCAAATCATCCGCCTGAGAAAACTTTTTAGCGGTTAAATCCTGAGGAGCTTTCGGCGGGTAGTCGCCAGTGGCGACCTCAGCAAAAACGTCACTTGCAAATTAATATTTATGGTCGCAAATGCCCTGTGAGGCATTACCCTCCACATGAGGACAACACTATTGAAAGGATTCATATTAACACTCAAGCAGACCACTGACAAAAAAAGTGCAAAACCATGATTAAACATTGGGGGCTGAGAGCTAGGAGTGGGCACTGCTAAATAACAACACACCAAAATTACATCATGGGCAAAGCCTCAATATTAAACATGATATATAAAACCAGTGTTGAATAAATCACCCCTTCAGACTCAGAGGCAGAAAAACAGTCACACTCATCAGATCGAGCTAATACATCCAGTAAGGCATTGATCTGCACAGGATTTTGTGCACAAGTCAATGAACAGTAAAAGTCCTAACTGCTGTGAAATTGACTGGTCTAAATTCTTCACTATAGTAATGCACTGTACATACACATGCAAAAATTTGCTGAAGGGCTGAATGTGATTTTCAGCAGCAGCAACTACTCATGCAAGCTGTTAATTCTGTGATCTCTCATCTGAAACTGTTACCGTTTTGGACTCAGCCTGCCATAGATAAGATTGGTACGTTGCCACATTTCTAAGTGGTAAAGGGATGCTGGAACTTTGGGCACACAGCCAGTGGATGTAATCCTGGGCTCACTGAGCCTGTCGAAATGAAAGTCATCACCTGAGTCAGTGATCTGCTGACTATATAAAAGCAAGGTGTTGGTTATTAGCTTGCTTCCTGAATTTCTCAATCAATTTTTCAACCTTCTCTCCTTGTGATTCTCTTTTAATGCTTTAACATCTGGTGCTCATTAAAGTCAAAGGTACATCATAGACCGAGTTCCAGTTAAATTTAGATGTAATCAGAAGGTTAATCTGCAGGTATCGTAGAACAAATATTCCTTGGGGCGAGAGGATGTGTTTCTTCAGTCAGCTCTATTCTTCACAAACAAAAAAGAAGATCCAGAGCACCAGAGGGTTTTGTGGCCTGGCTTGCCTTTACATGTAGGGATACTTATCACACCTAGACTAAGATACAGGGCCCAGGGGCAGCACTTATTTAACAACAGTCTTTATCACATTCGCACTGAGCACTAGTAGGAAAGGAAGCTACACTACAAACACACAAATGAGAAACTAACTGCACAGACGGCCTCAAACTATTTATCATTTATCAAACAAACTGAAGGTCTGCAGCAGGCATGTTCCTCTCTTAACACACACCCCTACCTGCAGGCCTGGATGAGTCACACTGTGCTGCCATAATACAAATAATGACACTTTTTATGCCAGTCATTACGCAACGCACTCACATTTACATGCTGCTACAATGTAGGTTAAAGGGTTAGTTCACCCAAAAATGAAAATTAGCCTATAAATTACTCACCCTCAAGTCATCCTAGGTGTATATGACTTTCTTCTTTCAGATGAATCCAGTCGGAGTTATATTAAAATTGTATTTGATCCATCAAGCTGTTTAATGGCACTCAGCAGGTGTTGCAGTGCTTCAGTCCAATAGAAGTTAAATAAAAAGCGCCCATCCTTAATAAAAAGTGTCTCACACAGCTCCGGGGGGTGAACAAAGTCGTCCTGTAGCGAATTGATGCGTTTTTGTAAGAAAAATAACCATATTTAAAACGCAATAATCAATTTAATATAGCTTATGCTCACTGTTGTACAAGGAAGCAGCTCCGGGCGGATGATGTATGAGGTCGGTTTTGCACATGCACCGCTCAGAAGTGAAGAACGCAGAAGCGCAGGGGAGAGATCAAAACAAAATAACGGTCACTAATTAGAAATACAAAATGAGGATTTGTAAAGAAGAATTCTGGAAGATTTCGACATATGCCAAGAGGAGACTGGTTTTCTTTTGCTAAAGTAAGGAAACTTTGCTTTCTTTGCTCCTGTTAACAAACGTTGGTTTTCACGAGACTCTCCAGCGCATGCACAGCGCCAACCTCATACGTCATCAGCCCGTTGGCTGTCGCAACTGCTGGCGCAATCTACAATAAAGCGATTGTTACATTTTGAATATGGATATTTTTCTTACAAAAATGCATCGATTCGCTACAGAAGGCCTTTGTTCACCCCCTGGTTTAAAAAAATTTACTTTTTTTTTTTTTATGGATGAGGGTTTTTTTATTTCACTTCTTTTAGACTGATGCACTGCAACACCCGCTGAGTGCAATTAAACAGCTTGAAAGATCAAAGACAATTTTTAAAGGGGTCCTATTATGCTCTTTTACAAAGTCTTGATTTTGTTTTGGGGGTGTACTAGAACAGGCTCTCATACTAGGTTGTTCGAAAAACACATTATTTTTCACATATTTTACATTATTACAACAGCTCTCTCCCGAGTCTGGCATGAACGGCTCGAATAGTTCCTGTATCAAATGAAAGCCCACCTTCTGAAATACGAAATGAGCTGTGATTGGTTAGCTGGGCCAGTGTGTGTCGCCTGGTCGGGAAATGTCATGCCCCTTACCATAGCCACCTGCTGGGAGCTTAAGTGTAAATATTGCATCAAAATCAAATCAATTTGAGCGCGATTTAAACCCGGATGATTGTACCCACTGTAAGTTTGTCTGCCTTGGGAAAGCGAGCGTGTCTCCAA
This sequence comes from Cyprinus carpio, assembly GCF_018340385.1. Lineage (NCBI taxonomy): Eukaryota > Metazoa > Chordata > Actinopteri > Cypriniformes > Cyprinidae > Cyprinus > Cyprinus carpio. Next base: position 625,723 of record NC_056573.1, read on the forward strand.
CATAGTGATAACACTCATTGCCTTCTCTAGTGCAGCTCAATCACGTCTCATCTCATCCCATTCGTCTATATTTTGTGAAATCACAAATCCCGGAAAATATGCAATGTAGTCCAAACAAGTCGTTCGTTGTAGTTTTTGAAAAGTGATTTCTGTTAAATAAAATATCTCCTTTTGAATTGGGCTTTGAGCTTTATAGCCTTGCAGATCTTTTTTATGCTCAAACAGCAACATTACAGACTAACTAAAGTTGAAAAAGTGAAAAAGCATAATAGGACCCCTTTAATATAACTCCGACTGGATTCGTCTGATAGAAGAAAGTCATGACACCTAGGATGACTTGAGGGTGAGTAATTTATGGGCTAATTTTCATTTTTGGGTGAACTAACCCTTTAAGTTTACAGACATTTCCTGTCACCCTACACAAAATCCTCAATATTTCCTAATCTAAAATACAGGTAAAATACCTGTGAAAAAAAAATAAAGAAAATTCTTTCATATTAATATCTATTTTTATGGACAATTTTTAAATTACTTTTTTTTTTTAATGACATCACTATAACTATTTTTAAATGACATCACAACGTCATTTAGCAACAAATCAACCTGCCTTTAGCAACTTTCCCTGAAAATTAGTTGGTAACACTGGAAAGGGTCCAGTCTCATCTTTGGAAAGTGACTCCAGCATAAACCTTGTGGTTTAATGTAGTTCTATTTTGATTTTAGTGCTCAGTACTACACATTTAAGCACTCCTCAGCCCAGAAATGACAAGTTTTCAGATAAAATAGAGGGAAATCTCACATAAGGTCCACAATAACTCTAAGTTACAAGATGAGTTACATTTATAATATGGTGAATCGAACCCCTCTTCACTAGACTATCGCCTCATGAGAAACGTAAGAAAAATTCTACGCATTTTGTAAAATCTTCTTTTGAGCCTTTAGGAGCTAAATTCGCCACTGACTTCACATGCAGGTGAAATCTTGAGATCAGCGCAAGGGCAGAGATATGAGGAAACGTTAGAACTATTTGATTTCCTAATTCAAATCAATTCATATGTTTATCTGTTAAATTACACGCTCTTGTGAAACTGATTTTTTTTTCAACAGTGACAGGTAAGGTGTTACAATAATAGGTGATACACACTCTTTTGAGTCCTACCTGTCAGAGTCGGTGCTCACTCGATAACGCCAGCCAGGTGTCTGGTGACAGAACAAAACTCCACTCTGTGTTGGTCCTGTGTGTATACGACAAAGTTTTTAAACAGTTCTAACGTTTTAAAAATTTGTTTTGGGGGTGTAATATGCTTTGCTCTATAACCGCTGTCGCTTTCTCACTCGTGTTTCTGTCGCTAAATTACAGCAGTACTCGACCGTCATTACTCAATCTTACTCGCGCTCTGGCTCTACATGCTCATGCTTCTATTGACAACCCACTCTTAAAGAGACAGGACACTTTCATTATGACGGCAATGAATGACATCATAATCGCTAACTCTGTTTTTATACAGTCTATGCGCTAGACATAATTTTAAATTATATTCAGTTTTACAGCCAAATAACTGGTATGACTTTGAATTTGTATTTAATATGACATATTTCCACAGGGTTAGGGGAAGATGTATTAAAAACGTATCTTTATTAAAAAAGACTATCGCCATCGGGTTGTTAAAAAGAATACCAAAAAAAAAAAAATCTAATGTTAAGATGTGAGTTAAATAGACAAAAGCTCTTGGCTTAATTATGCCAGTCATGATAGTCAAAGTACTCTAGTTCTCCCTTGTGGTCATTTGAAGAATTGCAGCGTAGTCCCTGGTCCACACCAGTACTGTTTTACGATTTTATATATTTAATAAATTTAAAATGATAGACATGACCTAGGACGTCTACTGGTGTCCGTTTGTACATATTGGGCTTAGACGTAGATGCAAGTAGTCAGCTTCTAATTTTATTTGTATCTTTTTTTCCCCATGATCTTTAAAAATACACACACACACACACACATTTAACCTATTAGTACAATGTATTTGTTTTATTTTTATTTTGATGTGACATTGTACATAGAAGCTATGATTACATATAATATTTCGAAACATGTTTGGCTATTATTTGGCTGATTGAGTCATACACATCCAGGTTAACATTTGAGGCTCAATAAGTGATAAATAGAACATAATTTCAGTGTCAATTTAGTCAACAATCTTAAATGAGACTGGCTGTACTTCATGCCACAGTTAAGTAACTTAACACATAGAGCCTACACAGATGTCACAGTAGTCCAGTTTAAATGCGTTGTTCAAACATTTTATGAATTACTTGCAGACTAATCATAAAACTGAGAATCAGTGCACATGTAATTCTATAAACCAATTATGTCTACAACAAAACTACTACTGACATAGCATTCTTCAGATTTTTTAAAGATATTGATATGCATACCATAGACAATCATGAAACTGCAAGTCATAAGAGACTTTTTTGATAGAATACTCTTTAATCTCAATTTTCATCTCTTCCACACGTGTGTGTGTTCAAACAGAACATATTTCAAAGTCATGCATGAGTGTTTGTCTTATTTTTAATCAGTGCATAAACATTATTTCCCACTTTTTCGAATCACATTGATATCTTGTCAACCATGATATAATAATAAACACATGATACTGGCATCAAAAGCTGAACATTAAAACCAATTAGCTGAATAGTTTTGTAATTTAATCTTACTTTGATTTGCAAGTAAAACAGCAAAAGTGAATTCAAATACATACAAAGAAGAGAAAACAAAGAGAAAAAAAGCATTCGAAAGGCTTCATCATAATCTACAAGGCACAAATAATAATACACCAGAAACAAAAGAAATGAAAACCGAATAAGAGTACAGAACAGAATCTTATAGAAGCCCATGAAAGAATCATACAAAGAATGTTTCTAATGTTTTTAATCTCTGCTGTGATCCTCACCTGTTCCACATTTGATTAATCTAAGGCTTAAGAAGGTAACAGCACTTGATTGTGTATGGAAAAACTGACAACAGATTACATGACTCACAACAGATAACTTCTATTGTAAGAGTGTGTGAATATAGATGATTTTGTACATTATCATAGGAAACACTGTTCCCAATAATTACATCCACACCACAGTGAAATATGAGGGGCACTGCCCTCGATATATACACATCGGTAGACAAAAACTACCATCATCTTTGCATTATGGAAGGCACTGCTCCCGATAATGATTCTGGATCAGGTATAACATTGATTCAAAAGGAGGAAGCCAAAGACTGATACATACTAGTAAATTTAAGTTTTTTGTTTGTTTGTTTATCATTTAAGAAATACAATGTTGTAGTCTGTGGTCATAGCTTTTGAAAACAAGGTTATCTCCATAGCAGATGCTGCTTTCACATTTCGACAGTATAACTGTCATAATTATGGAAGGCACTGCTTCCGATAATTATACATTTGTTAAAAAAGGCGTTACAAAATGCAATTTATAGTGATCCCTGTCACTGATAAATAAAAAACTAATAAATAATAATTTCAGAGCCACATAGAAATGCCTCTTTCTATTATTTGACAGAACTGATCTGAAAAGCCTCTGAAAAATACTGTGCTTTACGAGGGGTTTTATGATCACAGGTAAGTTAGGTTACAAACATTACAATAACAATGGCTGATTGTCTAACTGAAGCCTGTATAAAAAAAAAACTCTAAACCCAGATTGTTCAGGTATTATGCAAGAAGTTCCTAAAAAGGGTCTGAAAATGTTGAAAATAAACCAGTAACACATTCCAACCTTGTATAACCTAAACTAGATCTCAAAAGAAAAGTTCACCCAAGAATAGAAATTCTGGGCTCTCTACCTTGATGTCAATCAAACCCCTTATGAATTTTGATCTGTATGGATTCAGAGGTTGAATTATAGCATGAGTAATATGAGCTACTTTTATAATATTTTATGCCTTTTTGTCTTTTTTTGAAGTTTGATAACTTTAGTAATTTCATGGAAAAGAGTGACCAGTTCATTCTCCAAATGTCTTCTTTTGTGTTTCACAGAAGGGGTTTGGAATTACATGATGGTGAGTAAATGATGACAATGTTTAATTTTTGGATCAGCTGCTGCTGTAAATACTGATATAAACCACTTATCATAAATTCATGTTAATAGAGCACCAAAAACATTTTCTGCTTTAATTTTCCTTGAGTGATGGTTCAACGTGGTCACATTAAAATAGTTAAAGAGGTGAGCTGAATCTGCTTGTCTAAATTTCATTATCCATATCCCATACTTCCCCTGCCAATGCATTGGCACACCCCTGGATGGTCCAGGTAGCAAGAGCAAACTGATTCTTGAATTGGTCAATGTCAGCAGATTCATGCCCTCCTTTAATGGCTTCAAGGTGATCCACTAGAGCTGCCAAAGTGTGTGATCCAGAGCCCAGCAGAATATGCCGGAACAGACTCTCCCGCGGAGACACATAGGGAGAGAGAAGACTGCCTTCCACTTCAAACAGATGCATCATGTTAACATCCACATTATAAAGCAGCAGAACTACAGCTGCTGTAGAACTGCTGCTGTTTCTAAGGTTCCATATCCTTAGAACGCAATCTGAAAAACCTTTTAAAAGGTTTTAAGGTTGGCATTTTGTTGCTTCTAACTATCAATAGCAGCAAAGGCTATTCGATATTTAAAAAAGCCCTTTGATATATTCCAGCTCAGCTTCCTTTTTCAACAGGAAATACATCAACACAGGAAAGAATGAAATAGCTTGACAATTTTTTACCCTCATAATTCGATTGTTGATGATGCGACACTGCTCCATGTCATCAAGATCACTGTTTCGGATGGCTGAAATAAGAGCGCTGGCAGCACGATCGTATGAACCCTGAGCTGAGAGAAGCCACTGCATCGTCACAGTGGAAGGAAGGCGGCCAGACTTCGAAAGAAAAATGCAGAAAGTGAATTATAACTCCCTGTAGCAGAAATTCATCAAACATCAAGCTTAAGTTCTTTAGGAGTCAGAAAAAGACAAATAACCATGTAGACTCACCGTTTGGCATGATTCAACTTTAGACCTGATTTGGGACACATAGCTGCGGATGACGCTGGTATACTTTGCCACATTCAGCTTGAGCAAGTGGTCATGCACCAGCCGAAGCGTAACCAGTCCGACCACCTCACCTGCAGTCTTGGCGAGTTTGAGAGTGTTATATGAAGTGTACCGTTCCAGAGTTTGATCAGTATCCTCAATAGTGCCAAAAGGGTATGACTTTGAACTCTGAAACACATCAGCAACATGTTTACTTCCTATCTTTCATCAAGAAACAAACTGTCCCTAAATCTATTTTACTCATTTTTTTTTTTTGACACCTTCAGTAAAACCTGAATACTTGCCGAAGTAAATCGAAATGAAATTGACGGGATACCCGAGAAGGTCTGGAATGGGTAAGCAGAGTGAGACAAACCCATAGGCTCCATTCTGTGAAAAAAGAAAAATGTGTTAATATGGATATTATATAGGATATATATAGAATGTGTTTGATCAGAATGTGTTTAACAGCTTAAAAACTTAAAACTAATAAAGTATTTTTTTTATTATATGAAATGAAGCTATAATATAATAAAATAGAAATATTAGCTGAAGAAATTTAGAAATGTAAGTTTTAAGTTGAAGTATTAAAATTACTTAAACTTAAAGATAAAGATAAGTTCATTCAAAATATGAATGAGTAAAAAAAAAAAAAAAATGACGTGACATACAGCCAAGTATGGTGACCCATACTCAGAATTCGTGCTCTGCATTTAACCCATCCAAAGTGCACACACACACCGTGAACACACACCCGGAGCAGTGGGCAGCCATTTATGCTGCGGTGCCCGGGGATCAGTTGGGGGTTCAAACCCACAATCTTAGGGTTAGGAGTCAAACTCTCTAACCATTAGGCCACGACTTCCCCACACCATTATAACAGTATTTAAATAATACACATTAAATTAAATTAAAATCAAACTGTGAGGGACAAACATACACAGACTTCTCCCAGTTGGATCCAGCAAACTGTTCATGCAAGGATTTGGTTGCATCAACTGGAGAAGAAACCTGCATGGGGGAAAAGGTTATTTCTCTTTTTAGGACAGATAAAACAGCTTTGAATTGATGCCAAAGATTCAGCATTTGTGATACATCACCTGTTTCATTGTGCTCTCTAATAACTCATACAGCAGTGGACTGGCAGTTGCTTTGAAAGAGTCAAAACCTAAAGAGAATGTCAGATGATCAGCATCAGCTCAAGATCTAAGTTCTTCAACTCTTTGAGAAATGACTCTTTACAAACCTGAAATAACTTCATCAAGGCTGATGTAAGAAAACATTTTCATATTCAAGGAGGTCAGGTAGCCCTGAGGGTTAAAAAAACACAAATTAATAAATTCAATGGCTTACAGTAACTGCTGAATGCACAGGCTGTTAGAAATCACATACTAACACACTGCAGTACTCTTACTATTTCTGCAGTATGTACATTATGTGCACTGGTCACAGACTGTATATTCCGTTTTTGATTAGAATCCTAAAAGATAAGATATTTTGTAATATTTCCAAGATGATACAACTATAATGCAATGTGATGACGTAGCAGTTTACTGCTGAATAATCTCCAGTGTATCACTTAATATTTTTAAAATAGTAGGTAGTGTTTACAATGCAGTATTTACTGACTAGTACTTCAATGTAACAATGTACATACTGCAGTTAGATACAGTAAATACATTCATTCACTTTCATATTTTCAAATGACTGTTTTATGTTTGCCAAGGAAGGAATGGAAATATGCATGATTATTGGTTTAATGTATTTACATTCTTGTTATTGTGGTTTACTTTTATTTGTGCTGTTGTTATTATTATTAATTGTTGTTATATCATACAAACACAGAGAATTTACTCCCATATTTAACATGGTCATTGTTAAACAGAAGGCAGCCAAAGATGCATTCATACCTCCAACCACTCAGTGGCCCCAACACTCCCAAATTCACCAGCACTCCAGCTAGCAAAAACTATGCTCCTCTTCGGCTTGAATCCATCTGAAGAAAATAAAGATTCACTTGAAATCAACAAATTTATTCTTCATTTAAAATTAACATGTATAATTCATTATATAAGGACATTTATTTATGTATTTAAAAAGACATCACTGCTTGTACTTAATGTACCATTCTTGATCATGTCTGTGATGGTTCTGGCCAACTCCACCAGTAAACTAGTGCCGACTGTGCTTCTGGCATATCCAGGGCCCCATGCATCTCGCTGGGCTCCGATCACTATATAACGATCTAGAGCAAAGGACGAAGACCCAAATTAAGTGATCAGGGACTGGGACCAATTACTAGTTTGATCTACACAGCTGTTTAAAGCAGAATAGAGTACCTGCATCCATATAACCTTTAATGACTCCAAACACATTGTGGATTTTTTTCTGAATAAGGACATTGTTTACTTCCACTGTAATAATGTCGCCTTCATCGCCAAGACTGTACATGGTATCCCGAAGCATCCCATCACTCCAGCCATCAGGGGAAGTCCGACCACCTAACTTACTGTTTGAGGGCAGGAGTAAACAAATGTGACAAACATGTAAATACAGGAAATATTAACAAACCTCACTGACAGAACTACTGAATATTCTTAATCTTTTGATTAAAATGTGAGTGGTGCTTGCACATTCAAAAGTTGCTGCCAGGATGCTAGAGTGTTTTTAAAGCATTGTTGCATGGGGTTGATAGATTGGTGTTTTGTGTGGTTGCTGCTGTAGGTTGTTCCTGACTCAAGTAAAATAAAAAATAAAAATAAAAAAAACACACTAAACCCATATTATATTCTGAGGCCAGATTTACATTTACATTTTTAAGAATAAAAATTCTCAACTGTTTTTTTCCTCATGTTTTTTTTATTTTTTATTTTGTATTCCCAAAAATATATTTTCATATATATTTTCTTAAGACTGTTCTAAAGACAAAAATGTAAATTCCTAAAATAATAAAAAATAAATTAAAAAACACTTTTTTTAAATTGTAAATTTTAGTTATTTTAACAATTGTACAATAATTGTAGCATTATGATAACCTCCAACTATTCTTTATCCCAAAAGATAAGATGTTTAATGCATTTAAATTCAAATATTAAACATTGCAACTATATTATAACTTATACAGCTAGGTACATATCATATATATAACTATTACTAAGGATTTGCATAAGTACATTGACCATTAATCTTAAACAACAATGATCAGTCATGAATAATCATGATGAGCCTTTTTGCTGAATTCGTAATTCAGTAACAACTCTACAAGTCAAATAGGGGCATTGTTTTTAATTTTTAATTTTATAATTCTGACGATTTTTCAAAACATGAGAGAATTCTCAAGAATTGCACATAGGAACATTCTTCCAAACTTTTCAGAATTTATCTTTACAAATTACCTAACTTCTTTCTTAAGAAAATTTTCATTAATCCAACCCCTGGTACCTATATGTCTTGAGTTCCTCCTTTAACTAGTCTATGGCCTTCTTTCACCTGCTTTATTGTCTGACAGGAAAAAATTATAATTATACAACTTATATATAACGATTATTTCTCCTCAACAAGCTGCATAATTTCATTTAGTCTAAACATCTAACTATAAGTAATGAGTGTATCAGTAACAGCAACAGTTAAGAGTAATGAATGGCAATCACAACTGCACCTCATGATTGCAGTAGCCTGTTTTATGGTTATAGTTTGAGCTGGAATGCTGGGCAAGCCAGATGACTGAGCTGGGGGAAACTGGGTATGATTGAAGGAAGGGAATCCTGGAGTGTAGGGATCACCAGTGCCGAGATGGACCTATGAAAAAAGCAAGAGCAAGAGGAAACATCATCTTTACATAAACTTCTAAATGCAAAAATATTCTGATAAAAGAAAGGTTCCACAACTTACATGGCCAAAAAGAGCAGTGTCCTCTTTAATACTGTAGTTAACAGGATCCGGATAAATTAGCACAGCACTAGCATTCAAGCTAGCAGCATTAGCAACCTGTTTTAAGTAAATGAAAACAAAAGGATAAATTAGTAAATATCAATAATAACCATCTTAAAATATGAATGTGTGAGAGAACCAACCTTTTCAGCAAAACTTAAGAGTCCAGCTCTGACCAAAACAACCTTTCCATTCACATCAATATTCCGGTCTTGTAGGCGCCTGAAGTCCTCTGCTCGCCCATAATGAGCATACAGAGCTGCACCCTATACAAGAGAATAAGTGATAAGGTCATTATTCACTACAAACTTTTCCTTCTACTGGAGCTCTCATATCTCAGTTATATTCACATCTTAATCCCAGATGTATGACTTTCTTTTTTCTGTGAAACACAGATTGAAATTTTAAGAAAAAAATAATCCATCTCTGTAAGTGTTAGTGTTAAACCCCACCTTATGAATCAGTGTCTGCTGAAGTGAAACGATAAGTGCGTGAGAGAAAATTGCTAATATTTTAAACCTTTTAAAACTATAAACCGTTGCTTCCAACCAACTGTCAGCACGTTGTGAACCTTAATGTAAACTTTTGATATGATGCTCCTCACTTCTAGCATGAGTTTCACAACTTTATCAACTAGTAGTCTTCAGGTAGCTTCAATTTTGAGGGTTCCATTCATTTCTGTTTCACATAAGAAAGAATGTCATATATCTGGGAATGCATAAGGGTGAGAAAATTAGTAGAGATTCTTAATTGGGGCAGTCGTGGCCTAATGGTTAGAGTCTGACTTGTAACCCAAAAGTTGCAGGTTTAGGAATTGTCGGTGGGGGAGTGAGTGAACAGCGCTCTCTTCCACCCTCAATGCCACGACTGAGGTGAGACGCTTGAGCAAGGCACCGAACCCCCAACTGCTCCAGGTATGTGTTCACTGCTGTGTGGGTGTACCTTTGCTCTCACTGATACACTTATACAGTATAAGTGTGTAATAATTACAAGTAGGGGTGTAACGGTACATATATTCATAGACATGTACACCAAACAAATACAGCATAATAATGACTGCATGAGTGGAACCTCACTGAAAACTTCCATTTTTATATATGATTACTTTTGATAAGAAAGATGAGAAAGTCTCATCTTTCAATAAACATCATTTTCTAGGTGTCTATTTAACGTCTGAAAGGAAACATTCTATAGACTTATTGCAGATGAGCAAACACTCTAAAAAAAAATATATCTTGCAGATGTAAATGCAGACGTCAAATAGATATACTATCCGGGATCCCGTCCTCTTTACTACCAATTTTAACACAAAAAACATGAATGAACATCTCATGCCTCATGTAATCACTCAGAGTTTCAACCGCGGAAAGACGTCAATACAACAGCTTGTGAACAAAATGTCACATAGCATTTCATTTACCTCAGGCAAGTCATCAGTCTCCACAGCTCATTAGTTCGCTAGAGAAATGAAGTCTAGAGAAAAGCATTTTGTGAAATATTAGACTAAATACTCATTTTACTTTACCTGTTAGTAATGTCTTAACTATTTAATGTATGTTTAAATAAATCTGTTATGAAACACGTTATGACAGCCACTGAATATTCAACAACAAATAGAAATTGTATCATTTAGAAGTTGCATTCTTCAATTTACATGTTTGCATAAAAATTGTTTTTAAAGGTGAGTGTTGATTTATATTTAAAGATAAATATGAAACTAAATTCAAGTTTGGGCTCTGTTGTTAACTGTAACCTTATAGTAATGTAGAAGGCTCCCTATTGTTTAGAGCATAAGCGGAGGCAGATTTTTATCCCTAATAAAAATGTAGTTATAATTGAATTGATTTACATTTAAGTCATTTAGCAGACGCTTTTATCCAAAGCGACTTACAAATGAGGACAGTGGAAGCAATCAAAATCAACAAAAGAGCAAAGATGTACAAGTTCTATAACAAGTCTCAGTTAGCTTAACAGTACACGTAGCAAGGGTTTTTAAATAATATAGTAAATAAAGAAAACAGATAGAATAGAAAAAGAATAGAGCAAGCTAGTGTTAGAGGTCTTTTTTTTGTTTTTGTTAATTGTATAATAAATGAAAAGAAAGCAGATAGAAAACAAAAAGATTAGAAAGCTAGTTAGTTTTTTTTTTTTTAAGAATACAATTAGAATAGTGAGTGCTAAAGTTAGAGGGTAAAATAAAGATGGAAGAGATGTGTTTTAAGACGATTCTTGAAGATGGCTAAGGACTCTGATCGGATTGAGTTGGGCAGGTCATTCCACCAGGAGGGAACATTTAATTTAAAAGTCTGTAAAAGTGACTTTGTGCCTGATTGGGATGGCACAATCAAGCAAAGTTCACTTGCAGAACGCAAGCTTCTAGAGGCACATAAGTCTGAAGTAATGAATTTAAGTTAAGGGGTGCAGATCCAGTACTGGTTTTGTAGGCAAACATCAATGCCTTGAATTTTATGCGAGCAGCTATTGGTAGCAAGTGCAAATTGATAAACAGAGGTGTGACGTGTATTCTATTCGGCACATTAAAAATTAATCTTGCTGCCACATTCTGGATTAATTGTAAAGGTTTGGTAGAACTGGCTGGAAGACCTGCCAAGAGAGTGTTGCAATAGTCTAGCCAGGACAGAACAAGAGCTTGAACAAGGAGTTGTGCAGAATGTTCTGAAAGAAAGGGCCTGATCTTCTTAATGTTGAATAAAGCAAATATGCAGGACCGGACAGTTTTATCAATGTGGTCTGAGAAAGTCAGCTGATCATCAATCATAACTCCAAGGTTTCTGGCTGTTTTTGAAGGAGTTATGAATGATGTGCATAACTGGATGGTGAAATTGTGATGAAACGATGGGTTTGCTAAAACCACAAGCAGTTCTGTCTTGGCAAGGTTGAGCTGAAGGTGATGGTCCTTCATCCAGCAAGAAATGTCTGTTAGACAAGCAAGATTTAAAGGAAGTAAACCACTGTTTAATGTTTAAAACTGAACTGTTTAAAAAAAAAAAAAAAAAAAAAAAAAAAAAAAAAAAGAGAATGTTTTTCCCCCTTCTGTACTGAAACCATACGAACCGTGAAGTACACGATCAGTCATGTTTGTGTACCGTTACACCCCCTAATAACAAGACAGTTAGACATAACTTACAATTTACAACTTCTCTCAGCATTTTTAACACGAGCATATAAAAGATTTCGAATATTGCTCATGATTTGTACAAACTAATTTCCTGGTGCTTTTTTGTCAGTTGATTGTCAAAATTCATCCCCATTTAAAACTAACCTGCACTGTTTTAATTGCACTGTATGCCAAATAGCCCTCAGTTGTTTCCACAACGTTACCACGGAACAGGACTCTGTTATTGGAGGAACCAGGCTCATGGATTTTCACATAGTGCTCATCTGTCCAAGTACTCATTCCAAAAGTTTTGAATTTCCCCATGATTTTATTAGCAAGTGCCTCATCTCCTGTGCTTCCTGCCTGGTGACTGGCACTAGAGAATTCCCTGCAAGAGGGAGAAAGAGAAACAGAAAACAAAACATGTTTAATTTGAATACCTGCTCAACTGCTCAAACAGTATGGAAAAAGCAAAAGTGCAGCTGTGTAAACTTACCTGAGGTTGGTGTTAATGTTGAGGGTTGTCAGTTTCTTTTTTAGCAATGCCCTGAGATCACTCCAGTCCAATGAATAAACTGCTTCTGCTCTCACTGGGGCAATCTCATTAAAGACCGGACAGTTGGACTTGATTTCTGTTTTGTCTGTGTTTCTATTTGACAGATAACCAATGAGGTATCCTAAAAGACAAAAATATGAGTTGTTTTTTTGCATAGAAATTATTAGTTTAGTGGTAATTATACAAAAACATTTGACCAATCAGTATAAACTATCCCAGAGGGCCACATAATAAGCTTGAATATATACCAGCATATTGGTATATAATTACCAATAATGAAAAGGAACAGAATGCCAATGACAAATCCGCAGATGGTTTTGGGAGAACGCTGGTTCAGTTTGCTGGGGTAATACGGATGATTATGTTGGTTTGTGTTTTCCCCACCACCGTTAGCATCCACTTCATCATCCATGTCAGACGAGAGCTTCATCTCCACATGGCTGTTGTCACCCTCCATGTTCTGGGTCAGGTTAAAGCGAGTGTAGGAGCGCGGCTCCCCATTGAACTGAAAAAAAAAAACAGTTACAGGACACCATGATTAAAAAAAAATATCCTGGATTCTCTTCACTGTAAAAACACTTGAAAGGCTGGTCATGATTTAAGTCATGAGGTTTCAGCTTTTCTCTTGAATATAGAAGATCTTATGCACAAGAAGGAAAACCAATATCAGGAACATATTAAAAAGGTTTCAGTTAAAGTGCCTAAAAATCTTCTTAACTGAAAAAAAAAAAGTAGCATTTACATTTCAGCAATCACAGATCTCATGCGTTGCAATAAAGTCAAAAATTGTGCCTTCTTTGTTACTTCTCAAACGGTAAACCATTGGTTCAGACAACTCCGTTATAATGCCATGCAAAATTAATTTATATGAAAAGTATGTCTTACGATTTTTGAAATTGTTGTCCTGGCTTGATCCATCCTGGCCTCAAATAACTGCTGCAAGAGAATGAGAATTGTTGAAATCTATTTTAAGATCACTGTGAAGTCACAATAACTCATAATCATAAAACAAAGTTAGATTCTTTATGTCAACAACAAAAAAAAGGCTGTTAGCTAATCTTAAATAGAGATATTTCATTTAAATGCTGGTTAAGAAACACTACGCAGTGTTTTGTTTGTGTTTCTCTGGGTGATATGACAGCGGCCTTGAACTTTTACCTTAACTTGACACCTGTGTGTGTTGGTAAAGCATCACACTTTTCTGTTATGTCATTGTGAAAATGCTATATTCACCAGGGATGGTGAATATATCAGTTCATTATTAGACTGTTTTAGTCTGAGATATCATATGACTTCAGAAGACTAATATTACACTCTTCATATTGATCATATTTTTGGGGCTTGACAGATGTGGTCACTATGAACTATCAATAACTGGAAAAGAATTGCATGAAGATTTTTTATGTTTTAAACCCAACAGCATTACAGGTTTAGAACTAGGTGTGTGTGTGTGTATAAATATATTTTACACTGAGTGGACATTTTCACACAGTATTTCAGTATTTGAACTAAGCTGGTGGAGTGACAAATTATTAAATAACAAATATTGTACGTAGTCCATAGTTAATATAAGTTAATCAAATCTAATTCTTGTTGTGTATAACAATTATAAACATGTTACTTAAAACGGTTTTAGATTAAATATATCCTGTTACATCACACATCAAATTTCACATAAATCTTTTATCTTTATAATATAAAAAGACCATCAAATAAAATCATTAAAAAGTGTAACAAACATGACTGTGGACTAAAAGACATCAAGGATTTATTTAACTAAATTTATTTTTTCAAAGGTTGAAGGTTACACATTAATATAATAATCCAAAACACAAGAGACAAACACTACAAGCAAGATCCTTGAGACAGTCTCATTCAACAAATGGATAACAAAAAGGGTAAGAAACAAATACAAATAACTAAAGGCATTAAAGTACACATTAAAAATGTTACACTGAAGCAATGCACCAAATGTACTCTGCTAACTTGCTTGGACACATGCAAGCTAGAGATAGGAAAAACGCATTCGGGCTACACCCTACCGGGAAAGAATTTGCACACAATCAGATCAAACCAATCCTCATGTCCGTTGGGGCCTGACATGTCACCTCTTACTGTCTTTTCCAGAGAAACTGCACAGTCTCCTGGGTTCTTTCAGGATGGCCCACTAAACTTCAATCCTCGTCTGAGCAGTTCTATTGATATGCTTACCCATTTACTTCTTCCTTTTATTATGGGAACAATGAAAGCCAAATAAACCTCTAGACAAAGGAACTTTTATCACTCAGTCATAAAAAAATTGAGAAAACAATAACAATTACACTAGGAGAGGAAGTAAACAAGTTCAAGGACCAAGGGCAAGCCAGACCAATTTTCTATTATGGGGTTAAAAATACAAACACATAAATAAATAAAAACTCTATGAGCGGCTTTAAAATCCTAAATGATTTTGTAAAGTGCTGGTTTAATCCATTCATGCAATAAACCCAGAATTTAAACCACTATCTAAAGCTACTTAATCATGTGACTGTGTTCACCATCAATTGAATTTTTTTGTTTGTTTGTTTGTTTTTTGAGAAGTAAATGGTTGAAATAACCTTGTGTCCTTTACTCACATTTAAAAATAACATCTGTAGACGCTCATGTAATAAATGTATAACTGTATTTTTCTATACAGATTAACGTCAGATAATCTACATTCCCCAGAATTCCAGTTGATTAATCTTTACAGAACTGGCAGAGAGGATTAAAACTTCACTGTTGCAAATCATGTGATGGTCACACATCTTAAAAAAAAAAATAAAAAAAAAAAAACTTAAAAATTTGTCAGCCAAATTAAAAATCTAAATTAAGTTCAATTAAATATGAGCGCAACTACATTCGTTTTTTTAGGGCCAGATCAACTCCAATTAGTTTATGAAGTAACAACTGCACATTTTCACTTTTTTTCTCATAACAGTTTATAATCAACAAAATGTATTCGCAAGCAGCACTCAATTTTGATTAAAAAAAAAAATGAATATGAATATCGGAGATGAATATCGTGCCTTTCAAACTAGTAGTGCTAATTAATTTAGACAGATAAACATGGTAACAGGTGACACGCACAACCGAAAAAGGACTCGGGTTAAATGTTCAGAGCTGACCCTGAAGAAAATGTCACATCCATCTGCCAGCAAATCACAATGCAAAAATTACAATTTAGTAATACTAAAACAGTAATTTGAAAATTGAACTTGAAACACTACAATACCATTTCTGTTATTAAATATCGAAATTGTATTAATATTAAAACTAACAACATTTGTTTTAATTTCATTTAAATCATCGCAAAAAAGTTAGTACTTTGTTATTAATCTAATTGTACAAGTGAAACAATCACTACCTAATATCAGTTTGACAATCCGTGTGAAGGTCAGCAGAGAAGGGTAGCACGTGCATGAGCTCCCTGAAGTCAAATAAAGTTTAAGTCTAGTCCGCACCTGCTCTCTACAAACATACACTGTAGCTGTCACACGAATTACAAGCGATTATTATTAGAAATCTTATCATTTCACTTATAAAATATACTGTGAGGAATTCAGAAAGCTATGCACCGCTACTCTTAAAGTAAAAATGGCCTGCAGTTAACATTCTGCAGAAAATGCATTTATATCAGAAGACCGTAAAATGCATGATGATCTTACCAATGTTCTCAAGCTCCTGCCTTACTGAAGGCGAAAGTCACGACCGCAGCACCCTAGTCACGATCACCACGTGCGCCCCAGACACATAATAACCTTGAAGACCCTGCACAATTATCAAGCGTTCACATTGCGAGAGGCGGGGTGCTTTGGTGTCACTTCCGGTTTTCTATATTAGGAGATTATTTATTTAGTATGTATCTCGCTGCAAGCACTGACGAAAATGTACTTTAAAAATATAATATACAAATATATTTTAAAATGTAACCTAATCTGGAATTTTCATTTAAATTCTGAGAGTATATAGTATCAAATATGGTCATATGGTACTGTTTAATTACATCTTCTACCTGCCCCAATAAAACAAGATCTTAAATATTCTAGTAATGAAAAGATTGCTTTATTTTCAAAGTGCCTGCTCAGCAGACTCACACACCACCATCTGTAAGTGAGCAGCCAGAAGAAGAACATTTGGGCCAAAATAATCTAACCTGGGAGACATTTTCCATGAGGAGTTCAGGAAAGTAAAGGACACGACCAACGTGGGTTTTCTTCATAATTTAGCAGCACCTGTGAAAATACTGTGAATAATATGGTAATTCAGATTTCATTTGAACTGTATGTCCAAATGTTGGAGAGGCTTAATTCTCTGACCGCCGGAGCACATTTAAGTAACTGTATGTTTCTTCTGTGTCAGAGATGGGATTACATGCAGTGTGCACAGGAACACAGCCGAAAACATGATAGTGTCATGTTCATCAATACACTACTTATTAAAATGTGAAATTATAACATTTCAATAAGCATGTTGAAGTATCTGCTTAGAAAATTAAAGTAAAAAATATGTTGTAAAATTGATTATATTAAAATATTCACTACTCACACTTTTTCCAGTTCAGACTGCCCCCAAAAACAATTCCCTTTTTAGTCAAAACATCTTATGCCAGGAGCAGTCACTGTGATGTTATTAGGTCTTGCTCAAGGACTCAGTGATAATGAGAAACGCAAGCAAATCTTTCTTCATTTTTTTAATTTATTTTTATTTATTGTTTTATTTTTTGTGGATATCAATAATTCTAATAATGCTAGATTATTGATTACAGTGACTTATGTTTCATAAGTCTCTTTAACCCATTATTATGTTGCTAGTATTAATGTAAACCCCATTTTTGCAAGACACAAAAGCAGGTTTCTTTACAGTCTCAGACACAATGGGTGGTCTATGATTTATGCCTCTATAATTAACTGAATCCCTCCATTTCGGCTGCTCAGCTGAGCCGTTTCTTCCAGATTTTATAAACAACCCATGTATGATAACTTCGATTTTTTTTTTTTTTTTTTTCATGATGATATTCACAGTAAAGATATTTTGTAGTGTACTTTTTCAGTAAAATGCAAGAAAGCTGTAAATGTTTTATGTGCAGATTTCTTTTCTTTCAGAGTGCTTTATTTCTTGGCAACAAGTCTCCACAGAACAAAAGGACACTGAAATGATATTTATGTGTTCACCAAAGCTTCATTACCGTGTCTTTCTTTTTTCTTTCACCCAGACTCTGAATTAGTTTCAGTAAATCACAGACTGCATGTACTGCCCTGCTGTTCAACAGCAAACTGGTTGGCCTTTCTCATTGCTTCACCTTTTCCCATGAAACAAAACTCATGTCCACACAAGTACTTCTGACACTCTCACGGTACTATTGTAATTCTTCATTCTAGCTAGGTTAATTCCATGTCTGCCGTAATAAGCAGATCAATAGATAAATTCTCAACAACAAATACAACTCCCTCTGCTTGGTTTAGTAAACAATGCTGCAGAATAGGTGAGAGTATTGTGGCAGGATATCAGAGGATGAACCAGTGCAACTGTGCAACATTCACACTCTGATCACATAAACATCTTCCCACAAATCCAGGACGTGCAGTGCAACACGTCAATGGTTTTCATTCTCCATCTGAGGTCATCTGTGGGTCCTGTACAAACTGTACAGCATTTTGAAAAACATCCTATAAGATTATAGGGGAGACATCCATCAAAGATATAATAGAAAACTGAGTAATATAACATAATAATATACAAATATTTTACATTATATAAAATGTTTACTAGATCAATGGTAACTGACTACCAAATAGTATATTACATTATACATTTTTTTGCATAAAACTCAAGTCAGAGTAAACTCAGAATAATGGTACACATCACAATATATACACAGCATAATAATTATATATTAATTTAATATATGGCAGCTGGCTATACTTTTGGCTTGTGAAGTCTGGTGAGAAATCACTCTTTCTTAACTATATCATAAACTACACTCACTTTTTCTTACTGTATGACATTTGCGACTAGTTGAAGGCTAGCATTCAGACTGTTGTCTTGTACTGCACGTGATGCACAGCTGTGGTGGACTCTTTTCAAGGCCTTTTGTGTACTGGATATGAGCACCAGACACAGCTGACATGGTGCAGAACACCATGACCTTCAGCTTCAGATACCTGCCATGACCGCACACCTCAAGTATGAAATTTTCCTACAGCAGCTGCATACACGTTTTTGCACACAATTCTTTCGCGCGTCTTTCTGGTGAGGAACACACCCAAAGCATGAAAGAACTTCCTCACTTTCTTAGAAGGTCTTGTTATCAGGGTCCCACATGCAGAGGGAGAGGTCTGGCACACAACCAGAATGAGATCAGAGAGAGAGAGAATAATGGAAGATACTATGCTTTGCCCTTCTCTAACCCCATAATTCCACCTCAACTGCAGTTTTCTCATATTACAATCTAATCTATTATTTAAACAACTTTAACAGATGATGCAGAAAACAATGCAGGTCAGATTAAAAACTATATCTTTTCATGTAGCTTAAAGCTACAAAAATGAAAATTCATTTACTCATTTCATTTACCCACACTCAAATCTGTATGACTGAATGAACTACAGCACATGAGCTGGAATGGGCTACTTTTATGATATTTTATGTTGCTTTTGTGTCCTTTTTGAAGTTTAAAGCCTCCAGTAATTTCATGGAAAAGATCCACTATACATACTTCAAAATATTTATTTTTGTGTTCCACAGAAAAAAGTCATAAGGGTTGTAAAGACATGAAAGTGACTAAATGCTGACAACTCTCTCTCTCTCTCTCTCTCTCTCTCTTTCTCATTTAGCTCTCTCTTTCTCTCTATGATTTATAAAACTAACATTTGCATTTAGTCATTTGAGTACATGCAGATGTTTTTTTTTATATCAAATGAGGACAACAGAAGCAATTAAAACTAACAAAAGAGCAACAATATGTAAGTGCAAATGACAAGTCGCAGTACATGCAGCACATTTTTTTATTGTGTATATATATATATATATATATGAAAGTGTATATCCCCTCTTCGAAAGTGAAAGTGACGCGACATACAGCCAAGTATGGTGACCCATACTCAGAATTCATGCTCTGCATTTCAACCCATCCAAAGTGCACACACAAAAAGAGTGAACACCCTCAGGACAGCGGTGAAAACACACACACCCATGAAGGTGTGTGCACACATCGTCGTGGTATTGCTGGCCCCTCCTCTCACAACCCACAGCCTGGTGAAGGGCCTTTAGGTTAGGAGTCAAACTCTCTAACCACTAGGCCAAGACCAAGTTGACCCATATCATATTCATGCTCTGCATTTAAATACACACACAACACACACACAGCGGTGAACACACACCAACCGTGAACACACACACACACACACACACAAACAAACACAAAGAAAAACAATTAGAATACAAATAAATAGAGAACTAGTTAAAAAAAGAAGATAAATAGATAAAGTACAATTAAAACAACAGAAATGCTAGAATTAGAGAGTCAAATAAAGATGGAATAGATGAGTTTTAGTGAAGTTTAGTGAGTTTTCTTGAAGATGGCTAAGGACTGAGTTAGGCAGGTCATTACACCAGGAGTAGGGTGACCATACGGGCCATTTTTACGGGACGTGTCCTTGCCAGGATTTCTATATTGCCTAAAATATCCAGGTTTTGGTTGTTTGCACTGTGCAGATGGATCGTTGTATGACAGTCACGAGAGCTATAGAGAGCAGAGCAGACAGCTCCTTATGCTTTCGAATCGCTCTCACAGTACTTTGGTGTTATTCAATGATCGGTGTGCAGTGACGCTTCAAGTCGAACAAACACGTGCGCATATTTGCACCGTTTTGATCGCTCTCTGTAGATCTCACCTTCTCACGCGCCACAATTGGTCGATTACATACAATACCTGCATGTTATTGGTCAAACTACTTTGGATGTTTTAGGCAATATAAAAATCCTGGCCAGGATGTGTCCCGTATGAACGGCACATATGGCCACCCTAACCAGGAGGGAACAGTTAATGAAAAAGTCTTTGAAAGTGATTTTCTGCCTCTTTAAGATGGCACAATAATGTGTCGTTCACTTACAGAATGCAAGCTTCTAGAGGGCACATAAATCTGAGGTAATGAATTTAAGTAAAAAGGTGCAGAGCCAGTGGTGGTTTTGTAGGCAAACATTAATGCCTTGAATTTTAGCCAGTGCAAATTGATGAACAGAGGTGTGACGTGCGTTCTTTCAGCTCATTAAAGATTGATCTTGCAGCAGCATTTGGATTAATTGTAGAGGTTTGTTAGAAGTGGCTGGAAGACCTGCCAAGAGAGGATTGCAATAGTCCAGCCTGGATAAAACAAGAGCTTGAACAAGGAGTTGTGTTCCATGTTCTGAAAGAAAGGGCCTGATCTTCCTAATGTTGTATAAAGCAAATCTGCAGTTTTAGCAATGTGGTCTGAGAAATTCAGCTTATCATCAATTACAATTCCAAGGTTTCTAGCTGTTTTTAAAGGAGTTATGGTTGATGAGCCTAACTGGATGGAGAAATTTTGATAAAGTGATGGGTTTGTTGAAACCACAAGCAGTTCTGTCATAGCCAGGTTAAGTCGAAGGTGATTAGATTAGATTAGATTCAACTTTATTGTCATTGCACATGTAGGGTACAAGGCAACAAAATGCAGTTAGCATCTAACCAGAAGTGCAATAAGCAGTAAGTACAGGATATACATTGTCTACAATATGTTACAAATGTACAATAAATATACAGATAATGCAGTACTATGCACATAATTTACATATTTTTATAATATAATTTCAGCATGATATACAGATAGGTGTACTATGAACATACTATACAGATGGAATTATAATAAGTGTATGCACACTATAACCAGTAACTATGAACATATGAACATCATTTACACTAGTGCAATGGACAGTTAAAAAGTGCATAGAAAAATATTCCAGTGTGCAAATCGATCATTCATTATTCTGTATGAACAGAGAGTAGTGCAAGTAATAACAAGTGAACTTTTTTTTTGTTTAACCAGATGTAGTCATGAGGAGGGGTGAGGAGTGTGTGTGTTTGGTGTGTGGTGGTGGGGGTGGGGGGGTTCAAAGGGCAGAGTTCAGTAAGGAGACAGCTGTAGGGAAAAAGCTGTTCCTGAATCTGCTGGTCCTTGCCAGAAGCTCCTGAAGCACCTCCCGGAGGGCAGGAGGTTAAACAGTCTATGGTCAGGGTGAGAGAAGTCCTTAAGAATGCTGCGAGCTTGACATAGACAGCATTTTCTCTGGATGTCCTCAATAGCAGGAAGTGTTGTCCGTGGGATACGTTGGGCGGTTTTCACCACCCTCTGCAGTACCTTGCAGTTGAGCAGTTCCCATACCAGACTGTGATACAACTGGTCAGGATGTTCTCAATCGCACACAGGTAAAAGTTTACCAGGATGGCTGAAGACAGCTGGTTCTTTTTCAGTGTCCCAAGGAAGAAGAGGCGCTGGTGAGCCTTCTTGACCAGGTTGGAGGTGTTTGTGGTCCAGGACAGGTCCTCCGAGATGGTGGTTCCCAGGAACTAGAAGCTAGAGACACGTTCAACATGTTCAACAACCATCCTGTTAATGTGGATGGGGTCATGTATGCTTCCTTTCTTCTTCCTGAAGTCCACAATGAGCTCCTTTGTCTTACTGGTGGAGCAGGTTGTCGTCAGCGCACCATGCAGCCAGGTGTTGGACCTTCTCCCTGTAGGCAGTCTCATTGTTGTCTCTGATGAGGCCAATCACCGTGGTGTTATCTGCAAACTTGATGATGGAGTTGGATCCATGCACAGGCTTGCAGTCGTGGGTGTAGAGGGAGTAGAAGGATGGGCTCAGCACACAGCCCTGTGGTACGCCGGTGTTGAGTGTGATGGTGGTGGAGCAGGTGTGGCCTGACCCAACATGCTAAGGTCTGTTGGTCAGAAAGTCCATAATCCAGTTGTAGAGGGAGGTGTTAATGTCCAGGTCTACAAGTTTTGTCGTCAGCTTGGAGGGAATGACAGTGTTAAATGCTGAGCTAAAGTCAACAAACAACATCCGTACATATGTGTTGTTATTGTCCAAGTGTGTGAGTACAGAGTGCAGCACTGTGCATACTGCATCCTCTGTGCTCCTATTGCTATGGTAGGCAAATTGGTGTGGGTCCAGTGTGTGTGGGAGGCAGTCCTTGAGGTGTTCTAGGACCAGTCACTCAAAGCACTTCATAACAATAGGTGTGAGTGCTACGGGGCGGTAGTCATTCAGGCACATGGGGGAGGAGTGTTTCGGCACTGGCACAATGGATGTGGAGCTGAAGCATGTTGGCACAGTTGCTTGGGTGAGGGACAGGTTGAAAATGTCTGTGAAGACCCCTGCAAGCTACTCTGCACATTGCCCTAAGCACACATCCAGGAATGCTGTCCGGGCCAGCAGCCTTGCATGCTTTGATCTGGCTTAATGCAATGTAGACATCTGTGGAGGTGAGTTTGAGGGGTTGGTGGTCTGCTGAGTGTGTGAAGTGAACATAAAAGTTATTTAGCTCATTAAGGAAGGAGATGTCTGTGACTGTTGGAGTGGAGTTGCTTGTAGTCACTGATGACCTGGATGCCCTGCCACATGCGTCGGGGGTCAGAGTTGGAAAAGTGTTCCTCTACCTTTAGCTTGTAGCAGTACTTGGCCTTTTTGATTCTCCTCCTCAGGTTAGCCCTGGATTTGCTGTAGGCCTGAGCGTCATCTGATCTGAAGGCAGTGTTGCGGGCTTTCAGCAGAAGTTGCACCTCCTTGTTCATCCATGGCTTCTGATTAGGGTACTGTTTTTCTGTTGTAAAGCTGTCAATGGTGGTGTTGATGTAATCCTGTACAGTGGAGGTATAGATATCAATGTCTGTGTGAGAGCCACAGGCAGCCTGAGAAGCAAACATACTCCAGTCCATGTATTGAAATCTGTCCTGAAGTAAAGAGTCTGCTCCAGTTGGCCACACTTTGATGGTCCTCACTGATGGCTTCACACGGTTGATGAGAGGTGAATAGAAAGAAAGAAAGGTGATCAGACGCGATGTAAGCTCCATCAATGTTTGTGTAAACATGATCCAAAGTTTTGTCCCTCTAGTGTGGCAAGAAACATGCTGATGGAATTTTGGGAGCACTGTCTTTAATTTGGAGTGATTAAAATCACCCGCGACAATAAAAGCAGCCTCCGGGTGAGCAGTCTGTTGTTTACTAATGGCCGCATGCAGTTCGTTTATAGCAAGCTTAGCATTAGCATCCGGTGGAATATAGACTGCAGTTATAATGGTGGAAGTGAACTCCTGTGGCAGATAAAAAGTTCTACACTTAACCATTAGAAACTCTAGGTTAGCTAAGCAGTGTCTCCCAACAATGACAGTGTTCGTACACCAAGCTTTGTTAACATAAATGCACAATCCGCCGCCTCTGGTCTTGCCAGAGTCATCTGCTGTCCTATGTGCCTGGAGCGTGTAGCGTCCGGCTAGCTCAACAGCATTATTGGGTTCTGTGAAAACCATGATATTGCAATCCAAAAGTCTCTTTGTTTACCAGTGACCGCACAGTAGCAAGGAAAATGCTGGGTAAAGAGAGCCGGAGGAGTGTTAGCTTTAGCTTAGCTCTTAGACCTCCACGCTTCCCCCACCTTTGTTTACGATCTCGACGCTGTATGTGAGCACATCCGCCCTGCCGGGTAGAGTGCGTAGCCTCGGGTGTTCTAGAGATCTCAGGGATGAGTTGAGGATTGGTGATAAAACTGTTGGAAAAGTGCACACCAATATCCAAAAGCTCCTGTCGGGTGTAAGATGTTAAGGCAAAGCTGTTCAGTATGAACAGACCCAAGATGAGCAGGAAAAATACTGCAAAATTGCAAAAACTGGAGAGACGCTGAGCCTCGCGATGTGTACGCACCGCCATCTTGGTCAATGGTCCGTCATCCAACAAGAAATGTCTGTTAGACATGCTGAGATGCGAGCAGCTATCGTCGGATCAGCAGGATGGAATGAGGGGTAGAGTTGAGTGAAATCAGCATAGCAGTGGTATGAAAAGCCATGTTTCTGAATGACAGAACATAGTGATGCTATGTAGACAGAGAAAAGGAGTGGTCAAAGAACTGAGCCCTGAGCCCTGTCCAGGAGGTTGTTCTGTGTGAGAAAGGCAGAGCCTTGGTTGAACAACTCGTTCAAGTGTTTTTGCAATGAAAGGTAGAAAGGAAACTGGTCTGTAGTTCTCTAAAAGAGTTGGGTTAAGAGTGGGTTTCTTAAGACGTGGGGTAAAACAACCCTTTTAAAATTTGAAAAGGGAAAAACACCAGTGTGAAGGGATGTGTTAACGATGTGAGTGAGTACAGGTACAACGACAGGAGAAATGGCTTGAAGGAGATGAGATGAAAGTGCACAGGTTGTTAGGATTGTGCGGCCTACAGTGTGTGATGCGTGGTTTGCGAGTGGTAATGATAGTAGGGATCTAGAAACACATAGTAAGAACTGGTTTTATTTAATATTTTTTTAAATAATCCTTTAAGGCCTACAAGTGACAAATTAAAGTGTGGGAAGTTCAAGCATATTGAGCATATCATTTTTTTTTTTTGAGAATATCATAACATTAACATCATTCTGTGAAAAAAAGATTATCGACTGGAAGGAAGAAACAGTGTTGCTCAGTCAGTGCATTATCTGATAAGAGTGATTTCACTAAGCAAAATTTTGTTGTTAAGAACATTTAAATTTCTTTGTGTTGGTCCGAGGTGAAGCAGAGTGAGTGTTTCACTCACAGCAGAAAGTGCTATTGTTACAGTAAATGTGAAACCACAATGACATGCTGTATCTCCACATGGGGTTCATAGAGTTTAATGGAAAGGGAATGCGGATATGTGAATAAAGCTTTGTTCAGTGGTAAAATTATTTTTATATAAAGGTTTCCCTGTTTGGCTGTGGCAGCTGAAGTAGGCAGAAGTGCACATTAAGCATTCCGTCATACTCTGTCTTTGTTTTCCTCACACACACACACAAACTCGTTTTTTCACTCCCTATCCAGCCATGCCATCTGTTCATTAAACTATTGTGGCTTATTATTATTATCTTAATATTTTCAGTGTTCGCTGCAAATTTTCTTCAAGAGCAGTGTTAGCGGAGGCGAGTATCTATTACTGTTACTGTTATATACTGAGTATCACAGGTGAGTATCACTGTTACTGTTATACTGTATTTAATGCTAGGGATTTGAACAAACGCTTTACCCTTTAGCACATAACACGTCACGCACAATGGTAACTCAAACCTTGTTGAGGAGAGTATTCTATTACTTCAAGTGATCCGAAAGTGATATTTCACACTCATGTAGTTGTACAAACATATTTAGATACATTACATACACGTTTTAATAGAAATTACATTTAAGTATACTTTAGTTACCATAAATGCTTGTCAGAACACTTCAGAGACAATAGAAGTAATTTTGAAATTACATATTAATTAATTAATTAATTAATTAATTTTTAATTAAAAAACAACACTGTGTCCCATTGAATTTCATTGTATGGACAAAATGTATCTTCTTTTGTGCTCCACTCAAATCATCTGGTGGATATTTTCATAAAATGAGTGAAAAAAGGCCAAAGCCATTGTAATGCTGTATGGCATTGTAAAACCACAAATCATGTGCTGTAAGAGCACTGAGCATGAATTTGAAAACAGTGAAAGGAATGACTTTTACATAAACAGGTTATAATTTAAGGATAACTTCACAAGAACTGTTATGAGGTGAAAAACTAAAAATAAAGATGGAAGATAAACTTGGCTTCCGTCAATGCTAAAGAGGTACGTTCATTAATTCGGCCAACCTCAACATAAAAAGACACCCACAGAGATGATGCAATTCCCATTCGAAGTAAAGCATGCTTTGATGTGTGTGCGTCGTGCTGACAAAGTGTTTACAGAAGATACACTATCAGCTCTCTACAGACCAAGCTCACAAAGACAGCTTTTTATCAATTAAAGTGTGGTCCTCCAATGCAAAATGAATTGCTGTGTTCTGTTCACAGTAAATGCATTGCATTAAAAAAAAGACCTTGGCCTATCCACCTTTTTCCTACGACCCACGACCACTGATTGTATAAAAGCAGCATGACACTGTATAGAAGAAATTTGGGTGTAACTTCCGTTAAGCTGTAAACAATCAGTGAAAGCCTCGCTCTATGAACGCAAAATGTTTTTTTTTTTTAACTGGGTACAATGAGATGACATTATTCCATAACCATCAAACATTAAAATTACATCTAAAAGTGTAAACGCATAAACAAGGTATTCTCAACAGACCATGACACCAAAAGCACGATTTTTTCCACAGCAATAACAGATGGGTAAAATATCATTGCATTAAATTATCTGTATTATGCAGCGCTGCCAACTCTCACGCATTTGGCATGAGACACGCTTCCAGGCTCTGTCTCACGCTCTCCATGTAAATCTCACGCCAAATTGGCAGCTCCGTTTGCGATGTAAATAGTCTCATCTTTCAAATTTTGTAAGTTTTAATATGAAATTGAAACAATAAATACAGTTTTGGCGCACTTAATGTGGCGTAATGATGTGACTATGATGTCGCTTTGTGAGCAAAAACCCGGAAGCGAGTTAGCATTTTAACATTTCTGGTTCCATCCATAGACAGTAAAAGAAATGGACACAGCGACCCCATTGGAACTCAATTGAGACAAGTGAAGCCCGTTTTTAGCGATTTTTTAGAACTTCCGTTTCTGACGCGCAGACTCAAACTAAGCTTGATGACGTCAGCAACCTGTCTGACAGATGTAAATCTTCTAGTAGGTGTGCGTGCAAACTGCCATCGTTAATCTTGCAGAGACGGAGAGTTTGAGCGGGGAGTTCTTTGGCGTGAGTGAGCAGGAGTAAGTATTCTGTTTAATTATTTTGTATAGTATTTTAAAATGTAACGCCCAGTACGCCATATCTCTTGACGTCTCCCCGATTGCCTGCGAGCTTCTCCTCCTGTCTGTACGGTAATTTCTCTACTGTGCGACAGAGAGTCGAGTGGTTATGACGCAATCGTTAGCCTATTTTTACAAAAAACTGTTTCTACAGGGCCATAATGTAACATAGAAGGTAATGGAACCCTTTATACATTGTCGTGTATCTTTAGAAATTAATAATGGACAAATGGAGTCTTTAAACGCCTCAGATGTAAAAGTTATTCGCTGTCAAAGTGACGCAAAAATGAATGGGAGTCAATGGGATGCTAACGCAAGTGAAGTTCTGCTACAAGATGGCGGCACGCGGCCGACTTCAACTTCCGGTTGACTTCCTTGCCCCCTGGTTCCATCGTCCCAGAGTCGATGGGTCACCAATAGACTCCTGAAGAGCGTTTTTGAAGCTCAAAGTGTGCAGAGCGGGCCATCGCCATCTTGGCAGTGCGACTCTCCCAGATAATCGAAAATGGGCAAAAAGGCGGGAGGTGTTTGCTGAAGCCACGCCCACCTAGCGCGACGGCAGTGTCAGCAGTGGCAATCCACCTGTCACTCAAGTGGCCACGCCCTTAAGTATGCAGAACTTTAAGGCTTAATATAATTTAAACGGATGAGTTATAAAAAAAATTCACCCCCTCACAGTTGTCATGAAGGGCAAAATTAGCTATATAGACCAAAATCATTTTTTGAACCAGAATGTAAACAGGTTTTTTTTTTCTGCTGTAAAGTTGGGCATTTTAACATGGTTGCCGCTCGGTGAAATCCCTTAAACTTGAGTCTGTGGTTCACACAGGCTCAAGATATTTTCCACGTTTTATTCTACGAAATAAAACACACCAGTTACACCCCACTCGTGATTTTTTCAACTGATACGTTTTTTTTTTTTTTTTTTTTAAAAAGACGGTTGCTAACAAGTTGCTAAATGGGACTACATGGCGCCGTCGGAGACATTAAATGTCATCACGCCAAACTGTTTATTTAATTTACAGTATTTTCCAGTCGTAGAATAATTTGTAATACAATTACTTGTAAAATAACCAATTAATAGTTTCCCGCATTTTATATTGTTGGTCGATGATATTTTTTTTGTTATGCCCCGAAATGCAACACAAGTCTTCAGATGGAAGATACTTGTTTTATCGTTTTCCTACTGATGCACAGACTCTGGGTTCGTAAGGTAAACATATTATGATTATTCCATGTAAACCACATTTAATGGCTTAGTCACGGTGAAAGTGAAACTTTAACGATGCATAGTGCTTAAACCCACGTTAAATTTAAATGTTTACAACCACATGAAGCTTTTAGAAAGCATATGAGGATTTCCTAGAAGCAAGGATAAAATAAAATTTTGTGTACCCACCCTAAGCTGAAATGTGGCACTTTCACTAAAATAAGTTTAATCTTACCATATCCAAATACTCGCTTACACTGCTGTTATTTAATAGATTAAATGCACTAGAATTTTATTTAATAGTACATGGAGACACATTTTTAATTAAAATACCCATATTAATCAAGGATTTATTGACTTTTAATGCACCTTTTTTCGAAATGTACAGAAATAAGTGCTTTCATATGTCCTTTAATTATGATTATTTCATTTATTCACTATACTATTTATTATTAATGTCTCATTTCAGGTTTAGCTTGGCTCTAGTTTTGTATTTATTCCATTTGATATGAAAAGGTTCATGTAGCGTGGATTAAAATTCACATACAGAGTAAATCCTTTTCACTGAACATGTTAAAAATAAGTTTGAAAAAGTTGTGGTGGTGGTGAAGCTGAAGGCGAGTAATTCGGTGCTGTAATTCTTTTATAGCCTAAGTTTAGCTTTTAAGTTCTGGCGCTTTTATTTAGCCTTCAAAATTCATCAAAGTTATATTATTTTGTTTAGATTATCTTGATGGACAAAACGTGTAAATTACAACACTATGGTTGAACACAGTGTTTATTTTTTTGCGATAATCCAAAAGCCTATGGAAAAATCCTATAGGCTTTTTGTCGAGGGAACCAGTGTCAAGCTAACAGCTGATCCGCCTACAAAGTGACGTCATAGCTCCCCCACTCTATTGAAAAACAGAGTTGCGAAAAGCTTTGATCTTGCCGGCGTCGCCGCGCAGTCACGTGGTTCATGGAGCTCTCCAAACCAACCAGCGTTGACAATCCATTTGAATGGGTTTAAGTGGAGTATTTATTCTGTAGAGTGAGGAGAGGCAACATTAATATGGTTTTCTTGTGTTTAACCCTCAGGTATTGCTTACTGCTTAACTCTTTTTCAGTTAAATAAATGTTCTATATTTTAGTTCAATAATATTTATTTAACATTTTAAGGAGATCTTTTGGTACTAAATACTATTGTGTGCAATAATTATGTTCCATTAATGACTTAAAATATTTTTTTCAGGTATTTCTTTTACTTATATTATAATTAGTGTAGTATTTAAGGTTAAAATGGAGAAAGGGTTTTAAATTCCAATGCAAAGAGGACAATTAAAGTCATGCTGTGGTCAGAAAAAAAAAACAATTAATTTGTAATGCCACGGTTAACCCACTATAGGTACCTGTATGGCTCTTTACTAAATTGTATTTAGAATATTGCAGGTTATACCTACATACTTATTTTTAAGTTTTTCATTTGAAGAAATATTTAGACATGATTTAACACTGGATTTTTAAATGTGAAATTTAAAAAGTTAATACTTACAACCTTTTTTTTTAATGATACTTATACAAGTATACATAATGAATGCAAGCAAATACTGAATTTAACCTCGTTTAAAATGGTGCTAGAAAAGGCATTCAACTACATTCAACAAAAGATTTGTATCCCCTTTATGTACATTAACTGGACAGGCCTATGTCGTAAATTAAATCGGGACAACAGACCACAAATGGGCAGTAGCCTAGATGTTGTCCATTTTCATACGATTACAGCGGAATGCAAAGGGGGAAAAAAAGAGAAAATAATCACGAGGAAAAGAATGCAGCGATGGTGAAGAGTTCTTGCCATAGATAGGCTATTCTTGTTGTAACATGTCACGTTAAAATGCCAAGCGTTACATTATTGTCATGATAGTCTCAGCCTCAGACGTCACGCCCGCAGACCGCTGGCTCTCTGAAGGCTGGCTACGCGATATTGTCATGAGATCTGGAAATAAAACATGAAGGAAAATCGACAGCTCAATCAGTCAAATAGACGGATACGCTTTATTTGTAGGGCAACATTACTATTTGAAATGATTCGTTTCAGTCTTTTTTAAGTTCCTCAAACCACCCATAATTCAAAACGAAGTAGGCTCGTCAGGATTAATGTGGATAGTTTTGAATCAAAGTTCTAGTCACGATGCTGTTAAAGTAACGGTGAGATTGAGAGAACTATTTAAACATTATAAATATTTTTATAACAAAACCTGCACGGACACACTTAGAAACTTACTCCCCACGCCTGTAGAGGGCACTGTGATGTGTAAACCCCTTCAGTGATGCAAATCCTACTGCACCAGGTCGCATCGAAAAAGACCCGCTCAGTAGCGTGCAGAGTAGTCGATAGCGGGCCTGTGAAGGTAATTTATTATTTACTTAACAAAATCTATACCAAATGTAAACCTTATTCATTTGAGTGAAATCTAATATATGTATTTGTTACAGGGTCAAAATGGTGCTGCGGAGGCTTTTTTATGTTTTGATAAATAACGCTCAAGTGGTGGAGAAGCTCTCGGAGTCTCGACCCATCAGACGCGCGGCGCAGATCACGGCCTTTGCCATCACTAAAGCACAGATCGCCGGGAAAGAAGCCTCGACCAAGCTGCTCAGATCCGACACTGTTCGCCAGATACGCGACGAGACGTCAAAGATGCCCAGAAATGTGGAAGATTTCGGTCGGAGAGCTACTAGACTGCGGGACACGTTTGTGAAGGAGGTGAAAGAGGGCATGAGAGACGCCAACAGACAGATAAAAGACAGAAAGTGAATGACTTAACCTTATATTAATGGCGTTTTACGGTGCCATTTGTGAATATGAGGACAGCGTCATTAAAGACTCCGTTTAGAAAGTTAAACATGTAACACTGGAGGTTTATGGCACTCAATAAACTAAATTAATATCACTGTAAAGTCTGAAGAGTGCTGGTAATGATGCTTGGAAGTGCCTTGTTGTGAAATAAATGAAGGATTTGGGATTAGTTATGTCAACTTATTGACGACATTAAATGAAAACATTTTAAACGTACAATAATTTTATGATCTCCACGAGGACGAAGCGCGAGAGCTCCAGGTCAAAGCATGACGTGTATGTGACATAAGCATGATGTCTGACACATGATATCTTAAGCTTTGTTAAACCAAAGGTATAAATAAAAGTAAATGGAGTTTGTTACTATAGAATAAACGGTATTTCTCACAGTGAGACTTTGTTTTAAACTTTGACTTTCCATTCTCCCGTTTTTAGTTTTTACTCTGCAGCGAAAACGTGTTTCCATAATACATAAAGCAACTATTAAATACTGGAAGAATATTGTTAGACGTCCAACTGAATTTAATGTCAAAGAAATACATAAGTGGAGTGAAACGGTGTTT
The DNA here is from genome assembly GCF_018340385.1 of Cyprinus carpio. Taxonomy (NCBI): domain Eukaryota; kingdom Metazoa; phylum Chordata; class Actinopteri; order Cypriniformes; family Cyprinidae; genus Cyprinus; species Cyprinus carpio. The sequence continues at coordinate 658,025 of NC_056573.1, forward strand.
AAACCATTTGACAACATGGACATCTTAGAACACTTATCACAATAATCTTAAAAATCTAAAAACATAAAAAAAAAAAAAAAAAAAACCGTAAATTTCACAAATTTGATTTAATTGGTCAAGCTTTGGAACGTTTTACTGTTCTTCACTATATTTGTTTTACACAGAATTACAATTACGTGGTTGACAACGCTGTAAACTTTTTTTTTTCTCACCCAAAAATAAAAATTCCAACCCAAAATATTAACCAGAATAAAGTTTGACTATTTTAAGAGTTGACTATAATACATACGATTTGATTCATATGAAAACATGACAAACTTAACCATCAGTGGGGAGCAGCTGATCATACAAATTGATGTGAATCAGCCCAGGGCTCTCCAACTGGCCTCCTGCAGAGCTGCTCTCCTATAGACACACCTGCCTGTAATTTTCCGGTTACCTTGAACACCTTGATAAGCTGGTTCAGGTGTATTTGATTGCAGTCTGAGCTGAACTTTGCAGGACTACAGCTATCCAGGAGCAAGGTTGGACAGTCCTGAATTAGCAATCATGTAAAATAGTCATGAAATGTCATGAGAGTGTGTTGGGAAGTTCTGTCATCATTTACTCACCCTCATGTCGATTCAAACCTATAGTACTTACTTTTTTTATTTGAAATTAAAATATTCGGAAGAATGTTGGTAACCTAACAGTTTTAGTGACCATTGACTTCAATTATACAGTATGAATGTGTTCTCAAAAAATATTTTTAATGTTCCACAGGTTGAAAGTAAATCATACAGGTTTGGAATGATGTGAGGATGAGTAAATGATGACCGAATTTACAGCTAGACAGAATAATACGTGCAAGTGTCATCTTATAAATATACTTAAGCCCTCCATCTGAAGGAAGACTCACACCAGCACTGTGCTGTATGAGAAAGATTTTGTTTTATTTCTCTTGAATTAGCCATTCTCTTGTTCGTTTTGATCAATGGAATGAATCAGATCAGTAAGTTATTTACATGTTTCTTTTTTTCCAGTCCCAAAATGTCCCCAAAAAGCAGAGTTGGTGAGGTGGTAGAACAAGCAGTCTTAGTATACAAAACAATCATGTCGAGGGAAGAGCAGGCAAGACCCCCTCTCCAGGACGGGGTTAGAAAAAAGAAATCTCTGTGGACCTTCTAGCTGGACAACATCAGCCCTGCGGAGCTCCTCTTCCAGCCGAGATGGTTTGTGTCTGGGGGGGACGGGGGACACTTGTAGCACACTTGGAGCAGATGATGTTGAAGTGTTGGGCAGAGAGGAGGAAAAGACAGAACTAGCTTCAAATATTGTGTTAATCATCTGCTAGGCTCTGTTTTCTCCACATCCCCCTCACTGCCCTGCATCTTATCATTTGTTTCAGTTTAGGAAAATAAAGGGTGGTAAATATATTCATACTATTTCTTTTTTTTTTTAATCCCTTGCTCTAATATACATTTTACGATGTCAAGAAAATAACTCCCATCATAATAGTGCTGAAGTAAAGCTCAATATAGACTTTTATTATAACAAAATAGGCAGTATATGGAGGGTTAAATATCTGTTAAGATCTCATTGTATAATAAATTTCTTCCACATATGCAGTGACATTTTATTGCCTCTTAAAAATATCAGTTTCTTATAAATGGCAGACTTTCCTAAATGTAAATCAAAGTGTTGAAAACACGTACTCTGTAAGACACTGTTGTAGACTCTGACATTCTAACAGTGATGGCACACGTCTCACACCTGTGCTGCGGGACATCATCGAAACACAATGGCTCCATAACGCAGACAATCAGAATGAAGAGAATAAGCATGCCCATACAACAGTCAAATGAGAAGTAAAAGAAGTAAATCAACAACAAAGAATGTGTGGAACATACAGGACTGTGGTGGAAATGAACAATGAGAAAGAAGGGCAGAAGAACACCTGGTCTTAGAAGCTACAACGTGCAAAGTTTTGTTTCTCTCACCATTTTAATGAATCCGATGCCTGAGACATGAGCTCCATGTTACCATTTACACAAAAAAAACATAAAACGGGTAAAATGAAAGAGACGTGTGCCAGGAAATCCAGATCGCTGTTTTTGTCCTTACAAAGTAACCTCCCTTAAACATTAAGGAACTGTACCGTTTCCAAACCCCTGGTAAACAGATGCTGGTCTGGCATAGTTTTGCTTTCTGTAAGCATGGAAGCAGTAAAGATCTGATGAGGACAGATCATCTTCTCTTGAAATAGCTACTGAGGAACTAGAAGTAGGAGATGAAGATATAGGACTGAACAGAGATTGAAGTATGCTGGATTACGGAATTAATCTGTTGAGTGAATTCTGCCATCTGCAGAAGCCCAACTGAGATTACCAAAAAGAAAAAAAAAAATACAGAATCAATAAATAAACCAGGCAGAGAAAGAGGGATGATAAACTCCTGAAGGCGTTCATAGTTTCTCCTTGGACTGTACCCATATGTATGGCCCAGACTGTTCCTCAATAATCTGTTTGACTAGATCGTAGATCTCTTCCAAAGTGTCCCCTTGAACAACAGCTGCAATGCAGAGATGATCACAGTCAGCTGACAGCAGTGACAAGAATAAAACACCTAATAAATTTAGAACACACACTGCCAGCAGTCATAAACACAACCCAAGATTTCATCTTTTAAATTATGGTTTGCAAATGCAAATACAAAATATATTATATTCAATCTTTCTATCTGTATTGTTTATCCTTATGATTTTTCATTCAGAAAAATTCAAATTGTCCAGCCATCATTCCCTGTTTCAAGGGAGTATAAATATGAGGTAACACAAAGGTCAAATTCCCTTAATCATCCATCACAATGAGCAAAACCAAAGAAATTGTTCTGATGTGCAGCAAAAAAATGTTGAGCTTCACAAAATAGAAACTAAGACAAGTCACCTTTATTTCCTTAGTGCTCTATACAATACAGACTGTCTCAAAGCAGCTTCACAGAGATAAACAGGAAATAGCAGAAGCAATTATGGAAACTTGGCTTTGTAAAACAGCTCTAAAAGTAGTTTCATTATTTAGCTCAAGACAGTTCAGATCAAATTCAGTCTGAAGTTAATTGATTAGCTATTGGCAGTTCTACAATAAGCAAAAATGTTGTTAGTTCAAAAATGAAGAAGTTCCAATCAACTGGAGATGTTAAAAATCATCCCAGAAGTGGACATGTGTTTATGTTGTGGATAGATTCAGCCATCACCAAATGATTTTTTTTTTATATATGTTTTGAATAAAAGACCAAAAGGATAAACACTGCAGATCTCACCTACGATTAGTCAGATGAAACCAAAAAGGTTTAGAAAAAATCTAAACCTGACTGCTTCTGCTGGAACTTAAAACAAGACAGTGTTCCACAGTCAGATGAAACCAAAAAGGTTTAGAAAAAATCTAAAAACCTGACTGCTTCTGCTAGAAATCTTGTAATTGGTTGGATGGTTGGTTCATCAATCAGGACAAGGGTCCAAAACAAAAAAATCAAAATCAACATAAAAATGGGACACTGAACACAAAATGAAGATTCTGCCATGGCCAAATGATTTTTTTTTTATATATGTTTTGAATAAAAGACCAAAAGGATAAACACTGCAGATCTTTCACAGCCTTCTTTGCTCAAATTTACCAACTCTCTCTCTCTCAAATTACATTCATATTACATTCGATCAGTTTGTGTTTCCTTTGTTACCCCGACCTCATCATTGCTACATATATAATGTATTGTAAAATCAGAAATTTGAGTGGGGGTTAGCTGTTGTCTTGATGCCTATATGAGAGTCACAGAAAGAACAGACCTGTGAAGTGCTCCATGAACTCCTGTTCCAGCTTCATGGCTCTGTCGTATGTCTTCCTGCCTTGTTCCTCTGTCAGTCTTTTATTCATCTCCCTGAGGAGAGAGCAAACAGCATTACAGCACTGTTATATAAATACAGTGCTTGCAGACAGAAAAAAAACTTTTATACATTAGTGATCCTTGCATACTAAACTATTTTGAGAAATAAATAGATTTAACTGTGCTCCTAAGAGTTTGACTGGGTACTGTTTACAACATATGACAGAATGACAAATACGGTAGAGTGGAAGACTTCAATAGATATCCCACCTATTCCATCAGCATTATGAAAATTAGGGATGCATGATAAATATCGGCATGATATTAATGCGCATCTCGTCTGTCAAGCCGTTTCTGTAATCAGCGGTAAATCTTTACACGTGCGTGCTTTTACATGTAGCAGCATTTACTACACAGAGCCGTTGTTCACTGACAAGCTGGGCAAAACATTCGCAAAATATGATCGTGGTTTTGCGCAGCTTGTCAGTGAACAACAGCTCTGTGTAGTAAATGCTGCTCCATTTGAAAGCATGCACATGTAAAGATTTACCACTGATTACAGAACCGGCTTTACTGACGAGATGCACATTAATATTGTGCCGATATTTATCGTGCATCCCTTATGAAAATGTATTAAGGCCTATTCACACCAAGGATGATAACTATAAAGATACCGATAAAGATATAGTAAAAATAGTTCTCAATATTAAAGAACAGCAGAGTTCACCCCACAACTATGACGAGAAATGCACAGAGAAACTATATCATTGGAATCACTTTCAGAGTGATTTGTTTTTCCAGCTGATGAACGATAAAATCATTGACAGCCAATCAGAATCAATCCTGCAGTAATACGCTCGTGAATTTAAAGCAGCAAATGCACGTGCGCTTAGAATAAACAAACGATATCGTTCGCTGGTGTGGACACTAATATCGTTATCTTTCTAGTTATCGTTTTTGGTGTGAACGGGCCTTAAGTCAGCGTGAGAGCATGAGATTATTAATAGACAATGATCTTCTTTGTAAATGCTAGTCTGATTCCTTGTCTTTTACTCACATGATGTTCTCCACTGATTTTGGTTTGATGAAAATAGCGATGGGGTAAAGCACAGCCACTTGCAGTCTCTTTATGGCATTGCCTGATACATCTAGAATGCAATGTTTGCCCTGAGGAGAGCACCAAAGACAAGGTTTCCATATAGTAAACAATAAGGATGCATGGTATGCATTATAGTCCTGTGTTGTTAGCAGTTGTGCAGGTGTATCGGGCATAGCGTGCCTATTTCTCCAGAAACAATGCTAAGTTCCATTCCTCAATAACACCTTATGTAAACATTGTGCATTGTGTTCCTGGTAAATGTAATGTATGTATATTTAGTGATGGTAATAAAAGACACTTCTTATGGTGAGAAATAAATCTGTATCCCACCTTTTCCGCCACCTCTCTGACAGACTGCACACTGGTGCCATACAGGTGATTGTTGTACTGGCCTGCCTCGATAAACTTGTGCTCCTGTATATCTCTCTCCATCTGCTCTCTGGACACAACAAAGTGGTAGTCTCTCCCATCCACCTCATAATCTCGCTTCGGCCTTGTTGTATCTGAGACAGAGAGCAGCATATGCTCCAGGCTTAATTTCTGTACTAAACCCATGGTTGTAGTAGAATTACTAAATTTAGTTTACAAGTGTTTGCAGATTTGTAGTTTCAAATACAATATGTATATGTACATTTGAACAAATGTATAAAGCATGAAATCCTGAAAGGTGCTGTATCTAAATTTATTCTGTGCAGCAATATTCAAGGACCGGTGACTTTTTGCTCAATAAGGATTAGGAGTTTTTTTGAAAGTATTTTTACTCACAATATCTACCCAAGTTTGACAACTAGAAAACTGAATATCTGGATTCAGCTTATTTTAATGCTTGTTTTGGTTTATTTTAAATCTTTTTAAGTGGTATTTTGCTTTGGTCATTTGGTTAAGAACCTCTGACTTTTTTGTAAGCTTTATCAGTACATAGGATTTCCTATCTACTATCAGCTTACATGCATACAAACCTGCTTGTTTGAACATATAAAATTCTAAAATATTGGAACTGTGAAATTTTTTTATATAAAGAGAACCTAAATAATCTCACTAAACCATATGTTCAAATTCATTGTGCAGCCCTATAAAAAAGAAAACTATAAATAAACACATATATGTGTGTGTGTGTGTGTGTGTGTGTGTGTGTGTCGGACAAAGAAATTATCTATAAAATAATAAATATATATATATAGAATATAATATATATATATATAGATATATATATATATAGGTTGTGTGTGTGTGTGTGTGTGTGTGTGTGTGTGTGTCCCATCATGTTATCTAATTAGTGTACAGATACTTACGAGGAACACAGGAACCAAATTTGTCAGGGAACTCTGAGATCAGGTCATCGTTTACTCTGTCTTTCATCGGACCCAAAATAATCACTGGTCGTGAGTAGTTCACTGTGGAAAGACCATTCATGAAATCAGTCACATTCTCCTAAAAAGAATCACTGATGTGAAATCTCATGGGTTAATGTTGCTGATACAGACAATCATTAGCATTTTACCTTCCTGCTGACAGACTGGCTCATAAGACAACAGATATTCCTCTTGACCACCTAAGATATGAACACACACATACAGTTAAGCTTGGAGGAAAAAAAAATACACATACACACATATATATATATATATATATATATATATATATATATATATATACTATATATATATATATATATATATATATGTCTTCTTGTACAATTCATCATTTTATGTTATTGCTGTTATCAAATACAGTCAAGCATATTAAGATCCTGAAATCGATGCAATGTTTTCTGCTCATGCATTATTATTATATTGTGTGAAATTGCAGAGACAGCTACGTGAGATCCCCTTGTGGCCACTAGAGGTCCTGTATGCCACACAAATGAATAGTGAAAAGCAATGGAGTCCTCCGTCATGGTTGCTATGAGATTGTCATGATGATTAAAGTGGAGCTCTTTTTGTGGATCTCAGTAGGTCTGTCTGACTGCCTCCGTGTGCACTATGAGTTAGAGGCAGATACATGCTGTAAATTAATGAACATTGTTCTTCAAAGTTAAGGGCAGAATTCCTAATGGCCTGTGACATGCTAGTGCTGTTTATTGCATCAAAGTGTAGCATACTGTGTACTTAAAATACAAAATATTAAGCATTTATTCCAAAGCAATGGAATTAACTGCCTGTCTTGTTAGTTATTCACATATATGAGAGATCACAAAGGAAAAGTATGCATTGCTGTCATAGCTATATAATTTCTTTTCAAGTAATCAAAATTTATTTATTAAAAAATGTATTAAAGCATATACAGTGGTGTGAAAAATTGTTGGCCTCCTTCCTGATTTCTTATTTTTTTGCATGTTTGTCACACTTTGATGTTTCAGATCATCTAACAAATTTACATATTATTCAAAGATAACACAAGTGAACACAACATACAGTTTTTAAATGAAGGTTTTTATTAAGGGAAAACAAAATCCAAAACTACATGGCCCTGTGTGAAAAAGTGTTTGCCCCCTGAACCTAATAACTGGTTGGGCCACCCTTAGCAGCAACAACTGCAATCAAGCGTTTGCGATAACTTGCACTGAGTCTGTTACAGCGCTGTGGAGGAATTTTGGTCCACTCATCTATGTAGAATTGTTGTAATTCAGCCACACAGTGTCTTCGAGCATGAACCGCCTTTTTATGGTCATGCCACAATCATCTAATAGGAATCAGGATTTTGACTAGGTCCAGGTCTTCACTTTGACTAGGCCACTCTGGACTGGTGTCTCCGTTGTCAGGATTTTTTGGTAACCCAAGTTCGCTTCAGCAGAATTCATGTGGCCGGACAATCCCTTCAGGATTTATAACAGCAGAATTAATGGTTCCATTTATCACAGCAAGTCTTCCAGGTCCTGAAGCAGCAAAACAGCCCCAGACCATCACACTACCATCACCATATTTTACTGTATGTTGTTCTTTTTCTGAAATGCGGTGTTACTTTTACGCCAGACGTAATAGGACACACACCTTCCAAAAAGTTCAACTTTTGTCTCGTCAGTCAACAGAGTATTTTCCCAAAAGTCTTGGGGATCATCGAGATGTTTTCTGGCAAAACTGAGACAGCCTTTATGTTCTTTTTGCTCAGCAGTGGTTTTCGTCTTGGAACTCAGCCATGCAGACCATTTTTGCCCAGTCTCTTTCTTATGGTGGAGTCATGAACACTGACATTAACTGAGGCAAGTGAGGCCTGCAGTTCTTTGGTTGTTGTTGTGGGGTCTTTTGTGACCTCTTGGATGAGTCGTTGCTGTGTTTTGGGGTAATTCTGGTCGGCCGGCCACTCCTGGGAAGGTTCTCCACTGTTCCATGTTTTTGTCATTTGTGAATTATGGCTCTCACTGAGGATCGCTTGAGTCCCAAAACTTTAGAAATGGCTTTATAACCTTTTTCAGACTGATAGATCTCAATTACTTTCTTTCTCATTTGTTTCTGAATTTCTTTATATCTCAGCATGATGTCTAGCTTTTGAGGATCTTTTGGTCTACTTCACTTTGTCAGGCAGGTCCTATTTAATAGATTTCTTGATTGCGAACAGGTGTGGCAGTAATCAGGCCTGTGTGTGGCTAGAGAAACTGAACTCAGGTGTGATAAACCACAGTTTTAACAGGGGGGCAAACACTTCTTCACACAGGGACATGTAGTTATGGATTTTGTTTTCCCTTAATAATAAAAAACCTTCATTTAAAAACTGCATGTTGTGTTTACTAGTGTTATCTTTAACTAATATTTAAACTTGTTTGATGATTTGATGAAACATTAAAGTGTGACAAACATGCAAAAAAATAAGAAATCGGGAATCAGAAATTCCCACCACTGTAAATATAAAAATAAATAGCTACAAAATTAAATGTATTTATTTATTTAATTTAACACAACTGTTCAACAGTTTGGGGTCAGTAAGTCTCTTATGTTCACTAAGGCTGCATTTATTTGATTAAAAATACAGTAGTATAACAATCACAATAATATTGTGAAATATTACAATTTAAAAAGTTCTTTATATTTTAAAATGTAATTTACTCCTGTGATAGCACAGCTGTATTTTCAGCAGCCATTTCTCTCTCTTCAGTGTCACATGATCCTTCAGAAATCAATCTGACATGCTGATTTGATGTTCAAGTGATATATCTTAAAGTTGAAAACTGTTGAGCTGCTTTTTTTTTTTTTGTGTAAACCAAAATACATTTTTAATGAGTTTTGTTTCAATTAATGTGTCCTTGTTGAAGAAAAGCATTCAAGCATTCTTACTGAAAAAAAAAAAAAATTAAATAAAAATCTTAGTGACCCCAAATATAATAACTAAAAATATAATAATTAAAAATAAAATAATAACCAATTTTTAATTGTTAATGTTTGCATTTACATAATTTCCAACTGTAAGTGGACAAAAATGTTAATCCCACAGAATGAGGTCTTTTGTGCCTTTGGCGCAGTTTCATTCACAATCCCATTTTGATATGACACAAAGTGTACCGTACCATGCAGTAGCTGGTAATGCCCTGCACTAATGCACAGTCTGGACTGCTGATCACAGTGGTGTGTAATATCTGGCCCCCATGAGACATATAGTAATATCTGGCTTTGGCTTTGATATAGCACCACTGTGACTCTGACTGTCTCTGACAGAGAGAGGGCAAGGGCTGGGAAATGATGGGGTGGGTGCACTGTTGCTATGGAGACTGAGCCAGGGGCTGGCAGAGGGCTCACTGATTGATTTTGGTATTGTATCTGTGTGGTTTCTGGAACATTACCCAGCCTCTCTCGCTGCAGTGCTGCTCAGTTGAGGGGGGCAGTAGGCAATGTTAACTCTTGAAAAATCCACAATAGCATTGCTTTGTAATTAATTAACATTGGTAATTCATTTATTTTTATGTTGCATTATGAAATGGATCTCCCATACACATTAATGCATAGCAGAAAGGACAGGAGAGAGAATAACAGTGTTAAATGTGTGAGGAAAAAAAGCAGACGAGAAAGACGGATGAAGGGCATAATGGAAGGAAGAACTTACGGTAACTACTCTCACTATCACTGGCATTAGAGGTCATGTGCTCTGAAATCATAACAGAGGTGGAACGGATGATGAAAACCAAGAATAGGAGCAGATTATGATGCTTGAGATGACTCAAAAATACTCGTCCTGAGTCTCACCATAGTGGAGAAATACTCACACCACTAAAGGACATAGTACATCTTCTGAGACCCCATGAAATGAGTTTTATCTGGTAGTTTTGAGGTCATATGCTACTGTACTCTTAATAGTTGACAAAGTTAACAAGCACAGGTCATAGTAAAATAAATAATAATTCCAAATAAGTCACATTTACATAATTTCACATTATTATGGTTTAATTCTGCTTTCTAAAGCCTGGTCAGAATTCAAGACATTAATCACAATTTTCTTCTACTATCAGCCATTGATTCATTTATCTCTTCATGTTGTACATCTAAAAGTACTCTAACGCAATGTTAATTTAACAGAACATAAATATTTCCTCAGCTATTTTCAGCTAGTTTTTTATTTTTCAATATATAAAGAGGTATGTGTTATCAAACATGTTTAAAAATGACTGAACTAGCAGATTTACAGATAAAAAATGTTAAAGGGAATGTCCAAAAATGAAATTTCTGTTGTCATTTATTTACTTGTTCCAAACCCATAATTTCATTCACTATTGGAACACAAAGGAAGATATTTTTAATATTTTGTCCATTCTTTCAATGTCTAAGCGACCACAATTTTGAAGCTTCAAAAAGTTCATAAAGACACTGTGAAGGTAATCCAAATGAATCAAGCAGTTTAATCCAAGTATTTTATAGAGACAGACTTGCTTCATATGATGAACAGAACAAAATAAAATAACATAAAATAAAAGCCTAAATTAAATCTCTTCATCATATAAAGCAGGGATCTCAAACCCTGCTTTTAGAAAGCTACCTTCATGCAGAGTTCAGCTCCAACCCTAATAATAAACCTGAACCAGGTAATCAAGGTCTTCAAGATAACTTGAAAATTACAGGCAGTTGTGTTGGAGCAGGGTTGGAACTGAAGTCTGCAGCCCGCAGTTGGAGACCCCTGAAATAAAGTGATCGTGTCTCTCCAGAAGACTAGATTTAAAAAATAAAATATTATTTATTTTTGGTTCAAAGATGAAAGTCTTGTGGGTTTGGAATGACATGAGGGTATGTAAATGACAGAATTTTCATTTTTGGGTGAACTAACTCTTTAAGTATTTATCTTCCAGCAAAAGACCACTCATCTTGCATACAAAGATGCATTCCAAGTTTTGTGCAAAAAAATGGTCTCTAGATTGAGACTGCCCCCTCAATCTCACATTAAGAATACAACCACCAACCAGAAACAGCAAACAGCAAGTCATGGTTTGTTTTCGGCCACACTCGTATTTAATTTCCTTTCCCAAAAATAATTTAGTTACAAAGTATTTGGAATTTATTTTTGAAGGTGTCTTCGATGCTATTGCCCATATTAGTGTGATTTGATGAAGTCAATACGAAAAATGTCAACCAGAAGAGAACTGCATTTGCCATTACAAGGGACCTTTGAGGAGTTGACAGTAAACTGTAATTAGATAATAGTTGACTATCTAGTGTATGACGGCAAATAAATATCAAATTAATAGATTATTTTTTCATCAAGGGATAAAATATGCAGGTACGGAATGAGAGGAGATTCCACAATGAGACAGAAAGTAAAAAAACAGTTAACCTCCACCATCAACAGCAGAAATAGAAACTGTTTGTCTGGTACTGTATGAATTATGAGAGTGAGGAATGAGATATGTGAGAGGAAGAGAGATAGAGTGGAAGTCTGGTCCAGAGGTGACCGAGTGGGCATCTTCATGGGAGACTTACTCTGGCCTTTGGATAGCATGTCATCTGGGTTGTCCTGTGGATCGGTCAGGAAGGGAGCAACAAGAGAGACAACAACCACAAGAGTACAAGGGTTACTGAGACACTCTAAGGCCTGGTCCAGCCACTGAACACAGCAGGCACCAAGCTGTGTCTGTCCACTGGTGTTGCTATATCTACAGTAGGCTCTGATGTCTGCTGTGTCCAGTCGAGCAGTGCCCACCTCTGTCCTTATGACCTGCTGCCCTATTCTTGCCCAGCATTGCGCTGAAGTGCTGATTTCTGTACTTACGGTCCACATCGCTTGTTTCCTGCTCACTCGCCTCCTTGTTCTTGTAGAAAGGGAACTTGCGGGAAAACAGATTCTTTTTACGCTTGTCATTGAGGGACTGCTGAGGAAGAGAAGGAAGGGGAGGGCAAAAGAAAAGAAGGGAAGGGGAAGAGGGCCGTCTAATGTCTATATGGAAAAAATAAAGGATGATTGTTCTGCTTTTGACTTTGTGGACCTCTGATGGCTTAATCAAATCCCACTGACACAATTTCGTTTTATAGATGTTCACTTAATTAATGGAGGATGTCACAAAGTCAGAATTGTATATGATATGCATGAAGAACTGAAGTGGACAAATAAATGGATTTGAGTCATAGACTCAAAAAACAGCAAGCAGCAGGGAATCTCAAACACGAGAAGCAGACGTACAGATTTGCATGCAGTGGGTAAGCAGCATTGTGAGTGTGCCAGAAGCATGTGGAGGCCTATAACTGCTTTGGCTGTGGCTGGTTTTCTTATCAGCAGCGACATGCAACAAAACAAAAAGCATGCTGGCCTGATTTCCTTTACTTTCATTCAAGGGCAGGCGAATATAGTATGAAATACTTTGCTGTGAAAACAGCCTGTATGTAAAATTATTTAAGCATTACTGTATGGCAATTTTCTTCGGCAGTGATGCAGCACCAGGACTACAGGTGCATTTCCATTCTTATGCAGTGATCAGTTATAAGCCTGGCTGGTTTACACTGCAGCACTATGGATTATCGGAGAGCGCTGAACGGTAGGTAAAAAGAGAAATGTGTGAAGATGAAGGACAAGGAGAGGTGAGGTGTGGCATACAGAAGATGAGCAGTCCAACATCAATGGCAAGCGTATTTGTCCTTTGTTTTCCTTTCATGCATGTTTTCTCGGGCTGTTAGATAATCTGGTGTTTTGACTTCTATGCCTCATAAATGAGTTACAGATGTATAATAGTACTGTTATATGTGTTATATAACATATAGCCATTTTTTGGGCCTGCGACACTTGCAGCTACGCATGCTGTTAATTTTGATTGTACCATTCATTTGGCAGACTGATTAGTATCGGAGTATTACATTCCACTGAATGCACTGACTGAGCATTATTAATTGTGAGTTAATATCAAATGGTCAAACTTTCACAGAGGTAGGAACATTAGCAAATACTAATTTGTAAAGCAATCTGAAATGCATTTCAAAGTCATTCTAGATACACAGTAAAAGCAACATAAGAGCTTTGTTCCAATCCTTAGTGAGTTGCCAAGTATGATACTCCTGATGAAAAGGTTGTTCCATAAGGAAGGAAGGAAGCAAGCGCAGCATATTAAAATGCTGCTTTCTAGGATTCCACGTTTTGGACAAAATCTAAGGCAACATGCCAATGTAATTAATCAAATGGCTGGGGTCAGTAGGATTTTTTTCTTTATTTATTGAAAGAAATTACCATCTTTATTAGTGAGGATGCATTAAATTATAATTTATAATGTTACTTAATATTTCTATTTCAACAAATGCTATATTCATTAAAAATAATCCTTATAAGTGTCATAATATTTATTACAAATTAAGCAGCACATCTGTTTTCTACATTTATAATTAAAAGAAATCTGAAAAATGATTTCTGAAGAATCATGTGACATTGAAGTTTGGAGTAATGGCAGAGGAATAAATTACATTTTAAAATAATTAAAACAGAAAAAGCTAACAACTTTAAACCCAAATTTACTCAGCATTTTTGTGTTTGCATGACATGGGGGCTGTCAGTGCAAAGTGTTGCAAATCAGTTACTTACGAGGCTCCAATTCAGTCAGGATGTGGTCTTAAATGACATGTAGGCAGTAGGCAGCAAAGCAACTCACTTGGTTTTGGAACAGAGTATTGTTCAAATCTTTCTAGGTATGCATGTAAGAAAAGGTTCACTCACCCCTTTGTCTCGTGATTTGGAGTTGAACTTAACTGTCTTTAACCTCGCTCTCTCCTTCTTCTCCACTCTTGAGAGAAAACATAAGGATCTCATATTACAATAGCTGTTATTCAAAATCAATCAGTTATGCTGCATTTAAAGCTCCTTCATCTGAACATCTCTAAGATATGCACATCAGCTAAGCATACACGATGACAAACTCGGGTCCGGTCAAAAAATTCTGGAAGACTTTGGTGGAATAGTGCTGGGGGACCTATTTTTACTATTTAATACAAACACAAAGGTCAGCATGACCTACATCCAAGGAAACCTACCAGCCTAAATGTATCTGCAAATAATAATTATATTTGTAATTTTATAAGCTTCAATCTTTCACCTTCTCTTGCTGGGAATTACGCCCATTTCCTCCGCCTCTCCTTGAGGAGTGACTTGCCGTGCCTGCCACCACTCATCATCAGATGCATTCACCACGTGCAGTATGTCTCCGAATTTGAAGTTCAGGCCCTGGCTGGGCAGCCCAGAATCCTTAGTTTTATCATAATCAAACAGTGCCCTGCAGAAAACAGTCAAAGTAAGACCAAAGGAAAATACCAGACTAGATACTTCCTCTTTTAGCTGAGAGCATATGGTAAAGTCTGACCACAAGCTTTAAAAATTGCTAAACCATTTCAACAGATGTGTGTAAACTGCAAATGTAAGATATCTTATTCCGAATATATGATTTAGCAAAAAAAAAAAAAAAAAAAACAGTATTGGCATGAAATGGAAATTGTAATAGTCTATTCTTCCATACAGTGATGTATATCCAAGTGAAACAGCTTCTTGAACAAGAAAAAACAATAAAGAATGTAGGGCTTCATCCATCAGGAATTGACTGGACAGTTGAATCGTTGTTGTTAGCTAATTGCTGTGATCTCATGTGAGTGACAGGTTGCTGGAGGGGAGGTTTTATTGCCCAGCCCTTGCACCGGTGCACAGATAATCAGAAAAGACATGTCATTGCGAGAGGGAGGGGAAGTTAGTATTTTTGATTTTACAAGGGAACATGATAAACATTAAAAATAATAATAGTTCACTGTAAATTATTTATAATAAACACTGAAATATTCCATAAAAATATGAATTGTCAGTTTTGATTTCATAGTGACTTTACATGCAGTTTTCCAGTTCCTTGTAGAATATTGTAGATATTTGTCTTGTACCTGACATATAGTGATCTCTTCTGACTGGTCCTCAGGGACCCTGAGCCTGAGCTGATGCTGCTGTTCATCATCTGCTCTCTTAGGTCATGGATCTTGGCTTCAAATCGGCTGTACTCTGAAACACAAGGCCACAAATATCACTACTGCACATTTCCCAGAATGCTGCTGTTGAATGCCCTCATAAAACATTGTGTGTATGAGGGAATGAAAGACTCAAGTAAAAAGAGTGTTGCTGCATATTTGTGCATAAAAAAACAATGTTATCAATAAAACACATTATCAAAGCTATACAAATATTCACACAAATAGCTTTGTCATCATACTAAGTAGCAATTGGACACCAATTCGTGCTCTATCACGGAAGCCTTGTTTTTCAGTCTTTTCTAAAATGATCACAGGATATATTGCCACACAAATGTAAATAATGCAGAACAACCATTGACTCTAAGAAGAAATTCAAACTTTGTCAGGATCAGTACTTTAAAATGTGTGTCTATTTGCTGTTAAAAGCAAATCTTATTTAAAAAAAAAAAAAAAAAAAAAAAAAAGATTATCAAGGGGAGTGAAAGACAAAGCATCAGAAATGTACCATCATTGTTAAGAGTATAATAACGGTCTGTAGGACAGCTTGAACAGTCAGACCTGGATGACTAAATATCCAAATCGAATTTTTATGAGTTCTATTTAAGACCTGACTTAATGGCACAAAGAAGTCAATAGAAGTCTACAAAACAGGAGTATTGGCTTATTAGTTTTTTGCTTCTCGCAATAACACAGCTAAGACACTCCTGCCAATTGCTGATTGTTTTCTGGTTTGTTTTTAAAGAGTGGCACTGTTTTACATTGAGAAAGACTCACCCTCTGGTCTGTACTGGGCAACGATGGTGACTGTTTGTCCGGCGTTCTTCAGGGCTGCCGCAGCCTGTTCATGAGTGGCACTGCGTAGGTCTATTCCATTAACCTAAGAAAGGAACAGCCATTTTTATATCAATAGGATAAGCAGTATGATAGTGGTCTTGCACACTGTTTAGCACTAAGCTCTGTAAGTCTGCTGAATACTGTAAGAAATACTCCTGATTAGATGCTCATCTGAAAATACTCACAGACACCAAACGGTCTCCTTTCCTCAATTCTCCACAGAGGTCTGCAGGACCTCCGGCTAGGATGAAGGAAATAAATATGCCCTCTCCGTCTTCTCCACCCACTATGTTGAAGCCAAGCCCTGTAGAGCCTCGATGCAGCACCACCTTCCTGGGTTCCCTGCATAAGCTAAAAATAAAAACATATGTCCTTATTTCCACATTAAAAAACTAAACCTACAGACACAGAGCATCATACACAAACTGTTCATTTTGTCCGAAACAAACAGCTAACAAAATCATAACATTGTCCTAAATCAGGAATATATGCCATGTTCTCTGTATTGTACATGTCATACAGCAACATTCTATACGAGTTAGACATACTAGTTTGTAAGGTCACATTGAATGACAAGGCCACCTGTGAAAAAGAAGTCTCTTATGCTCACCAAGGCTGTTTTAATTGATCAAAATACAGTAATACTGTGAAAAAATCATTACAATTTAAACTAACTGTTTTCTATGTTAATATATTTATACATGTATGAGCATCATATTTCTGCTTTCAGGTGCCTTGAACACCTTGCTTCTGTACACCCACTTCTGTAAGTGTATTACGGAGTATGTGATTTTCAAACTGAGGGGCAAATTGAAATTATTTTTTATATGCCACAAATGAACACTCCTTTAAGAGTGCAAGGTCAGTGTATATAACTGGCCTCTTGGAGGCACTACTGGTCTAGTTCTACTACACACAGCCACAAAACAACCCTGTGGCTAATTTACAATACTGATACTGTAAAATCAAACACCATTTTATTACATCATTTCATTGCTATAAAAAACAACACTGAACACAATGACATCTAGAATGGGCTACATGCTCTTTTCAGGCTGTACTGTATGTTTGATTATTGCGCTAAACTTCTCCTATGCACCTAAATGGTCAGATTAATAGAATCGTTTGTTCTGCTGGATTATGACAATCTTGTTTATTCATTTTCTGGCAAGCTGGCTAAGAGGCTTGATGATGCACAGTGGTTTTTATAAAAAATGAACCCACGCACCACATGGATGGGCTAAATTTGGAGCTTATCAAATTGCTAAATTGGCAATGACGTGTCGTTTTGGGTCAGAATTCTCTATCTGTCTAAAAGTTTGGTATTACATCTGGATATGGCATAACCTCACCCTTTTTTGTAACCAGTTTGATGATATTTCTTGTGCTCTCTTAAAGTGGGCCAATTCTAAAATGAAAATAGATGTAACCTTGTAAAATCATCACATATGTTTCTCAGACATGGATGACATGCTGAAAGGGGAACTGCCATCTGCCCTCACAATTGACAACTCCCTCAGTGAGGCATTGCAGCTTGAGCCAGCTGACCACAGCAAAAGTAATAAGCAATTCGATACTCCAGTGAACTATATCAAAAGAGTTCAGAGAGCATCTCATCTACTCAACAGGTCATGATATCATCCTGAACATCACATGTGGGCATCAGAGCATCGACTTGTTCTGGCATCACATTATAAAAATAATCATGAACAGCTTGAAGCTCCCCTTTTGTTGAACTCAAACAATAAGCTTTTAAGTACAAGATTAATCTGGTAATCAACTGATGATACTAAGTGTACCACAGAATAATGACAGGAAAACACCTTTCTGTTGAGTTGTACAAAATAATATACAGCACCACAAATGTAGTCTGAAAAAAAAAAAATTAATTAATATTATGAGCCACTCCTTTTAATGAATCACTGAAAAAGACCCACAAACTACTCTTTCATCAAAGATCAGAACTAAATCAGGAAATCTGTATCAATACCCAGCCCTTATAAGGACCATGATTCTTTTTTTTTTTTTTTTTTTTTAAACAGTAAAAGAGTAAAACAGTGATCCATACAGACAGACAGTATTGCATTGTTGGACATTGCATTATGGCAAAGAAAAAATCTTGAGTATGAGCGCTATCATATCATAGATTTATGTAGACAATTTTTGACAGTACCTGGTTACATCATCATCCCCCACCATGGTTTTTGGGGTCGGGGAGTAGCGTCCAGAATGCACCGGAGGCAGCGGCTGGCTCAGATAGCTTGGAGGACTGATATGGTTTTCCATGTGTTGCGAATAGGCTGAGAAAGAGGAAAACAGGCGCAGACATTAAAACAGGTCATAGAAACAAGTCTCAAACATCTTGATCTGCATTACCTAAAAGCTTGCACCAAAGAGTTCCAAGATCTCTTTCTAACCAGTCCTCCAGAAATGCACAATTATATGCTATTCATTTTGCATCCCTATGAGAAACAGACACATGCTGACAGTAAATGATACCCTGAGCTGAGCTTTTAGCACCTGTGCCACTACTGCGGCTTCACTTACATAGATATCCATGTGGTGGAAAGAGACCTGGGGGTCAGTGTGAAACTGAGCCTAACCTATCCTTGTTTTACCCGTCTTTGTCTCTCTGTAAAGGTCTCCTTTGAAGCAGACAGTTAGCTGAGCTCATGACAAAAGGCCTGGGTATAGGTGCATCATCATATGAGAACTGTTGCCTGGAAATATGATCCGTACTTGCATAATCACAAAATGAAATAAATCAGTGTTTGTGCAAGAAGCATCACAAATGTAATCACAGAATATTCACTCTTTGGTATTGTAATATTATCATCTTTAACCCCAAAAAGATCTATTACCGGGTCTAGGTGTCAAAGAGCTTTTATGTCTGTGGGTCAGAAACTGCAGTTTCTGTTGTAATGTCACCAGTGTGGAATACATGTTTAAATGTGATAAATGTTGCAAAGGTGAGATGGTAAAACAAAGCTCTTATCTTCCCTATAGTGTCCACTTCATGAAACACTGCTCTTAACCATGAAGAGATGTGACATCTTTAGTGGGATGAGACCAGATATGTGCTCTCAGACAACTTTTCCAGCAGGGCTGGTGCCGGAGCCGGAGCCCAATCGGGAACTGGGCCACGCTTTTCCACTCAAAAAAATCCTGGGTCGGTGCCCAGATCTTGGTTCTGAACTGGCCCCGAAACCTTGCTGGTCTCAAACAAAGGAACCTATGACATCAGAAGGTGGAGCTTCCACTACAGACCGCAGTTTGAAAGGAACCATTAGGCTTGTCCACCAACCTGTGACCGGAATCGCTTGTGGAAGAAGAGCATTGATCTCTTCTGCTGACGTACTTAATTGTTGTTATTAATGTTGTTAATTTACCTGAGAGGCTTGTTTGAGATGCATCAGTGTCGTGCAAACTGATGTCCTGACTGTATGACATCAAAGTACAGTGAGAGCAATTCAAAAGCATAAAGAGTTGTCTGCTCTCCAACAGCTCTTGCGGTACTTTGATTTCATATGCCGATCGGTATGCGCAGTGCCGATGCATCTCGAACAAGCCTATATTTAAAAGCTGCCCAGGTAAATGAACAACATTAATAACAGCAATTAAGTACGTCAGTCAGCAGTGGTCAGTGGCTCTTCTTCCGCAAGAGATAACAAGTGATTCTGGTCATAGGTTGGTGGAGGGTTCTGCTCCCTGCAAGTGGAAATGTGAGCCAGTTCTGAACAAGTGCCACTCTTGGCCGAGCACCGGTTCCAGCTGTGGCACCAGTCCCAGTGGAAAAGTGGTATCAGAGATCAAGCTTCAAGACCACAATGTACTGTACTTGGAAAGGACCATTTTTAACATAGAAAT
The DNA here is from genome assembly GCF_018340385.1 of Cyprinus carpio. Classification (NCBI taxonomy): domain Eukaryota; kingdom Metazoa; phylum Chordata; class Actinopteri; order Cypriniformes; family Cyprinidae; genus Cyprinus; species Cyprinus carpio. Next base: position 678,074 of record NC_056573.1, read on the forward strand.
AATATAATATAATATAGTATAATATAGTATAATATAATATAATATAATATAATATAATATAAAATACAGGCATGTGATCAGCTAGAGACAAAAAAGAAGGAAAATCTGACCACGCCCCAAGCCACGCCCACAAGCCACACCCTCAGGACTCATTATTAAAAATATATATTTTAGCACATTAAAAGATATATCTTATATGTAAAAAATACATACTGTCCTGTAAAAAAATAAAAAGCAGCATTTATTAATCATGACAACAATATAATAAGAATATAATAAAGTACTATAATAAATTGTAGTAAAGTATATAGAATTGTTATTATTATTCAAGTACCTGCCAAAAGTTTGGAAACATTACAGTTATTAATTATTTTGAAATAACTATCTTCTGCTCAACAAGGCTGAATTTATTTGATCAAAATAAAGTATAATATATATATATATATATATATATATATATATATATATATATATATATATATATATAGTGAAATATTATTACAAATACAAAGTTCAAGTTCAGTGTCACATGATCTTTTAGAAATCAATTTATTTGACTCAAGAAACATTTCTGATTATTATCAATGTTGAAAACAATTTTGCTGCTTCATATTTTGTGTGGAAATGACGATGCACTTTATTTTTCAGGATTTTTTAATAAATATAAAGTTTAATGAACAGCATTTATTTGCATTTATCAATTGCATTTATTAAATAGAAACCATTTTAAATGTCTTCACTCACTTTGTCACTTTCATGCATGATGAATAAAATTATTAATTTCTCTCTCTTTTTTAAATCTTATAGAAATGTTTGAGTTGTTGCTTTCCCAAATGCAATTTAAAGCTCAAAAGAACCAAGCGCAGCAAGAACAGTGAATCAAAACTAAAAACAGTACTGTAACAGCAGACATGTACTGTAGCGCGTCAGACTTACATAATCATATAATCAATATATATATATATATATATATATATATATATATATATATATATATATATATATATATATATATAGTAATATTATAATATATAAATATATATATTATATAATCAATCTGATTACATTCTCCATTAATGAGATTAAATGATGAATAATATGACTGCTATTAAACTAAACTGAGCTGAATAATGACACTGCTATCTATTTTAGAGCTGCTTTCCACCCATGGTTAGGCCTTTTAACTATCTATGTATATATCCAGGTTTTATTCTATAATTTGTCCTCTGATATGAGCTCTCTGATTGTTGTGAGATGTATATTTGGGCTCAGTTGGCTGGTTGCAGCAATGGCAAGAGCATTCTCTCCTACAGTACTGCACTATGGCCTATAACAGAAGGAGAGGCTTAGCTGCAGAAACCTTATTTTACCCTCAGGCGAAGCAGAGTGCAACAGAGTGGCACAATAAAAAAGCCCAACAGATGGTAAAATGCATGCTTTATGGCTCTCCATGGGGACAAAAATGTAATCTACTGACTCGAAGCTCCACCTCTGCAATACTCTAACTAAATCAAGCAGATCAGTGTACCCAAAAAGCACTTGAACACCATCTACAAGCTATACAGCATTATTTTCATTCTGAATCTGGCTGCTGAATGACTGTGCACACTTAAAGAAATTATTTCTCACTCATTAACTCATTCATTAATAGAGTTTGCTCTCTGAGGCCTACCATCGTTCTACATGCTGTCTTCTATGCATTAAGATATTGTTGCTTGGATTAGCAATACAGACTTGACCATGTGATCCCAGCCATGATTGAATTTGTGATTTGTCTTTCAAGTCAAGTAGAGAAAAGCATCCTTGTCTGCTGGCTCCACTATAGATAAGTCTCAGGAATGGTGTCCTTCTGCATCAAAATCAAGCCTAGCTATCTTCCACAACCTAATGAACAGCATTGCTGTCTTTACAATGATCAGAACTTGAAAAAACCTCCTAAGTGACTGATTTAAATGTTCTACAATGGCATCAAACAAATGTGCATGGGAGAATCAATGTCAACATCAGAATAACACAATACTCTTATTAGGCATAAAATATCAAATTAACAGTTTGGGTAAATAGTTTTTAATTATTTTAAACTATTTTCTATCAACACTTTTGGCACTGAATGAAACAGAGTGTTTGTAGTTAATGCTGGGGTTGCCTCTGCAAAGAATACATGTATATCCTTTCCTAAAGTTGAATGTAATGGTAGTGACAGATCATTTCTTCCGTATTTTGGTTCTGAGTAAAACAAATTATCGAAGAAAAAGTAGAGCTGGGATGTGGCTCTAACCAACTGTAGTTGATTGGATGAAACCACATCTGAAAAAACAAGAAAGAAAAAAAAAAACATTTGAATGTATTAATTGTTAACAATAAGATCCATCAAAATGCATTTAGAAAATAGCATCAATTTCCATTTCATGCTGACCAATACCAAAATTTGGTATCGTATAGAGTGGCCACACTAGACTTTAAGCATCCTTAATTTAAAAATAAACATTCTTCTGCAAACCTGCAGCTTTTAGAATATCTTCTATTGGTCACAGGTTTTCAAGTGATACGAATTCACAGGTCAGAGATCACCAAACCTGAACTCTGTTCTAGTGGTTTTGAACTGATTTCTGGACTTCATCTGTGTCTAGTATGTAATAAATCATGACCGCTATGGGGGTGGTTTTGTCTAATTGCCCCATACACAGGGGGGATAAGTGCTTACAGCAGAGTTGTGCAGGCTTTGACTTTGAGATAGGAGTCACCCTCATCATACTGTGGTACATGGCAAGCATCCTGTTTAAGGATTAAAATGAGTGTGTCTAAAGGGAGTTGTGTGGGGTGCATCAGAAGGGGCAGAGAGATCAAGAGCTTTTAATGATGAAAGCGTGTCTGATTTGGTGGTGTGGTTTTGTGTCTGTACGTGTGTTACTGTGTGTCTGGGGTCCACAGCCTTTGAAGAGCTTAGCAGTGGAGAATGAGGGTGGTAGATTATGTAAATGTACAATAACTTTATGGTAACTTTCATTTAACAGACTTGAGCTTACTAGGAAATTATTCTCTCTTCAAAAGTCTACATGTTGTAGGTCAAAAGCTGTAGTCCCACAGTACTGGGGGTTTTGAAGCTACAGTACAAAGCTAAAGTCCCTTTCACATGACTTGCGTCAGGCTCACATCTCTCAAAAAAAGCACCCGGCTGTGCTTTGACATCCACATGAACAGCACTTCAGATAAGGGTTGTTTAGACAAGATGTTCCATCAGCTCAATTGTTTAATTGTCATTTTTTTATTGTCATTGTCTGATGCATGCCTATGAACAGATGTCATGTCTATGACATCATTAACCATCCTACCACCACTGTTTTTTCAGTGCCAGTGCCATTAAGACAATAATACTTCTAATCAAATCAATGTGGAGAAAGGAGAAACACATCCAGATGGGCTGTCTTAAAAACACTTCCACACAGTTCAGACAGATCACAACCCTCAGCATTACAGAGTCATTAGTGCCTTGTTAAAGGGCAGGAAGACACACGGAGGGGCATTTATACAGCAGTGCCTTCACCACCCCTGTACAACATAGGCTTTAATGGCTGCAAGGGCGGCACGTTCAGACAAGAGCAATCAATAGTAGTTTAGACCTCTCCTCTGTGGCCTATTAGTGCTCCTGCTGGCAGGGCTACGGACAGAGCACAGATCAATATGACCACTGCCGGGTATGTGCTTCACACACTGCATTAGTCTGTACAAGTGAGACACTTTATCCCCACCCCATGTGGAACTCACAGTTGGTGATGTCAGGAGGGGCAAAACTGTCATTCATGAAGACACTATTGGGTTTAGCTACTTTCAAGTAGACCACGTCTGGGGTATTTTTCAAGGCAGTCACGGCATGCTCATGGGTAACTTCCTCCAGGCAGGAGCTATTCACCTATGACACACACCAAAACACACACAGGCATTAATCTATTTAACAAGCACACAGTTATCAGCAACAGACGATAGACTGTTTCCTTACAGCAAGAAGTTTGTCTCCTATCTGCAGCCTCCCATCTTTGTGTGCAGCTCCACCTTCAATAATCTTAGTGACGTAGATGCTATTGTCTCCTGGGATGTGCTGATTCCCAACACCCCCTGCTATACTGAAACCAAGACCTGGTATAAACAAAGATACAGACAAAAACAAAAGGTTATTTGCAAAAAGGATGCTTTCAAAACGTAGATTATCTGCAATATATTTGACCCTATGACCTTGAACATCTTAATACGTAAAAAACAACCAGACATAGGAAAAAAGGTATTAACAGCAGCTAAATAATCAACAATATCTGCCATAATGAACATTCACACAACAACAACATAAAAATGCTATCCTGTAATCTTTTAAATTGCATCTGAATAAACAAAAAAGAAAGAGATAAACTGTTGCATAAATTATACGGCAAACTGTGTGTAAAGGCAAGAGAGAGAGAAATGTATCCATGGCAACAGAAGCTTAAGGTCTTTGCAGTGTTGTGGAAATGCTGTGGCTGGCCCTTAAAATAGCCCTGTTGTGTATTTGTGTGTGTGTGTGTGTGTGTATATATATATATATACACACACACACTGTATATTTTACATTTCCCTAGAGGGGACAATGTCTGTGGCAGTGGTCTCCAACCCTGCTCCTGGAGAGCTACCATCCAACAGATTTCAGCTCCAACCCCAATCAAACACACCTGAACCAGCTAATCAAGGTGTTCAGGGCTACTTGATAATTACAGACAGTATTGTGTTGGAGCAGCGTTGGAACTGAAGTCTGCAGGACGGTAGCTCTCCAGGAGCAAGGTTGGAGATCCCTGGTTTATGGTATCCAGATATAGCGTGACTTGAATAATCATACTCTTAACTCTGATCTATATTAATCCCAAGAAATGATTTAGCAGCACTCTTGCTTTCTTAGTGTAATGGTAGAAAGTATTAGAGGTTTAAAATGTCAAATTTGGTTGGGTAAAACAGAAACTCTGTTCTTCACCATTCTATTTGAAATAAAACTATGTAATGCTACAATGAGTATCGCAGAATGAAATAAACTTTACACATTTAATCGTCATAAATATTTACATTCAAACTGACCTAACATTTAGAAAGTTACAATAAAGTATTGTCTTTTGTTGTTTTGTTTTAGTATGGTTAATGGTTTGTTACGTCTAAAGATTTGTTATTCATCTTACAACATGCAAGAGTAGCCTATGTCATGTATGAAAATCTGTATGCATGTGTATAAAACAACAAACTGACGATTTATATGCTTAATCACCTGTAATTGTATATACATTGTCATTGATTGTGGCCGGAATTTTTAAGAACTTGGTAAAAAAGAATGATCAAATACAGAAAGTTGAAAATTTGCAGTTTCTGGATTTCTTATTTCTAGAAAATATTCACATCTTACTTTAAATGTAGGCCTACTGTATCTAAAGTAATGTAAAGGTACTGTAATGCCACTGTAAACTTACATCATTTACAGGAGGTATACTTATATAACTATTTGGCCATTACATACATACATCTTCAAATAATATATCCATCACATGAAACATCCATCACATCACAACTTTTTTTGTATTTCGGCCCAGATCACTCTTATGTAGCAGTAAATATAGTTGCCTGCTGACACTGAAATATATACATCTTCATGACGAAATAAACACAGGTGAGTTTCTCTTTATTATACACGTTAGGTTTCTCTATCAGGTAGGTGTAAATGTGAGTCACTCAACCAGAGGTAAAATCCTGTCAGATCTTCCATCCATTGAGTGAGTGTGTACAGGTCGGCTAGTCTGGTTTCGTCCGTTAAAGTTAACTTTTTCAAATAATAATCGCAGTCACAGACTCAAAATCAGATTTTCAGATGTCATTGTTAAAAAACAAGTAGGGCTGGGCGATATATCGCATGTGATTGTCACGCGCATTTCATCAGTAAAGCTGGTTCCCTGATTACCACTAAATCGCCATCACTTGATGGAGCGGCATTTAATAGACAGAGCCGTAGTTCACTGACAAGCTACGCAATATCGTGTTCATTATCGAAGGCGATTCATCTGCGATTAATAAACACGATATTGCGTAGCTTGTCAGTGATCTACGGCTCTGTCTATTAAATGCCGCTCCATTTGAAAGCAGGTGATGGCAATTTAGCGGTAATCAGGGAACTGGCTTTACTGACGAAATGCGCGTGACAATCGCATGCGATATATCGCCCAGCCCTAAAAACAAGCTAACTAAACTTCATAACTAGTGTTACTGAAACGGTCAGGGGAATCTTTCTGGCTCCACCTAAGCACTGCCCACCGAAAAAACGTCATTTTGTTTACTAATTGAAAAGGGGTCTATACAGGTGCTGGTCATATAATTAGAATATCATCAAAAAGTTTATTTATTTCATTAATTCCATTCAAAAAGTGAAACTTGTATATTATATTCATTCATTACACACAGACTGATATATTTCAAATGTTTATTTCTTTTAATTTTGATGATTATAACTGACAACTAAGGAAAATCCCAAAATCAGTATCTCAGAAAATTAGAATATAACTTAAGACCAATACAAAGAAAGGATTTTTAGAAATCTTGGCCAACTGAAAAAGTATGAACATGAAAAGTATGAGCATGTACAGCACTCAATACTTAGTTGGGGCTCCTTTTGCCTGAATTACTGCAGCAATGTGGCGTGGCATGGAGTCGATCAGTCTGTAGCACTGTTCAGGTGTTATGAGAGCCCAGGTTGCTTTGATAGTGGCCTTCAGCTCTTCTGCATTCTTGGGTCTGGCATATCGCATCTTCCTCTTCACAATACCCCATAGATTTTCTATGGGGTTAAGGTTAGGCGAGTTTGCTGGCCAATTAAGAACAGGGATACCATGGTCCTTAAACCAGGTACTGGAAGCTTTGGCACTGTGTGCAGGTGCCAAGTCCTGTTGGAAAATGAAATCTCCATAAAGTTGGTCAGCAGCAGGAAGCATGAAATGCTCTAAAACTTCCTGGTATACGGCTGCGTTGACCTTGGACCTCAGAAAACACAGTGGACCAACACCAGTGGATGACATGGCACTGCAAACCATCACTGACTGTGGAAACTTTACACTGGACCTCAAGCAACGTGGATTGTGTGCCTCTCCTCTCTTCCTGCATACTCTGGGACCCTGATATCCAAAGGAAATGCAAAATTTACTTTCATCAGAGAACATAACTTTGGACCACTCAGCAGCAGTCCAGTCCTTTTTGAAGCAAGATGCTTCTGACGCTGTCTGTTGTTCAAGAGTGGCTTGACACAAGGAATGCGACAGCTGAAACCCATGTCTTGCATACGTCTTTGTGTAGTGGTTCTTGAAGCACTGACTCCAGCTGCAGTCCACGCTTTGTGAATCTCCCCCACATTTTTGAATGGGTTTTGTTTCACAATCCTCTCCAGGGTGCGGTTATCCCTATTGCTTGTACACTTTTTTTCTATCACATCTTTTCCTTCCATTCGCCTCTCTGTTAATGTGCTTGGACACAGAGCTCTGTGAACAGCCAGCCTCTTTTGCAGTGACCTTTTGTGTCTTGTCCTCCTTGTGCAAGGTGTCAATGGTCATTTTTTGGACAACTGTCAAGTCAGCAGTCTTCCCCATGATTGTGCAGCCTACAGAACTAGACTGAGAGACCATTTAAAGGCTTTGCAGGTGTTTTGGAGTTAATTAACTGATTAGAGTGTGGCATCAGGTGTCTTCAATATTGAACCTTTTCACAATATTCTAATTTTCTGAGATACTGAATTTGGGATTTTCCTTAGTTGTCAGTTATAATCATCAAAATTAAAAGAAATAAACATTTGAAATATATCAGTCTGTGTGTAATGAATAAATATTATATACAAGTTTCACTTTTTGAATGGAATTAGTGAAATAAATCAACTTTTTGATGATATTCTAATTATATGACCAGCACCTGTATATGTATTATGTATATGTATTGTACATAAAATACTATTTTTGACATTAATTTATGAATATTAATTTGTTGAAAGGCTGCACTAAACCTTGTTCATTTAAGTGTTACCTCTGTTGTTTACATTTTAATTGTTAAGGTTTTATAATATGTATATACAGTACTGTGCAAAAGTCTTATGCCATTAGTATTTTCACAAACAAAAAAACACCCAAACACCCAACTGGTTTTAAGCCTGTTATTTCTATCTTTTGCTGTAGTGTGTCAGCCGGAAATAACATTCCTTTTACCATTAATTGTTAATAATCCAGTGAAATTTTGTATGCACAAGGAGTCTGACAACAGCCAGTGCTCCACACAGAGGTCTGATTTCACCATCATCCAGTCTGTCTGGAATGACATGAAGAAACAGAACAAACTGAGACAGACTAAATCCAGAAGAACTCTGGCAATATCTCCTTAGACACTTCAAGAAACCGACCTGCAAATCTACCTGAAAAACTATGTGCAAGTGTACCTAAGACAAAAGCTGTTTAAGTGGTCGCACCAACTGTTGATTTGATTTAGTTAATTGAAGTTAATCGATAAATCAAATCTATTTATGACATTATTTTTGAAAGCATCCTCAGTTTACAGCATTTTTACACAAGTGCCTAAAACTTTTCACAGTACTGTAGCTTTGTCGGTAGGTTTCTTCAAGCATCTTGTAGACATTGCTACATTTCTTCTGGATTTAGTCTGTCTCAGTTTGTTCTGTTTCTTCATGTCATTCCAGACAGACTGGATAATGGTGAGATCAGACCTCTGCGTGGAGCACTGGCTGCTGTCAGACTCCTTGTGCATAGAAAAAAATTCACTGGATCATTACAAATAATGGCAAAAGGAATGTTTGGAAATGTAAACTGATATTTCCTACGGACACACTACAGCATAAGAATGCAGAAGAGCTGAAGGCCACTATCAGAGCAACCTGGGCTCTCATAACACCTGAGAAGTGCCACAGACTGATCACTCCATCCCACACCACATTGCTGCAGTAATTCAGGCAAAAGAAGCCCCAACTAAGTATTGAGTGCTATACGTGCTAATACTTTTCATGTTCATACTTTTCAGTTGGCCAAGATTTCTAGAAATCCTTTCTTCGTATTGGTCTTAAGTAATATTCTAATTTTCTGAGATACTGAATTTGGGATTTTCCTTAGTTGTCAGTTATAATCATCAAAATTAAAAGAAATAAACATTTGAAATATATCAGTCTGTGTGTAATGAATGAATATAATATACAAGTTTCACTTTTTGAATGGAATTCGTGAAATCAACGTTTTGATGATATTCTAATTATATGACCAGCACCTGTATATATATATATAAATAAATGTCTTAAAACCATTTATTTTCGTTGGTGAAACTACTGATGGCCTAAGACAGGGATCTCCAACCCTGCTCCTGGAGAGCTACTGTCCTGCAGACTTCAGATCCAACGCTGCTCCAACAAACCTGTCTGTAATTATCAAGTAGCCCTGAACACCTTGATTAGATCTGAAATCTGTAGGACGGTAGGGAGCAGGGTTGGAGACCAATGACCTAAGCTCTCCACCAGCAGTTTTCAAAACCACTGGCCTAAGACTTCTGCACAGTACTCTGTGTGTGTGTGCGCGTGTGTGTGTATTTATGTATATCTGAAACATCTACAAAAAATAAATAAATAAATATAATTTTTTTTTGTAGATGTTTCAGATGAAAAGGAAAGGCTGCACTAATTGTTACCTCAGTTGTTTACATTTTTTAAATTTAGGTTTTTTAATAAATATTATGCATAATAAATGTTTATTTAGTTTCACCAATTTTCTGCATGTCTCTCATTTACTGTAATTACATTTATTATATCGGCTTCATATCGGCCAGATTGATTTTTCAATATCGGCATCGGCCAAAATCCCATATCTGTCGACCACTAGAAATAAGAGGAGTTGGTTGGTGTTACTTTACCTTTGGGTCCTTTGATGAGCTTGATCTCCATGACTTTCTCTGCTGCAGATTTTCTCCTTCTGACATACAGTCTGACCAGCGACCCCGCCTCCTTCAATGCCTCCACAGCCTTACTGTGGGTTACGTCCCGAACATCAGCCTCGTTCACTCTCAGAATCACGTCATTTACCCTGCGTGGAGTAAAGCACAGGTCAAACATGCACTAGCAACAATGCAGTGTGAAGACATCTCAATTTCATTCAACTGCACACACCATACAAGAATCATGAAGTGATCTGACACTGAGGATGTTACATCTTTGTTAGAGCCGACGGATATATCGTTTAGCCGATTTTATCAGCCGATATGAGCCTGTCGCAGATTTATCGGCATCGGCGAATATGGCCCCGATATGCCACCGATATAAAAAATTTTTTTACAGAACATAAAACGCAGATAAAATGCTTGTAAATGGTGTAATTACGTAGTTTGTCCAGCGCTCCATTGTTTGCTACTGGCAACCTGGATGAAATGCTCTAAAGCTTAAGTATATGGAATACTATTGATACGTTGAACGGCCATATCTCCGTAACGGCACGGTGGATCCGCATCAAATTCGGGGGATCCCTACAACTTGAGGAACCCTCTCGAACGCCGAATCGAGTGTACGTCTTGAGGCCCCCTTTCAAATAAGACCACCCCCACGTCTATAGTTTCCAAAGTACAGGAATTACAGGCGGTTAAATTTGCGGTACAACAAAAAGTTGCCTTCTGTATTGTTTCTCAAGTACAGTTAAACAAGACACTTTACAAAGATAAAACTGTCCATCAACAGCAAATTCTAGAGATGATGTACTTAGCTTAATACTAGTGACGCACCAAAATTTTGACAACCATAAATATTATTTAACCAAAAATTCAGTTTCAGCCAAATTTTTTTGGTTGCCAAACTTTTGGTGCATCATTAGTATAAAAATAGGATAGGAGACTTTACATACTTCACCTTTAGAATTTACTGTTTTGGAGGGCCAGAATCAGTGACCAAAATGACATTGTTTAATTAGCACATCTCCGCTGACATGTTTTGACTGTCAGTGTCTATTTCATGCACATGTAAACATCAGCAGTGTGGATCTTATGGTTGCCAGGTTGGCAATACTGATTTCTGGTTTAATAAAATTAAGTTACTTTAATAAAGTCTTTATTTTTATTTTCTACCATTCAATAAGTAAAACAAGCTTTGAATTTTCAAATTCTGTCAATTTTATTATGAAATTAAAACAATAAATGTTGTTTTAATGCTCTTTGATGTGTTCAAGCAGAAGAGCTAAGCGCACATGAACTGTTCATCTCCTTCTTTACTACTACTTACAGCACAAAATAAACATGAATGAATATCAGGAAGTATGCTGAAACAGTACAACTTACTGAAATGTATGTCTCACTTAATCACTCAATCTGTTTTACCCCATGGGAAAACATTAACAAAACACTTTGTAAACAATGTCATGTAGCAACGCGAATCAGATATAATGTGATCAGAAATTTGCTAAAACTGACCAAGCAGCTTGAATTCCAGAGTGAGCCCCCAAGATAAAATGGATGACCACAAATATGTCCGGGATCCTAGTGCCAACAAGTCTGGAGCAACCTAACTAACCTACTTTTCCACAGCTTAAACAAAGAATCCTAAAGAAGATTGTCAAATGTGGGCGGGTAACCCAAGATTAATGGTCAAAGAGACAACACATCATGACCATCATGAATAAAACCATGAAGAAAATCACGAGTTAAGACTTCCCTAGATTGGTTTCCCCCACCCAGGACAGAGACCAGACTCAGAGTCCTAAGACCTTTTTAACCTCTTCCTCACAGAACTTAATTCCTCAGCGCTCACAGAACTCCACATAGACTGCCTTTACATATGAATGCATCAAATCATCCTAAAATGATGCTAAGAGGAAATATAACCAAATATCATTCCATTGCATAACTCCATATCATATATGTAACCCACACATTTGATTATCATGATTATCATCAGCATGCAACAAGATAGCTAGGGGTGTAAGAAAATATCGATACATGTGAGTATCGCAAAATTTTGTTTGCCGATACTGTATCATGGCAGATTCATGGCAGTTGTTTCATTTTGAGTTTATATCCCGACCGCTAGATAGCAGTCTTCATCTCTGAACTTAAACAGTGACAAGAAATACTAGCATTAGGGCATGCCACTAATGTTAGCGTTAATATAGTTTGCTGCTAGTAATGGAGGATGAAAGAATTGTCCCAGTTCCTGTTTCGGTGTACAAAGCTGAAGTGTGGCGTCATTTGGGCTTTTGTGGTAATGTCCACCGTAGGAGCCACCTCGGTTCCGCTGCTCGCCCGTGTGAAGAGCCTTGCGCAGGGCACAGTGGGCAGTAGGGTCGCCTCGCGGCTGTAGCTTTCTCTCTTGGTGGGGCCATTTTTTGCAGTTGTTAGGGGCAGTGCTCACGTCACGGTTTCGGCAATTCCAAGCGGAACATAAATACAAACTGAAAAACCTGTGAAATCCAAGTGGAAAGGTTCTGAGAATGTTCAACATCTGTATTTATTTTATTGTTTTACAATTGTTTTGTTTTCTTTAGGAATCCTGCATGCACTTTATATTTCATTGATATTTAGCAGATGTAATAATTTTGTTCAGATTAAAATGTTATGACATTGATTTTATGTTACAGTTGTAAACTTAAACTGTGAACCTTTAAAGCAGGGTCTAAAAAAATATATATGGTCTTTTTTATAAAATACGTTTTATACGTATTATACATTTAACTAAAGCAGCCTGCAAGCACTTTAATTCCTATGCCTTAGCGGACAGCATGAAACCCACAATAAATAAATAAATGACAGAGAGAATAATAATAATAACAGTTATTCTCTCTATGCTATTTTTCAATGTTTCAGTGATGCAGGTGTTTTTTCCCTGTAGGTTTTTTAAATTAAAAAAAGCATTATCTTTTTCATACTGTTTAGTGAAATTATTTGGCTAAAGTTAACAAGTGTTTAAAAAGTGCAGTCCAGATGTTTACATATGTTTACAGTGAATTACCTAAAGTACTGTGGTAAAGCAACAGATTTTTTTTTTTATATTTCTGAAATCTACTTTAGTTTGTGTGATTTGCATATTACACCTTTCCATATTACACGTTTACACCTGGCTTTTTTTCAGTGCTTTATGTTGTCATAATTATTAAATGCTTACAAGGTTGGAAGTTCAACAAATCAGTCAATATACTACTGTGATTGTAGTTGTTTAATAAAAATGTCATTCATATCATTTCATGAATCACCTAATTTCATCGTAGCATAAGCTTGGCCTACAGAAAAGAACATTTATGTTTAATCTATCTAATATTGTGTTGGTCATACTATACAATGATATTAGCTCATCTTTGTTGAATAATACAGAACATAAAGAGCTTTAAAAAATAATCACATAAACCTCCAGATTCTGAACTGGTGCATTTAATAAAGTTTTGTAGTCTCATTGAAAACTCAATGCAAGAGGGTTAAATGAAATGATTAATGGTTGTTCAGGTCTAAGCAATTGCATATTGCTATAAATATTTTCACTCTCTTAAAACTCATTCTTTCCTCACTTTCTCCCTTTTTGCAACTTGTGTGAATGTGGGCATGCAGGTGTTTATTTTGGGTTGTAACGATATTCAAACCAAACTGGAAAAACATGATACACCACCCACTATACATATTGGGGTCGAATAGCTTTTGTAACATCAAAAAGGATTGATCTTTAATTTATGAAGTGAAATATGCACTGTTATTTTAAATTTGTTTACTTTTAAATTTCTGTGCCTGAAAACACTGTTTATTTTATTTGTATCTTTGCTCTATTTTATTTATTTGTGGTGTTTTAATTAGAATTTTTGGTATTATTTTCTTTATTTTTATTTGACCATAGTCCTTTTTTCCCTAAACATAGCACATACCGAACCGAACCGAACTGTACTGAACCGTGACCCTAAAACTAGTGGTCGACCAATATATCGGCATCGGCCGATAAGTTTTTCTGCTTGGGCGATGTGTTTGAGACGTGCCGGACTTTTATTTTGACAGCACTGTAACGGCAGCGCCTGAGCACAAAGTGCTCACATTCTCCCTTTTCTTTGCCGTCATCGTTAAAGGTGGGGTACAATGCTGTTTCATGCATTCAGAGTTGTTTACACTGTTTAAAGTTGGATTCTCATGCTAAGCATGGATAAAGTTTCAAAAAACAATTTGGACGTATGACGGAGTATTTCTGTGCCAAAAATCTTACTTCAGGGTTCGTACAAGTTTCGGAGAGATTTTTTCGATCGTGGTTCTTCATGACATAGACAAGAGTGGAACTACTTATATGGCCATTTTTCCCGGAAAAACACGCCCGCGCACGCATCGACCAGAGCGAGATCATGCCCATCAACGAGCTTCTTCCGGCGGCAACGTTGCATGGGACTTGCTCAGGAAGAATGTCTCCAAAGAAGTGTGTTTTTGGTTGTAAGGGAAAGATAACTTTGTTCAGCTTCCTAAAGAACCCACAGTTATGTAAACAGTGGATACAGTTTGTTTTTCCGGGGCAGCAAAAGAGTTTCACAAGTGTGTTTGTTGACTGTATCTTTGTATCTTTCTGTATCTTTGTTTTATAAATATGACAAAACTAAAGACTTTTTGGAGATATGAAGGATGCAGTACTACTCTATAGGTACTCAAGATTAACATGAGATTGGATGAAACTGTGTGTGTTATGCCCCCTTTAACAATTCTGTCTAATATGCATAGAAGTCTGTCTAATAATCAGATAGAATGGTTAAACAAAGGAATTAATGTATACAAAAAGTATTGTAACGATTTCCTTTATATTATTAGTAATAGGCAAACATTATATTACTTTCTCGTTTGCCATCAGCATTAAGCAAACACGCATTTATATAATTTAAACAAATCTTTGAATGATTAATGAACATTTAATATCACAAACCTTGCAAACTTAGTCGAATCCAGCTGTGAGATCTTGTGAAGTGTGCACTTTTATCCAGCATGATCACGTTTCCTCTGTGTGACAGTCGGTCCGTATAAATTGAATGTTTTAAAGTTTAAACTCGTGATTTCAAATTATGCTGCGCTTTATGCATTTGCCCACTTTCATACTCATGTCATTTTCACTGAGTGCTGTATGTAAAATGAGTGTTACCCTGGCTTTATTTTAAAAATATGATTTCCAATGCACACAAACTTCCCAGAAAACGGAGTGCCCTGTTGGTTACAGTGTTTACTTCCTTTTTAATTATATTTTTATTAAATATTTACTTATTTGTGAAAAATACTTTGTCATTTAACGTATAAGTATGTTTATTGTACACATTTGTTTTTTAATCCATTGTCAAATTATAAAAAAAAAAAATTAATATTAATTAAAATTTATTTTAAAAAAAATATTGGCTTCATATCGGCCATCAGCCCCCCTGCTTTCCAAGATATCGGCATCAGCTGTCAAAAAAACAATATCGGTCGACCACTACCTAAAACTGTGAACTGAACTGAACTGAGCGCAATCTGAACTGTTACCCCCCTAGTGTTTATGTGTTAGATTATTTTATATGTCTTAAATTTGTCAAATAAAGTTTTGTTCGTATTGAAAGGATAACTATCTTGTGTTCTGTGCTTACAATAATGTCTTGATCTGCCTATCTTGTTAGCATGCTAATAAATTGTGTTTTTCACTATACTTTGACATTAATATCAGTTGTAGAACTGATAGTTACAGCCGTTCAATTAATCACTGGCCGATTCAAGTTGATCAGCCATAAAACAGTGATTCTGTCAAAATTCACAGATAAATTCCCTTTGAGCTAAATTTACTTAGTTTCCCTTACAGTCATGTAGCATTTCATTTTTCCTCAGAAAAACCATTCAGACAGAAAAAAAAAAAAAAAAAAAACTCTACTGCTAAATATATGCACTATATTACATATTCATCTTTAATTTACTTAACCTGTTAAGCCGTTTATGACCTTTTGCCAATAAAGGAAATCTGTTTAACACATTTACATGACCAGCACGCTGTCGCCTTATTAGGCATAATTGGTTTAAAAATGTGCATGTAATCGCACTCATTGTGGACTGTGATGCTATCAAAACATTGCTCTGTTTGAGCATCCAGACCAGACTAACACAGCAACATTTGCTTCAACACACAGCATCTTAGCACCTTCACACAAGAATACAATACTGACCTAGGCTATAATTCATTTCTCAGTGACAGCTCTTAGTGGGCACGAAAAATGTGAAAACTATAAAAGTCATCAAGTCTACTGTAACAAACTAAAGTCATACATCACATGGTATGTAAGTTTCCCAAAGCCTTTATGATATACATTCATTAACTCTCTCTCACACACATTTCAATTTACAAATAATGCAAGCAGCCGATGATAGGGCTCTTTATACTCTCTATCTCTCTCTCTTTGTTTGTGTGTGTGTGTGTTAGTGTAGAGCTGTCAGTGTGATGCTGTCAGGACTCAGGACCTCAGTAGTGCTGCTTTAATGAGCCTCTGACAGCACTGAGACACTGGAGAGCTCTATCACTTAGTAACACCACTTCAAAACAGGATAAATCCATCCTGACACAAACAACAATGTATGAGGAGGAAATCTATTACAATGGTCAATACAATACGATCTCACACACACACACACACACACACACACACACACATATATATATTTCTCAAACTGATTTAAAGTGACATTTAAAAAGGGGTTTATTGAAGACTGTCCTTGAAGTCACATTTACATTTTTTCTGTATGTCATTGCATTAGATAATATAACATTAAATCAAGTGGCATTAGATTAAATTAAATCAAAACAACAACTGCTCTATATATCACTGACCACGTGGGGTTTTAAAAAGTTACATTTTGTTTAACTATTTAGAGTATGAACAGCAAAAGGAAGAGAGCAGGAAAAAGATGAGAACCAGAGGGGGCATTACCGCAATCTCCCGTCCTGAGCCGCAGCACCCCCTGGAATGACTTTAGTGATGAAAATGCTGGGGTCTTCACCAATGTGAGGGTTATCTGTACCACCGGCGATACTGAAGCCCAGGCCTGAATTCCCCTACACAGCAGGTGAAAGAAAAGCTGAGGTTACAGTCAGGAAGAACATTAATTAAAACACAACTGTAAATGCTTTAGTCAATGACTATGGGAGCATAAAGCTGCAAAAGGATATGCAAAATGGCAGTGTCCTTTCTGTATTTGAATTCACAATT
Organism: Cyprinus carpio; assembly: GCF_018340385.1. Taxonomy (NCBI): domain Eukaryota; kingdom Metazoa; phylum Chordata; class Actinopteri; order Cypriniformes; family Cyprinidae; genus Cyprinus; species Cyprinus carpio. The sequence goes on from NC_056573.1 coordinate 695,305, forward strand.
CCAAAATGAAAACTCAAACATATGATTACAATGTAAGGCTGCACCAATATGACAAAAATCATAATTGTTGATTATTCCCTTGAAATTGTAATTGCGATTATTAGTTACGATTATCACAATTTACATTGAATGATGTTTATACCATTGTTTGATGCAGTTGATGCATGCCGTATTATTATACGAAAATAAACAAGCTGAAAACACTCTAACTGAAAAACTTTGTGATTTTCTATAGTTTTAAGCCTCAAAAGTCAACTATACATCAGACTCTTTCTTCTTTAAATTATAAAAAAGTAAAAATATGAATGGTATTATAATGTTATACTAAAACAAAATTTAAATAATGGGAAAAACCCCTTAAGATAACGTAGAAAGAAAAAAATGCATCTTAAGCATGCAGAATAACATAAGTTGAACTTTGAACAATTAATTGCCGCTTTGAACGATTACATAATTGTGGCATCCATAATTGCAATTGCGATTAGAAATTCCATTAATTGGGCAGCCCTATTACAATGCACTGCAAAACGTGTCATACTTCATTTATTAAGGCAATTATTATTAAATCTAAGAAATAATCAATATAACTGTTAGTAGGTTTAAAATAAATTCTACAAAATATTGCTACAGCTTGTTCTGCTCTGTCAGTTAGCTTCATGTCGATTTGCATTGGTTTTATAGATTAGTTGTTGCAGCCATAGTCAGAGAATTAACTCTTACCACAGTTAAAGTCAACCCAAAGTCATTAACAATGCACTGAGAAGCATTTGTTATAGCACTAATACAACTAATTATTTTATTATATATATAAAAACATGTTTAGATGAATACTATACTTTTACTAATTACTATATGCCAACATGCGATGTACAGACGATAAAACACCTTCAGTCTTCAGTTGTGGACTGCAACGAGTTATTATGTTACTGCAAATAAGAAGCAGGCTTTAAGTTGAGCTGACAACGGCTTGTGGAGGAGCATTGTTTATTTATGCAGGAGTTAATAAATGTGCACTACAGAGCAGTGCTGAATTAGGTCACAAAAAAGCTGATGAGAAGGGGGTGGGGGCCTTATGCAGAGTCAGGGATTAAGACTTGACTGTGGAAGGCAAGATGGTGCTCTTTTTCTCCTCCCTGGTAAGTCTGTAAAGATAGAGTGAGCTGGTTAATCGGAAGAGTGTTTCTCATGCTTTCTCAAGCGCTGACGGCTCTGATGAGTTGCATTTTAATTGACAGACTTTGAGCTGGTAAATGGAGTCACTGCAGAGTAGTATTTAAAGATTTGGCTGTGTAGCTGCTTGCATTTTAGCAGTGGGTCAGTGTTATACACAAGCTGTTCAGAGGGGAAATGACAGAGATCTGTGACAAAATACAAAAAAGATTACGATAGAACAGCAGAACTAGTGATTCTACTCACCCTTTCCAGTGTAATCTCCTCATACTCAAAGTCAGCCTCAGTACCGTTAACCTGTGAACAAAACAACATGTCAGAGACTATTTAGATATTTCAATACTCAATTTATTGTCGGTTACAGAAGAATGAATTAGTGTAGTAGACATCTGCATTTTGGGTATACAGAAAAGCAATGAGATACAGTGTCCATTCAGGTAAAACTTAAATGCAAATAGACCAACTGCACCTGTAAAAGCACAGTTAGCGCACTATTCCAATTGATATGAATTAATGTGCAGTGTATTCTGAGCACCATAATCTCTAGTGTGTAGGCAGCGTACTCACTGTCACTTACCACAAAAAACAACACACGTCAAGTATTCATTGTTGTTCTTTTTACTGTCAAAATGACTGAGATTATTTGCAATTATTCAGCCTTTAAGAACAAACACAAACCACTGTCGGTTCCTTCGATAGTAGGCAGGAATAATGAGCAAGTTGCACCAACCTATTATTCCCATGTTTTGATTTTCACAAATCAGTTTGAGTGAACACACACAAAGTGATTTGATATTCCTTAACCTAGCAGCTCGTCACACCTTTGCATATTTTATTAGTTAATATTTATTATTATTATTTTTTATTTTTATTATTTCTGTAATAATTGTTATTAGTTGTAGAATTATTATCATATCAGTATTTTTTACTTACAAAAAAACTGAATTACCAATAATGTATCAAGCACCACCACTAGTCCATAATTTTCTAAATTCTGTTTAATATGACAAATATGCATTCATTTTCATTCAAACATGTTTGCCAGGTTTCAGTTCTAATTACATCTTTCATCATATAAAATGATACTAAAATACTAAAATGATACTTAAATACTAAATGATATTTTGTTAAAAGTGTAGTTGTTATGCTTTCAGATCATGTAACAAATAAATGTATCTTTGTAAAAAGCTGTGGCTGTCCCATTTTATGAAGTTTAACTGATTTGTTTTGGAATGTATATAATCTGGTGATTAAACTATAATAAAAATGCACAATTACATAGCCAATATACTGTATAGCCATTAAATTCAAAAACAATCTCTAACATCAGCCAGTAGTCTAACATCAGCAGTGAAGCATATGTAACCATATTTAGCTTTTTGGTATAAAGAAATGGACACAAGAGTTGCTTCAGAGCTCCATATTGCCACTATGTGCATAATATGTGCAAAGAAATCTGTATGTTTTAAGGGACCATATACAGCACCACAGATTAATTCCTATTTGTTTTTCTTGTTTTAATATTTAAATATATATATATATATTTTAAATAAATAAATAAATATATATATTTTAATCATCAAAGGCAAATTCTTTAAATATGTAAACGTACTAAAAAACCGCCAGACAGAACCTCCAAACTTTCAATTCAAAGTTGGAAAACTCCACACCTTCCCAGGATCAAGACACAACAGAAGGCTATTGGTTCAGCAAACAGCCCTTGTCCTCCGTAAAATGGGCTGCACACATCTGAATATTTGTGTTGAACTGTTCTGGAACAAATCTTAACGACCCCAAATTTCTGAACGGTATTGAATATTTTACTTTGAAATTGCCATTTAAGTTTTTGACTAGGTGTGCAGATTCCTTTTGGTAACTAATAAATCAAGTACTCAACACATTATCAACAAATTCAATAAATTCAGTGAGAGTCTAATTTAATTCTCATCTTAACCAAGCCACAGCAACACTGCCCACATAATGTAGTTTCCTCTAAACAAATCAACCTAAAAACAATATTCTCACCCCACTTGCCTTCACAACATAATTTCCACATGGAGTCAATTACAGTCCCCAATCACATAAGACAAAACGGCGACGAGTCCCTGGAGAATCTGTATGCTACCCAGAACCTGTGGTACTGCTGATACAGCATAAAGGCTGAAGTGAAGGTTGAATGCGTGGTGCATGATTAGAAAAACAGTAGTGCCCCTGAGTGGCATAATCGAGTCTACTGACCTCGATACTCCACAGGCAGACTCAAGGGAAATGAAGTGGAAAGCAAGCCCAAGAAATGTCATTTCAGTACAGTGCTGAATGAATGCAACCTTTGACTAATGGGCCTCAGAAATGACATTTCAGTCTCTACGTTAACATGACATCAAAGCTCCAGAGGTACCCTGGTACAAGCACATGACTGAGGAAAATATTTCATCAGCATGTTTAAAATATTGACTTCCTTTATGAACATTTACAATCATTTCCATGCTTATAGCACCTAAGATGCCAGTGAACATTATCCTATATTTGACTTCATAATCTTTCAACAAAATGAAATAACTTGCTCGGACTCTGAAGCAACTTTCTGCTCAAGTCACCTAGGTCACATAAGCTAATGTAATCCAATAACCAAATAGGTACACTGTCAGAAAAAAAATTGCAAAAATGTTACTTTTAGGCAGTTTGTCACTGGGGCAGTGCCCTTAAATGGACAACTCTGTATCTTATTTACTCTTAAAAGGCGAGTACCCTGGAGTAGGGTAAATAGGGTAGTACTGTAAAACAACAGAAAGTTATTTTAAATTCTAATAATATTTCATAATACAATTGTTTTTAGGAACTCTAATATGTACCCTTAGAGTACTACTATGAACCTTATTGGAGTAAATGAGGTACAAAGATGTCCCTTTGAGGACTACATTTACACGACAACGATGTAGTCAAAAACAGAAAAGTTTTTCCCTTGCATTTTTAAAAAGTTTCATCTATACATGACAACATTTTCTAAACGATTCGCGTTTACACATATCTGTAAAAACGACCAAAAATGCTGCATTACGTACACTAGGCCAGTAGTTGGCGCTGTCACCCTGTTAGTAAACAGTACCTGTAGGAAAGTGACGATTATATGTTGTATATGATGCATCTCCACTGTTGGTTGTAATATTGGTGAAGTAAATCCACACTTTTCTGAAGAAGCAACAACAGTACCATGTACTCCGCCTATGTTGTGTATGTTTGTTCCCGCTTGCCAGCGGCACCATCGCGGTCTCTGTCTGGCATGGGTGAAATAATTATAATGCTATATTTCTTGATTAAATAAATTATAAGTAATCTGAAAACCTTGTGTGAGAAGTAACTTCACAAACAGCGGGAGTGTATCACTCTGCGATCTCTCTCTTTCTCTCTCAAAAAACGCAACTGGCTTCAAATCACCACACAGCGCTCGCGCGCTCTCCTGGAGACCGTGCACTCATGCACTCTCACAGCGCGCATGTCAGGTTCACATTACTCCATTTGCAGTGCGTATGCGGTGCATATTTTTTTTCGCACTCATGTTATCGGAAAGCGTTCACACTGCACACACGGTTGCGGTCCGGCAGCGCATCTGGAGTAGTGTAGAGATCGTTTCCGCAATCTATTGCTGCGCTGCAAGTGCTGAATTAAAGTAACAGCGCATTGTTTTCAGTAAATATGAATATGGATTGAAACGAAAAAGAAGTAATTACACCATACGTGCATATAATTAAAGTCTACTGTGTTTCACAGTCAACATAAGTGGCTTTTTGGCTAGGTTTAAAGGGAAAGAGCACTTTTAGATAAACAAGATGGCACTCGTGGAGGAAGAAAAACAAAGTTCTTTATGAACGGCAGGATTGCTTGTGATACATATTTTTAAAAAGGAAAGGCAGTAGAGCTGACTATTTCTGTCAATGGTAAGTTTGTGATGACGTAAGAAAAGTAGTTTAAATGTTTTGCCACTTGCTTGAGCAAATTAATATATAAATCTCAAAGTAAAAGCATTGAATAATGTGTTGCTTATATTTATTGTGTTTAAACATGTCTGTTAAAGAATGTATTACTGTACAGTGTAAAAAAAATAATTGCAATGCTGAAAAAGCATTTTCAGTGACAATGTTTGGATTTGAAATCAAAATAATGGATAAATGTTGTGTTTGTGCCTTTGTAGTAAACAGCCAAGGATCAGTAGCGGACTCTTCTGTGAAAGCACAGTCCATGCTGCTTCCCCTCTCACATGAGTCACCTAAGAGGGGAATTGCCCCCATTTTCGAAAATGAAATTCTGGCCCTGAATAAATTTCTAAAATTGCTGATTGGTGTATCATTATATATAGTTATAAATTATTAAAAGAAGCCTTTAAAAAGGTCGGTATCGATAATCGGATCGGCAGGTACTGCTTTCTGTGATCTGACTCAAAAATCCTGATCGGAGCACCCCTAGTTTTCAAAAACCTGCTCTTTGAAACCCGTTTTCAAAAATATGCGTTTGCAGTCCCCAAAATGCTGTTGTTGTGTAAATGATCGTGCAAAATGCATAAAAAGATATTTTTCTTTGTTTTTGGCTGAAAACGTTGTCGTGTTAATGGCCCCCCAGTGACAAGCTGTTGCCCCTAAAGGTATAATTTTGGCACATTTTAGTGTTTTTAGACTTAAAGTGGCGCTGGACAGACAGATCTGTGTATGGCAACAAAGTACAGTGAGAGTGATTAAAGAGCAGACAGCTCCTTATGATTTTAAATAGCTCTCGCAGTACTTTGATGTTATACACCGATCGGTGTGTGCAGCCTCAGGTCGAACACACTTCTTGTATTTAGTCATCACATTCTATCCTGCATTCTGGCACATGATGCCCCCTTTTCTCGATCCAACTCCACATATATAAAGTGCCACCCTATATGTTTTTCTTGTTAAATATACACTTGAAAATACATGACATTACTTAAGTAAAAAGAAAGTTCCATTTCATGTTGACTTCAAACGGCCACAAATCAAATCTCACCCTATTGCACATTTTTCTGCTGGCATCACCTAAAGTAACTTGTTAATAACAGCTATAAAATGCCCTGAGGAAATTCTGAATTCCAAAAAGTAAAAATTAAAAAAAGTGTAAACAAGTAAAAAGGACACTTACATATGGAGCTGAATCCAAGCTCTCTGTATTTACCACGACCGGGGGAGGATTTGCCTGCAAGAGAAAACAGTCCAGTTAAAGGATTTCAGCACAATTCCCATTCCATTCCATTAATTTCCATTCCATTCATTGCGTTTAGCAGACGAGGTAACTAGGAAAAGCCATGTTAAGCATCATTCAATATATATCAAAGATATATTCACTTACTCTCCACATGACACTACAAATACTACCACTGGCACTCACACCAGATTAACAGCGCTGCTAGCATACGTACGTACAAGGCATTTTATACTGCAGAACATGCAATGCTGAAGCATGAATGCTATTATGAGCCAAAAGAAGCCTAAAATTAAATCCACTTTCTCTCGCTTGCTCAGTCTCTCTGTCTGTCTTTCTGTGGGGCTTTCCACTTCCTCCAGCTGGTTGACACGCAGATGCTATTAGTCAAGGGGAGCCGTAGTACTTTTCCCCGACTCTGTGGCTGATAATCCTTCAGGCCCATCAAAGAGCAGTGGAATGGCAGGGATCAAGAAAAAATGACCAAACAGATAGCAAAATAAAAAGGTAGGGAGGGGGTGCAGAGGGAAAATAGAGAAAGAAAAAAAGACCTGTGATGTTGATGAAGAGATGACAGCGGGCTCCACAGGGACAGTGGAGATTGGGATCACAGGGATTATGAGAGTGGAGGGTGGGACAGCATCTGTCTGCTGAACAATAGCATGGAAGGGGAGAGGTCAGGTCACATACATACATATATACATACAGAACAACATAACACTGCATTGGAATCACCACAAGGGGTGGGTGTACAGGTATGTGGGTGTCTGTAGGAGTGTGTGAGCGAGCAAATCCGGGGTGGGGAGGGGGCACAATGGGGAGCTGCAAGATGTTCCATTTTTATTTGTGATTACTGAAGAATTCAGACAAGGAGAGAATGGAAATGAGCATGTGAATGAGAATGAGACCATAATCCACATAGCTGAACATGGTACAGTTATGAAGACAAACTGTGGCTGCATATATCTGTAGCAAGACTGCGTAATGTGACTTCCACAGGATTGCATTAATGTTACTGTCAGGATTTTTCTTTGTGAAAGCTACATGGCTCTCTAGAAACAGCTTTCTTGCACAGCAGCACCACAAACGGTCCTGATATAATCAACTAAGCTGTAAAACATGTGAAGTCACTCTAGCGCTTTAGTTTTTATAGGGTTACATATTTTTCAACTTGTTACAAATTTGTAAAAAAAAAAAATACCACCAGAACGTTCACGCTTAAGAAATTTCATGAAGACATTGTAAATGTAACCCATATGAACTGAGCAGTTTAGTTTATGTCTAGATGAACAGATTTAATTAATATTTATAAACATAGATCAACACACATACATAAAGCACATAAAATATTGCAAGATGAAGCACAAATGTGCTTGCTTGACACACAAGAACCAATGAGGTTTCTCATGTGTAATGCAAGCATAGCTGAGCTGCCACTGACCCTCTATGATGTGTTGTAAATATGTGCGCTGATTGATGTTTATATTTGAATAAAAGCAAAAAAACAAATACAAAAAGTTATGTTTCAAAGATAAACAGAAGTATTTTGAATTTGGAACAACATGATGGTGTGTAATTGATATCTGAATTTTAATCTTTGTGTATACTATCCCTTTAAATGTTGAGGCACATGGTACTTTGCTTTGGAATCTTCTAGTCCTACACAGATGTAGATGAAGTTGCAGGTCTGGAACCTACTCTATGCAAATGCAAACAATTCTAGCAACATAAGCAGAACCTAGGGCTGGGTGATTTTTCAGATTTTATAGATTGAATAGAATAGAAATATTACCAAACATTAGAATTAGCAACTGACAATATGCTAATTAACAGTAAAGAGAAAAGAATGATCCATGAGATGCTGCAAGAGACGTGGGCGCAACAGTTTTACATATCCATGTTTACATAGAAAAAACAATGGAAAAGCAGTGCAATCGAATAAAAACCTGTAATTAACTACTGCTGTAGGTATGATATCTCAAGTTTCCATTATGGTGACAGGCTGAAAGCTGCTGTTCATTATTTTTACAGAACATTTATAGTTAATAATAGTCTACTGGTGTTACACCTTCAGTCATTTAGAATTTGAATTACCTTGACATTTGCAAATTTTTTACAAGCATTTTCCTTGTATTATTTCAGAATAAATAATATGTATGAGACAAGTTTGTACAAGATGTAGTTGTAGTTCATGCATCTTTTCTGCAAAGATATGTGTGATTTGTTTAACATTTACATCATGCTGACAACTTCATGTGTGGTGCACTTGGAATAGAATTTTCTTTAACTAAAGTTTTTTTTTGTTTTGTTTTTTTGCCCTATTGCCAAGCCCTAGCAGAACCCAAGTCATAACATAATGTTACATAGTAACAACAATGGGTGTCATAGCAGGAATTAGCATCAATTTCTTTTTCAGATTTTCAGGTCAGGTCACGTCTTGGGCGGAGGAAGTTTTAAAGAGTTAGTTAAAAGTTAGTTAAACTGTCAACATATATTTATAATGAGTGGAATATTGGCATGGGCATTTGAGGTTAACTCTAATGCCACCTTGAGTACTGAGGTTTGTTACCCTCACAGTACCAGAGGAACACGTCAAACAGGTTACAAGAGGCATTCGCTGGCTAAGTGTATAAGTTTGTGGAGGGTTACTGAGGCTTGTGCTACTTGTTTTCTGAGCTGTGTGATGACAAGACGAGGGATGATCTTTCTTTACATATTTATGTATGAAAAGACACACACTGTAACACTATGATGGCAGAAATCCATGTCACACTGTTGACATCTAGCCTGGAGAATGGCTTGGAGGAGTTTGGCTCTCTCTGACACAACACTCGCACACCAATGGTAATACTCAATGGTATGCAATATGCAGAGATTTCACAATTAACTCTGCATCCATCTAGAAAGAAGGTACTTGAAAGTATTTCACTCAGTCAAGCTTTGAAGTGTGGCCATACATGATTTATCAGTTTTAATTCTTAGTAAAATACACTGACATTTTACCATAGAAAACAGCTTGATATGGCTAAATGAATTCCTTTTGACAAATCTGAAAGCAGTGATAGCATTTTATGCAGAACAACATCTTGGCCTGTGATTGTTCAGGAGTAACTCCTCTAGTGCTTGGACAGGTACAGTGTGTTAAAAATTTATTTAGAGGCTTCATACCCATTCAAATCAATGGGACACATGCCCCCTTAGACTTCTGACCCAAATGGATTTTGAATGCAGCTTCAAATCAAACGCAAGAAAAATATATTTAAAATAAATACTGCTCTTTCGAACTCTCTATTTATCAAAGTAGGAGGAAAAAATGCATTACAATTTCCAAAAAAAAAAAAAAAAAAAAAAAAAAAAATTACGCAGCAGAACTGTTTTGAATAATAATAAATGTTGCTTCAGCGCTAAATCACAATATTAGAATAATTTCTGAAGGATAACGCAACACTGAAATCTGAAGCAAGGATGCTGAAAATTCAACTTTGCCATCACAGAATAAATGTCACTTTAAAATATATTAAAATAGAAACGTTATTTGAAATTGTAATAATATTTCACAATATTGCTGTTTTTATTGCAGCCTTGGAAAGCATAAGAGACTTCTTTCAAAAAATCTTATCAACCCTAAATTTTTGAACAGTAGTGTATAAAAACATGCATTTAGTACACTGGGTTTACTTGATTTTAAACAACACCGATGGCACTTTAAATGTTGTGGTGCCTAAACCCCAAGCATGTGGTCTGCACAGAAACTAAAATTAGAGCTTGTCAATAGCATTGACTGAAGTCCCACTTTAACGCTCCTCTATAGACCTTTAATTGTGGGATTAATTGCTCTAAATGAATCTAACACATTAGCAGATAAAAAGCTTGGCATCGACCTAACAATAACTGACATTCAAAAGGGAAAAAAGCTGAAAATATATTGCACAACAATCCAATAAACTAAGACAATATAAAGAATGCGGGACTGGAAAACCACAAAGAACGCAGTAACAAAACAGGCATTTTGAGACACTAAGGGGATGACAAACAAAACGTCTAGTGTTGTCAATGAAAGACTAAAGTCTAAAGGAGGAACCCAACTTAATAACATCAAGCAGCAGAAAAGCATACTTAGCCAATGACCAAAAAAATGTCTAAACGTGGAGCTGCTCCTTTCTCTACTCTAACTTACCTTATCAAATGACACAGAGGGCCAAAGAGAAAACCTGTCCTCCGGCCCGCTCACTTTGGCTGTGCTCTTTGTGGGGCTTTTCTTCACACTGTCACGCAAATTGAGAAACTTGGTCCTGGTTTTTCCTATATTTAAAGGCAGGGTGTAAGAATTGTAGCAGATGGGGTGAATGGAGCCATGTTGGGTCATCATCTGCTGGAGATGCGATTGCTTGAGGATGGAGGTGGACGGCGGGTTCTGCCTGAGGTTGACCCCCGCATGAGAGGCATTCCTCCTCTCACAGCTGTCCGCTCCGCGGCATCCGTACTCATGGCTGGAGTAGAAGGTCGTCATGGTCGGCACGTGAGCTAAATGTGAGAAGACGGCGTTGAATTTTAGGACAACCAGGTCGATGATGAGAAGGCTGCTGTATTTTGTTGCAGTGTCTTGGCAACAAACAAACGGAGGGAAATTCAGCTCAGGCTCTCACACATTTGCGTCGTGCGTGATGATCCTCTTGCATTCTCTGTATCTCTCTCACTCACCAATCCTTTCATCTCTTTGCATTCTCATACCAATTAGAGAGCACCAATGGGCAAAGGCATCAGGCACGGAATGGCTTTTTCCTGGCATGAATAATCAATGCTGAGCTCCGATTCACATACAAAGCCAGCCTGCCGAAACAGCGCCAACTCACAGAGCAACTGTAACCTAGCATGAAGGGGATCCATAGTAAACAGCTAATCACCTACAAAATTAAGAATATCTGACCTCCTTGTGTTCCTTGAGTCAGCATGGGGGATTTTTCTGTGATTGCTGTTGCTGTTGTGTGTGATCACAGTCAGGTTGAATTAATTATTGTATATAATTTATGACAACGTTTTATTAGATTTTGACATTTGAATTTCACTTTTGTTCAATTGGGGTCATTTAAAAAGAAAATAATTCATATAAAGCACCACACAAGCTAAAGCATATTGCATTTGACCACTTTTGTGACAGATGGCTTGCCATAGCGTATAGATGCAAAGGATCTTTCCTTTGGGAATATTATGAATAGATAAATGGCCTAGAATAGCTGTGTTGACATGACAACTCGGTGATTGGATTGGAGGCTGATTTTATAAGTGGATTTGAATTGATGAGTCTGAGTGCACCAAGCTGTTAACAACCACTGCTTCAGCATTTAGAGTAGTATGTATGTCAGCTGGGATGAACTATCTATCTATTCGTTCATAATTTGAAAAGTGCTGCTTTTAAACTTTTGAACGCTTCAAGAATATGTAATAATAATAATAATAATATTAAGATCATATTAATAATAATGTGTTCTGTGGCTCTCTGCAGACCAAGTTTTAACCAACTTCTGGTTATTTCAACTGCAGCTGAGAGGTTTTAATCCAAAATTGCAAGAATGTGTTCAGGATTTGGATCAAGTGTACAGCAAGCCATTTCACCCCAGGAAGCAATGCAGTTCCAGTGCCATCTACTGGCCGCACCAAAAAAATGTTCTTGGACAATTTTGCTTTGATGATTACAACTATTTACAGACAATACCAACTGCTGTACATTTTAAATAGAACATACAAAGTATATAAAGTATACAGTTTCCCACATGCTAGGATCATGACTGTGTTAGGACTCACTTTAGATGACATAGCACTAGGGTGAACATCACAAAGATATATCTGGGTCATGTAAAAATAAAAATCAATCAATCAGTTTAGTTTAAAGATCAAACCTATATTAGAAACATTATATATATATATATATATATATATATATATATATATATATATATATATACTGACTTTATAATACAGTAATGAAAGTCATTGTGTCTGAACAATGATTTTTACTTTTATATAGATACTTTTAAGAATATAATGTCACTTAATTTATTTCTATGAAGAATTACTTAAAAAATACATATAGTTTCAAAGTAGTTTTATTGAGAAAGTATTGATGTTAATGTTTAAAATGCCTAAATGCATAATAGTCCACATTTATTAAAAAAAAATAGACCTGGCTGGCCTATTTTGGCAAAGATAAAAAATAACAAAGCAACTGGCATTTGCTATATTTAGTGTTTATTGTTTTATGTGAGTGTGCTGTATGTGTGCAGATTATTTGGACATACTTGTAGTTGTAAATTGGTAAATTATTTGTTAATTTGTTATATCATCATATGAGGAATTACAAATTCTTTTGTTTGATTTATAACAATTTGTTGTAGTGACAATCCTAATAATTATTTGGTGATGTGCATCACTGTCACAGTTAATAATATACATATTAATAACAATATTTAAGATTCTGGTCATATTGTCCACCTCTAAGAAGTTTAACTGAAAAGTTATTTGACATGAATTAATTAGTTACTTAAAAGTCATGCCATAATTTTTACATATTCATGTATGTTCAGAGACTTATATGTGCTTCTTTTAGACTGTATAATGGGGATTCAACTGTTCATTTATCTCTCTGACCTTCAGCTGAACTGCTGCTATTATATCAAGTCATTTTCACAAGAGTTTTGGCAAGAAAGTCTGCTACCACATGTAGTGGCATTATTTGTGCATATTAGCATATGCACTGATCACACAGTATAAAGTAAAGCTCACTGATTAAAGACAATTATTAGGATAACTAATCATACAGCATATCAGCTGACAACTAACATTCTCCATTGCAACCATCAGTGCTGCAAAGTGGAGCCTCATTTGCTTCAAAGTCACCGTTATACTGCAGAGCTCGGACATCTATCAATGAATCCACGCAATGAAACTAAGAAGTTTTCATAACAATAATATTTTGATATTTAAGTATTTTTATGATTTCTTTAGAATAAAAAAAAAAATTCATGCAAAACAAAAACTGTTAGCTCAGCTGTAACAACCATGAAAACTGTAGACTGGCAGTAAACACTGAAATGCACATGCGTAGCATGTTTGTTTGACAGAGAGAACTTGTCATTGCCACATGAGAGTCTGTGTCCAATGGCACATCTGCATGAGAATGCAGAACTTACCTGACTTGTCCTTGATACGATGCAATCAGTGAAGGTATTGAGGCGGGTGAGGGTAGTGAGAACACGGCGCCAACGGGACGGCGTCTGTTTTGCAGTCTCCTCAGAGGAACTACGTATGGACCACTGTCTGAGCTTGGGTCCAGATGAGCCACCATGGGCTGAACTGGTACTGCTGCCTCGACTTCCCCTGGAGTATAGGGTGTTTCCACTGAAGATGTAGTTCATCACTGCAAATGCTCTATGGATGCACACCAGTCCCTTCTCAGAAGCGTGTCGATGAGAAAGACAGGAAAACAAATCTAGCCAAATTCTAAGAGCTTTTCCAGACAACTTCCTTAATTATGAGAGTGGCTTCCTGTGCCGGACATATCGGGGGATTTCATCAGGACAAAGCCTCAAGTGTGCTGTGTAGTCATGACCCTAGATACTCCATTCTGTCCAAGACTTACTCCGTGAAACAGCAACAACCATCCAACACTGCTTTGATTCAGACACATCAGAAAAAATGAAGTAAAAAGAAGAAAGTCAATTTTTTCTACACAAAGCTAGGTGCTGTTTTTAGCCTCAAGATGCTAAGGATACAAACTCAAAGATGGCAATCAGTCGCTGAACAAATTACAAGTTGGCACTACTTCGTTCCACTGAAACCATCTGTGCAATTCAGAGTGCTTCCAAGATAGTAAATTTGAAGGCCATCAGATGATTAACAGCTGCCTGTCCAAGTCCAATTGGGAATGTCACTCTGCCCAACCAACAATGCTTTGCAGCGTCAAAAACTGAGGCCAAGTGAAAATTGGACCCAAACATGTTTCATTCTGAAATGTGGTCCAATGTCCAGTCTTCTAAAAAGGCTTTCCCATATTATCAAAAGTGTAGAAGTATTTGTCAATAACTAGACCAAAAAAAAATACATATTTTTTTAAAGGTATTCTCCATGTCCGGATCAGTTGGATAACCTTTTGGCGTGGATCCAGTGCCGACCTCAGAAGATGCCTCTTGCATACGACAGTTTCGTAGATGTGCCACAGGTGCCAGATGAGTTGCCTGATTTTGTCACCAGGCTCTGCCTCCACTCCCTTGGGAGCTTAAAGTCATGGCAACTGCTCACACATCTAAGAGAGCCAGCAGGATTTCCCATGCAGGTTCCGGTCCCCTGTTTTGCACCAGAAGCCACAGTAAACACACTCTTCATCTGTTGACATATTCATTAGTTCACTAGAGCCTATACAGCAGGATAATGGATGATACGAAAACATTATCATTCGCATGTCAACACCATGCTGGCTCAAGCACTGTGATAGTCTTGCATGCACTCATTTAATCAGATAAACCCTTTGCACATAAACACCACTGAATTATACTGAAGAATTGTCTAGTCTGGATTTAGCTTTAACTATTGATCTAGAGGGTAAGATGGCATCCCAAACAACAATGCTAAAGCTCCTCCCTCTGAAAAGATTGGCAATAGATATGGCAGGACATCAATAAAACATTCCAAATTACCTCTAAATACACTGTGTGCATGTCTAATGAGATAAGAGCAAAACCCATTTAGAGCCGCCTCTTAGAACAAAGCCTGTCACCATGCTAATTGACATTTAGACCAGTATACTGCAGCACTGAGCAGCAACTGAAAATCTACATCGGTAGTAGTAATGGATGGATCTAACCAGTTTAACATGTTATGAGTAAAATAATGAGATGGCAAAAAGCATGGGTTGGTGCAACTGTAACAGCTACTGCAGGAAGGTACAAACTGACTCTTTTTACAGTGAGAATGGGCAACTGACATTGGATATCAGTTTTCAAATCTTCCATAGGTCAAATAATGGAACACAAATTAGGCTGGCTATTGACAGGGTCAGACTGCTGGTCAGCTTCTCAATAGATGTTGACAGCAGAGTCAGGATCCATAGATGTTGGCTATTCCTGTCACCACATTTTCTCTTGATTCGGTGTCTAATAAAAGCCTGTTCTGTTCAGGAAACATGAAAGAACTGCTGCTAATGACAACCTTGCCCACAACTGTGACCCATGAAATTTCTTTTGTCAAAGAGAAACTCAATCCATAAACTATTAATTCACAAAAATAATTAACTGGTTCCCAACTCAAAAAAATGCATGGTCTAATGTAGGTGCTGATGAGCTGAAATATTTACAGTAATAAAAATCATGACAGATATAATTTTATCTGCTTATAAAAGCTTTAATTCAATTTTAATGCTTTTTTTCATTTGAGATCAATATCATCATGAGATCACCTGAGTGTTCATTTTCCTTTATGTATATATTCAGATCTTCAGCAGCCTCTCTATAGCTTCTCTATCAAAGCTCCTGAATTGAGGACAGCATTTTGAAGGACAACATTTTTCAGGTATTAACCGGATGCATGATTCCACCAGACAGAATCTGCAGACTTTTGTTGCATTTTTAAAAAAACACGCACACACACACACACACACACACACACACACACACACACACACACACACAATCAACTATAATAAGATAAATCTTTCTACATATTTTTCTTGTGCATTGCATGCAAAAACAAATATGGAACATGATCATTGTTTTCTGATTTATCAATAAATAACTGTTATGAGCAGTTTCTTTTTTAGTGAATCAAAACATGCTATGTGACCAGTGTAGTTTGATTTACAAAATGAATGGCTGATTTCTAATATATTAATAACAATTTTTTTAAATTATATTTTTGGCTCTTTTTTCCCTTTATTTGAGAGGATCATTGAAAAGAAACAGTAGCGATGGTGGAGAAGAGAGGGAGTACAATCAGGAAAGGACCACAAGCCGGGACACTGACATGTGCGACTCGAAGTGCTGTTAACAATTCAATGGCTCCCAAAAAAAAAAAAAAAAAACACTTTTAAAAATTATTTATAAGTAAATAAAGTTACTGGTTATTGGAAACGCTACACGTATGCTACATTTCCCTAAATAGTTAGCATAATTAACATAAAGAGAACTGCAATATTCCCAATGAATCTCAATTGAATAAAATCACATCAAACAGAGGGTTTATAAATCAGAATTAGTATTACTAGGACCAGCCCTTAACACCATAATTATGTGGATATTTGAGGAGTTTTCAGAGGAATTCAGTGTGCAGATTCCACAGAGGCCTAATGCTAACAGAACATCTGTGGACAGCCAAACACTTGGATTGTTTATTATTCTTTTCATAAATAAAACATTATTTAACCCTAAACCTGGCAACATATCCTATGGGATACAAACATTTTAGAGGCTGTAGGGAGAGGCAGGGAAAGTGTAGGTCTCATTTCTTGGTTTCATGTTGAAAGGGTGTCTGTTGTGAATATTTAGATATATTGACTGTTCATACATTCTTTGTTTAGCTCACAGGCAGCATTTAAACTGCATGGACGCCTGTAGTGGGAAATCTACTCACCCTCCTCTAAAAGTTGATCTAGTTCACATATTTACACATGTTGGAGGGGACTTGCCTGTTTAAAAAGCTTATTTTTAAAAAGTTTAAAAATTAGCTTATTCGGTTTACATTGAAGTTTTATGAATTAAATGCTTACATTTTTTGTAATTTGTCTCTAAATGTTTGTATCTCAGGGAATATGTCACCCTTTAAGTATAAATCAAGTTATAAAAACATACATATACATACACACAAACACACACACACACACACACATATATATATACATACACATACAATATATACATATATATACAAAAAAATTATCAAGTTGTATTATTTGTGTCCCAATAAGATGGAAAATAGCAATAAATTAATTTTCTGATGTCTCTTTATGGTCTTGCCATTTTTAGGGTTAATCTACCCTTTCTGGAATCCCATTAAGGTTACATTTACTCAAGTCTTCAACCTGAACAATGACTTGTTATCTGCAGGTTTTTTTTATCCAGATAATGCAGCAGTTACATTATTTAAATGATTAAAATGTAAAGAGACCAACTGCAAAGTATTTTGTCTCTTGATAGGGACTGGAATGTATGTACACAAAAACAAGCAAACATGCCTTCCAACAACCCAGCAATACGTCCCAAGCTATCATGGGTATTTAAACATGTAACATGCCTTTGATAACAAATTACATGCATCATTTGGTGACTAGGGACCATAACAGTAACTTCTGAACAGTTAAATGAGCTTAAGCATTCCAATGTGTTCAAAAACCATGATCGGATCAGTAGCAAAGCATTGCTGCCATTCACATCTGTACCGTGTGTGTGTGTGTGTGTGTGTGTGTGCGTGTGTGTGTAATACACTGTAAGCACTGCTGCATGACAGAGGCACGCAGGTTGCCAGGCAGCAGAGGGAAGAGATATGTGCTTTCACATTTTCTCAACAAAACATAATGAAGTTCCAGACATCACACACTCACGCAGGTGACTGCCACAATGTAAAAAATAACAATGCTCATGAATGAATATTTCACACAACAAAACAAATTACTTTAATATGGCCTTACTAGACAGTCTGTCAATCATTGCCTTCAGACTCTGTGATGTATTAACAATTTAACAGCTTTGTTAATGCACCAAGGTTCTCAATCTTAGGCATGATTATATAGTCTATACTGTCTTTTGAGTGGAAGGACATTTTACTTGTTATGAATCTGATTAATGCCACTGCAAATGATGCACAAAAAAATTGTTTTATATAAAGCAAATCAAGTAACTTATGTCAACATCAAAAACTAAGTTGAAGCATTCATCATTTGCTTTACCGAGAGCAAGTTCTGTAGTCACTACAGTGATTGACACGCAGCATTTTCTTGTTGCAGAGTTCCAGACCTACCAACAAGTGCAGATGTCGCTTCTTGGTTCTCCTTAGGGTACCCATGATCCGGCGACCCATCTTTTTAGCATACCACACTGAGTTGAGCATTGTGGGCTAAGGCTGGAGTGTGCGTGTGTGGGGTTCACGCTCCGGTGAAATAGAACTTGTTTCCTGACTCTGACCTGCCCCCCTTCACCTCTTCTTACGCCGGCATCTCAAAACCAACTTCTGCACATAATGTGTGCTGGCGACAAAAACATACGGTGCAGGTACCTTTAAATAGCAGAACGTAGGGCAAGAGGAAAAAAAAACAGACTGCCTGACGCACAGAAACTGCAGCAGAAATAAAGCGCTTCACAATCGCTGCAGCCCCCTGTAACGTTACTCGTTTCGCCTTCTGTCTCTCTCACACTGCTGTGGCTGATGCAGTTCCTGGCACACTGATGTAATCGCGGCTGTGCAGTGGTGGGATACAAGATCAGTGCAGACGGCTGCAGGTGCCTGTGTTTGTCTCTTTCAGCTCAAAATGAGTCAGCAGGAAGCTGAGAGAGTGAGACTGGGTGCTTGACTTGGCTAGCACTGACTGCTCTCCTCTCTGATTGCCTGAAAGAAATTAGTCCACAGGCTTGCGATGCAGACGTTACTCCAATGCTGTGCCTCTCTGGCAAACGGCTGCAGTGTCCATTTGCTACACTGTAATAAAAGAGAAAACAACGTTTTTTCCTCACGTTGTCTTGGAGATGAGGCAGGGTGACATCCTTCCCTGTGCCTGTGGTAATTCCTGGGATGTAGGGGATGGCGCTATGGCACCTTGACCTCTTCGCATTCGTCGTGCTCTCCTGATGCTTTCTTGAATGTGTGATCAAGCCATTCAACTTTGCCACATGGGGAGATATATCAGGACTGACGTCAATGACAGGAAATGGAAGGGAGCTTAAGGCTCATGATTTGTATGAGAAAAGTGACTGAAGGACATAGGCTCACCTCAAAACGAAATCAACACTGCCTCATTCTTAGATGTGTGTGGCAAAAAAAAAAAAAATGCAAATTGTTTTCAGGCCTGAATAAGCACTTCCACCTTATAAATCCCAAGACCAGAAAAGTCAGTCAGAAAAAGGAGTCAACGGGGAATATGCTATTCATCTTATATAATGACCATTTCACGCAGTAATCAGGTTTAATTGAAATCTTCAGCACAAAATCCTAAAGCTGGAAAAAACATTGGCCATGCGCTGTGGAAGCAAAGGTGCTTCCATGCATGACGGCATGCACCAACAGATAATGAATGCAACAGCAAAGCTATCGCTGCAACATATGTAGACAAACAACTGTTGCATTTAAAAACACAAGTCTATCATTGAACTAGAACCCACATGTGTAGTTTCTAGCAGGCTCATGCACCTATCAAAATTAAATACTGCATACATACAAATAGGGAAGACAATGAGTGGTACAATGCAAGAGCTGTACTGTACCCTCTAGTGTCAGCATTAAGCCTGTCTGACAAAATGTATGAAAAGCTGCATCGACCAGTCACGTTGATCACATGGAGATGACCGACACCAGTCTGCACATGACTGACAGCCATATGACAAACACAGAATTGGCAAGCTGCAGGTATTACATCAGAAGCACATAAAGATGTTTGCCAAGTCAGACGAGTGACTGTTACCTGGACGGTCACAGGACTTTGAGGGTACGGGTTGGAGAGGGGAGTAGTAGGAGGCGGGGGACTCTCCTCGTTCACTACAGTGGATGGCCCATCGAAGATGCATTCCAGCGACTCAACCTACAGAGGGGTATTGAACTCACTGTATTACAATACAAGCTTGAATTGAAAGTGCCTACAATTCTCATCATGAGAAGATGATAAAGAAAGACAGACAACGGAACAAAATGAGGAGTAAGGATCTAGAGCTAGGGAATGTTCACCTTGACAGAATTTTGGGGCATCATTTGCATGTTTGAATGACCCATGATACCCAAAAATGCAGTCCCTAAGCTAGGCAAGCTCACTAGGTTTTGAGACAAAGCCAGAGAGTCACCAAAACAGAGAGTGGTATGATAAGAATGCTTAATTTGATGAAACACAGACCATATATTAGAGGTTTACCGATTGCGTTCATGGTGTTTCCTGCTTCTGTCGTCTCACTATATGTGGATACAAACACATGAACTTTATCTTTAGATGTGCTCTGAGAGTCACCAATTCACCATTTCATTTGAGAAAACTATCGTCATATCATATACACACACAATCACACACTAGGGTTGGGCCGATAGACGATGCCATCATCCATCACCGATGGCTGACAGACATCACAATGTTAAAGCTGACATCGTGATTCCTTCCCCCTTCCTTGTGTTGTTTGTTATTTTGATTGAATGACCATCAAGTGTTCCAAAATAAAAGCAAATAAAGTGTGAGAGTTTCCATAAAAGATACATTTGTAATTTCAGTAGGGCTGTCGCGAGTTGCTAAATACTCGCAAGTAATCGCACATGCTCAGTTGATCTCTCTCTCATTCGCTGTCTGTTTAGGATTGTTAAGTGAAAATCTACTTAGCCTCTGTATAAATCAGAATGGTACACATTATGTTATTATTACTAACTTATTTAATATTCAGTACACATGCACTAAGTGCAAAACGAAAAGGCCATAACCCTATGAAAAACAAAAACACACGTCAATAGCACGGTATTGAGATATTGCGGTTATCGCACCCTAAATTTCAGTACTATGGCCTTTGTGTAGATTTTTAAACATGGCGATTTTTAAGCATGACTGTTTGAATTTACAGTATATGAAATGATAACACTTTACAATTTGTATGATTCCATTTGCAACATTAACTAAGGTTAATATAAGCTGTAGAAGTATTGTTCCTTGTTAGTGTGCTAATTTCAATACTAATACATTTTTAAATTTTAAAGTTGCATCTATTAACATTAGTTAATGAACTATGAACTAACATTAATGATAAATTTATAATTATTATTTCATATTAATATTTTTATTCTATTAAAAAAAAATGCTCAGCATTATTTAGTTTTCATTCAGTATCCATTTTAAAAACTATAGCTTGATTAATCTGTTATTGGCTAGTGTGATCCAACCTAGCTATCAGTAAAATCAACTATCAGTCGATCTCTAACAGATACATATATACACACAGAATATATATTAAAGAAAAACACCATGATGGAAACATTAATCCCAAATGGCAACTATGAGGACCATGGAGACAAATGTATACTATAAAACTCAAAGCCAAATGCCAATATCACTACCATGCCAATATCACTACCACCTCCTAAAAACCATTTAAAAAAATCTTCAAAATATCTTATTCTGTGTTTAGCAGGAGAAAGAAATTCATACAAGTTTGGAACAACTTGTGGATAACTAAATGATGACATTTTCATTTTGGGGGTGAACTCTCTTTAATGCATGAACGGTTACACTTTGCAATAAGGTTCCATTAGTTAATGAAAGTTCAAATATTTACTAACATGAAATTAAAATTAACTACGATTAATAAATGCTGAAGAAGCATTGTTCATGCTTAGTTCATGTTAACTAAAGTAAACTAATGTTAACTAATAACCCTTATTGTAAAGTGTTACCGCATGAACACATAGCAAAGGTACTTATATGGATACATCATGACCACTAGAAGCAGCATGTACAATTGCAATGACTATTAAATAACACAAGGTGGCAAAAGAATCCACCACGGATTAACTGACCTCTAAACGTTTTCCTCACAAAGAAAAATTACAAAATTATCAAAAAAAAAATATCTAAGAGTTTCCAAAATATATAAAAAATAAAAATGAGTGCATACATATATATATATATATATATATATATAAAAAAAATGAGTGCCAATATTTAGAAATGTACTCTTTGTATTTCATTTGGTTTTGAAAAACATTTATACCATTTTTACTGCACCTTAGTATAGTTTAAGAATATATATTTTTTTACCACTATCATGAATTATTAATTTACAAATGGGGAAATGCATCACATGACATTTTACAACCTGAACTAGAATAAAATTATTATATTTTAAGAACCTTACAGACCTTAACACAGTCATGAGGGTCTGCAAGGATCTATGATATATACTATTGTTTTATGTTTTTCCCCCTGCATATTTCTCCATTTGGGTTGCATCACATGGCTTTGATTTTGTGGATGAAAGTTTTTCAAATATTAATAAGCAGTAAAGCAGTTTTGTTAATTTTTTCCCCTAATAATAAGGACTATGACAAACTATTGAAGTAGCTTTTAAGAATTCATTTTTGTTAAATTATTAAATCAGGACATAAAAATCAATATCAATTAAAAAAAAAAAATCAACATTAAATATAATA
Source organism: Cyprinus carpio (assembly GCF_018340385.1). Taxonomy (NCBI): domain Eukaryota; kingdom Metazoa; phylum Chordata; class Actinopteri; order Cypriniformes; family Cyprinidae; genus Cyprinus; species Cyprinus carpio. The sequence continues at coordinate 718,051 of NC_056573.1, forward strand.
TTAAATAAATACATATTTAATACAAAAATGAAAAACAAATAAATGAACAGACATCACAAAAAAGCAGGAAAGAGCATTGAGTTATGGGCCCTACAATAGAGGGTGATTGATTTGATCAGATGCCATCCACTAGTCTTTAACTTACATCAGCATACTCACAACTGTACCTTAAATCAATTTGGAAAACAAAACTCAGCTAACAGGGATGGAAGGCATAGTCATCAGTATGAGAAAATACAGTAATTGACATCAAGGATGTAACAAAATGTTACAAATTGAGAGGACCAAATGTAAACAACTAAGAATTGGTAATTGAAACATCCATTTAAATCTTAATATTGAATTGTAGGGCTGCAACAAACTATTATTTTGATAATCGATTAATCTAATGATTATTAGAACGATTAATCAACTAATTGTCATTTAGCCTATTTCAGATTATTCAGTAGGCTTTGAATGATCATTCAGCTTTTGCAATTTATTAAAATAGTCTAGTCTATTCATAAACATATAGAGTTGCTTTATAGCAGAACATCAAGTTGTAATTCTGAACTGAAGTGACATTGACACTGTTTTTCATGTTTAAAGAAGTCTATTGCATAAAGTGTTACAAACATGACATGACTTTACTGATGATTGCAGAGCTGGTGCAAACATCCACATCACTATGATCAGATGCTTTTTTTTAAACGGCTGTTTTCCCACATTGCAATTTCTGTTGTGTGTTTATTTTGTTATTGAGAGGAAAGTGTGAAGCATATATTTAAACATTCATGTAAATGCCGCTCTCAGCAGCATCAGGATGGTCACTAACAGTAAACAGCTGCTTGGTTTTATTAAACTTCTTTTCACCCCTAAGAACAAAAAAAAACTTTGCCGTGAGTATATCAGGGCCTTTACACATGTAAGCATTTTTTGTTTGTAATTTTGTAAAAAAAGAAAAAAAAGAAAAATTCCACACTCTACTGGTTCATCTTTGTTTACACTTCTCATAAGCATGTCTTCAGTTGGATTGCAGCCAGGAGGGCTGAATTACAGTCTTGTGCTAAAGGACCACACTGGTCAAACTGCATTACTGCAGGCCCTTATATTGGGTCATATGAGATCTAACAACTATTCAACAACGAAATGATTTGTCAACAATTTTTTAATGTTGACTAATCGTTTCAGCCCTAATGAGTAGACTCATCCAGCACAATGTACACAGTTGTTACAATATTAATAGGCAATACCGAAGGTAGGAGCGCCGTTTAAAGCAGTTGTTCTTAACCAATGGGCCAGGGCCAACTATGGGTCCTAAGCCAACTTCCAAGGAGGCCACAGGATAACTTTAAAAGTATGCAAATGAATAAATTATTATTAATATATTTAAATCATCTAAACAATATTCTCTCTTTATATTTCTTTTTCTTTTCTCATATTATCTTTTTTTTACCGCAATTTTTATTGGAGAACATAAAGTTCTGGAAAACAGAACAGACCTTCTTGAATCAGAAAGTCAATCATGGTTAATTTAATAAATTAATTCTATTAACTAATTATATGAATAAAAGGTTTGAAAACAAGCAGCTTTGTCATGATTACAGCAGAAATACCAAAAATATCTTAGCATATACGGCGGGGCCTCATATGGGGGGATGGTTGGGGTGCTGTTTAGAGGATCTCTGAAGAGGTGACTTCCAGATAAGCCTGGGCTATAAGTGTATTGTAAGGGTGTGTTTGAGATGGATTGCAGGTTGTGAAGCAGGCTGAGGGAATGAAAAGGTTTAATCGTGAGCAGTGAAGGTTATGAAAAATGGCAGGTGTTATTTCTCATCTGTGGTTTGTTGTGTGCATGCTTCTGGCTTAGGCTCTGATAGGGACTGAGGAGGAGCTGTGGGGTCATAAATCTAAAGGCAGAAGAGAGCACTGGAGCACAACAGGAGCAGGACAAGAGCTTGTAAATGGTCACACATACATACTACTTTCTACCTTATATTTACAGCATATTTACCTTTTTTGGTCACCCTGCTGCCTTCCGATTGGCACACAGAGATAGTGTTTCACCTTGCATGTTTCTCATCTAAAATCATTAAATACATGTCCCGTGTTTTATGTATTAACTCTAATAAACGTTAAGTCTTTGAAAGAAGTGAGGGGGGCAATACATGTCTTTGTATCAACTATGCCAGTCTTTCATTAAAAAGTCATGACATTTGCCAAGTATGGTAACCCATACTCAGAATTGGTGCTCTGCATTTAACCCATCCAAGTGCACACACACAGCAGTGAGAAGTGAACACACCGTGAACACACACCCGGAGCAGTGGACAGCTATATATCCAGCGCCCGGGGAGCAAGTTGGGGTTCAGTGCCTTGCTCAAGGGCACTTCAGCCATGGGTATTGAGGGTGGAAGAGAGCACTGTTCATTCACTCCCTCCCACCTACAACTCCTGCCAGCACCGAGACTCGAACCTGCGACCTTCTGGTTACAAGTCCAATTTTCTAACCAACAGGCCACAGCTGCCCCCATGTTCAAGTTATCCATGTCCATTCAGCAATACAACAGATTATAAATCAGCCTGTGGGCCCTGCAAACCCCTCTGCGTTATAAAGCACCCTGCACACTAATAATGAGATTTCCACTGAACCAGTACACTGGTGGATTATGAGCCTTTCAATCTATTGGCACAGCATTTTCCATCCTAACCTAATAGTATGCTTTAGACAAAATTATTCATTTTGATCGCTTGTGGTAAAGAAAAATAAACAAGTTGATACAAAGCAATTCTTGGCTTTCCGGCTGTTTTCTTGAAAAAATCCAAAGTGGGGAATCCATTCTAAAACCTAAAGGGTATGTTTGTGTGTTGTGTATAAGTGAGGCGCACACAGTTATAAAAAACTGCATGGTAGAATTTGGACAATGAGGTGATCGACAACACGGCAAATGATAAAATAGCTGATCTGATCAGGAAGTCTATATTCCAAGACCAGGACCTACCTTCATTGGGGAGATATGTGCATGTGCCACATAGCCGTGGATGTTCTCAATCTGGGAGAGGTTCTTTTCAGCCACTTGGACCAGCTCTGGCCCAGGAGCCTCATCAGTGAACTGTGGTGAGCTTTGCTCCTGTGGAGATCCTGTATCTTCATCATGGTGTCTGTGCTTCTGTAGAGAAACAACAGAGACCAGTCAGATAAGATGAGATGAATACCATGTCATAAGGAGATTTGAGACCTTTTGAGGTCTTTGTTTTCCTTTGACAACTGCTTGGTTTGTACTGCATTCACAAAAACCCTTTATTCCAAAACCCAGTGAGCTTCTTACGAAGGCCGAATTTTAAACCACACGTCAGATGTGAAAGTTGTTTCAAAAGGTAGGCTATTTAATTATGCTGCCTCCAAAGACCATTTTGGCCTTTTCAGAAAAGGCAATCCCAAAATGAATTATGAGAAAAAATTATTCCAAAACACTGAAAAAGAGAAATGTTATCAGCTTATTTCATTCAATACCCAGAAGTTGTGCTCCATGTTATTTAATGCTTAGAGTGTTATGTTAGCTTAGCAACATGCTAATGTCAAAAGTCTCTTTTGAGGAGATTTGTGTTAGAAGTTACCGCTAACACAGAGTCACAACTTTTGGCGTTGTCCATTCGTGATTGCACCACACTAGTTGCACCGCCCTGAGGCTCTGGGGGGAGGTCACTCGGTTAAAATCGCAAGGCATCTTACAAGGTTTTGGAACAGAGATCAGATGTCTGTGACATGTAAACCCAATCATAAACATGAAATCTGAAAGTCATTAAAAAAAGACTGGAGGTTTATGTTTAGTACATTATTGTAACCACATATTCAGTGTAAAAGGATGGAAAAGGAATATGGTTTTGGGGATGGCAAATACTGAAATTTCTGGAAATCTCTGAATGAAAGTAGAAATTCAGGGAAGCGTTTGGTTAAAGGACTGTAAAGTAATGGCACATTTTTACTAAGCGGTACGGTTCAGTACAGTACAGTATGGTACGCAATTATTTCCGTTTCCATTGTCAGAAGTTGTAAATGATACCAAAATAGCAAAACCATACCACTTTTTTTAGGACCCTTCCGTTAGGGTATCTAGCACAGTAGTCTGACTCGCTGCAGAATACTGATTGGTTGACAGAGAATCGTCACTTGCTCATGCTACAAGGGGAATGAAGCTTCTCCTTCACTAGTTCCGCTATGCTGCTCATGCATGTTGGGCTTGTTTACATCAGAGTGCACAAACACAAAAAATATAACTATATTTAATCATTTTATATTTTCCCACATATACACAGACAATGTCATGCTTTCTTCTACTGTTGGCGGTGGAAACGCAAGTAGGATCAGGGTGCACCGCCCCAAATCATACCGTACTGTATTGAACTGTATCGCTCAGTGGAAACGAGCCAGCAAGTGTCAGCAAGCTCATGTTCAGCTGACAAATACTTATGGCCTTATCTGTGAACCTGGATATGACCTGAAATCAAACATACTAAAAACACATATGAGATTTGAGAGCTGCAGTGAAGGAGAGTCAGTTAAGGGTAATACGGGCTTGTATTCAGAAGACTTAGAATACCCAGGACAACTTAGACCCAGAGTTGAGCCTAAAATAAAGTTGCATAGACTTCTTTCATGGTGCATTTTTGTCCTTTTTAGAGCCTGAAAGATCCTGATGCTGTATGATTTCTTTGCATTGGAAAAAGCAGCATAAGCATTCTTCAAAGGTGTTCCAAAAGGTCACTTAATATTACACATTATCACTGCGTTTGGATAGAAAGGTTTGGGGGAAAAACAAAATCATACAGTTCTGAAGCAAAATCAGGAAGTAAATAATTTATACTCCCTCATTTTTAATTTTTAGGTGAATATTACACAATATACTTGAAGTATAATATATGTTGTAACTAACTACATTCATACACATTTTAATAATATAAACACAGAAAACTATCAAACCATTCCCTTGCACTAAGCAGTGCTTTCACATGACAATGAATGGGTTTCCCTTCCTCTAAAATAAACACTGGTACATGCTTAAACAAAAAGGTAGCTAATGAGCGGTTTCCACACAGGCGGAGGTGGCCACAGTTGCTATGGCAACAGGTTTATCAGATACTGACTACTTCTCACTATAGGTGAGCCAGTGATTCAAGCAACTGACATAAAAAAAATCATTTAAAGCTGACATAAGGCTCACTGAACTGGTTTACCCACTTAGATTTATGTATTTGCATGGCTTATAATCATTAGCCAGATTACAAAAAAAGATCAATTAGGAATTGATACTGAAAAGTGTTTGGTTTTCTTCCCATTGAGCAAGCAACAATAAATTTTATATATCATCCACAATGTTTTGGAAAATTTAATAATGGGCTCTGAGGTCAACCTACTGTAGATAACTAAGATAATCTTAACTCTCACTCTACATAATCATTGCATTTGCTTATTTACATTTACATTGATATGACATGTAATGATATGCAAGTGCTATAACAAGTCTCAGTTAGCTTAAAAAAGTTTATTTTTTTTATTATATAATAAATAAAAAGAAAAAGAATAGAACAAGCTTTTTTTCCCATCTGTCCATCAGACAGTTATCATCATATTCTTAAACATAATTTCCTCTGCTATGACTCATCTGTGCAGAATGTGCACATACATTACTGCCTCCCTCATGGTCAAAGGCTCAATTCCAAATAAAGACATTATTGAAGTTGGCATCGCTATACAATATTTAGTAAAATTGATCGTGACATGACATGCGGCCAAGTATGGTGACCCATACTCCGAATTAGTGCTCTGCATTTATCCCATCCATATTGCACACACAAAGCAGTGAACACACACACACACACCGTGAACACACACCCGGAGCAGTGGGCAGCCATTTTTTGCTGCTGCGCCCGGGGAGCAGTTGGGGGTTCGGTGCCTTGCTCAAGGGCACCTCAGTCGTGGTACTGAAGGTGGGAGAGTGCGATATTCATTCACTCACCCCACCTACAATCCCTGCAGGTACAAGACTTGAACCCACAACCTTTGGGGGTTCGAGTCCGACTCTTTTACCATTAGGCCACGACTTCCCTTATGTCTAGAAATGAAATACGTGTTGCCCATTTATTAGAGATTTTAACTGAGATTAACATATGCCTGAGAGAGTATCCAGAAATACACATGAATAACAACAGGTTTCTAAACCAGTTTCTAAACAGTTTTTTTTCTTTTTTCTTTTTTCATTTTAATTTTAATGCCCACAAGTCTCCTGGGTCCAAGACTATAAAAAAAATGTTAAAGCTGTGTCTGAAATCAATCACTTGTTCTTACTTTTACTATTTTCTACAGTATATGGTGAATGGCACATAGTGTAAATATGCTTTCTATTGGACGAGTCGGCACAGTCTACAAAACGTAGAGTGGCCATTCTTTGACCTGGCTTTATTCATCTTGTATATAAAAAATGAACACATCTGCTTAGGATTCAGTATACTCTGACAATTTAAAAATTTGATTATTGAATTTTGGAACTTTATTTATTTCACATATTTATAGAGCATTATTCCACATCTTCGTGTTATCATGTTTTGCTCAAATATACATTATTTTTTATGCATGAAAATATATAGCTGCCTATGACGACGAAAAATATTCGTTAACAAACATTTTTTTCTGTGACGAAGACGATACGTCGATGTCTGATATATCTGACATATCTGATGATAAAACTATGATGAAATGTATGCTGCATCTTTGTTGACAAGACGAAACGAGACTATAATGTTATTTGAGGACTACCAGACATTCAAAATACATCCTAGGCTACTCTTGTCCTTAAAAATGTGAGTCCCTGTTATTGGACGGCAAATGGATAAGGGGCATTCAAATATCTACAGTAGTCTCAGTATGGAAGCCGCAGTGAATGGATAGACTACCCAAAACAGTTTACTGTTTTACTGTTCAGGGCTCGCAAAATCGCTAGCCCGATGTCCCGGGGCTATTGTGTTTTCCAGTCGGGCTACCAAAATGTATCACTGCCCTGCCTGACGGGCTATCTTGAATAGTGATGTGAAATTCCTAACTTGATTCGTGTCGTTAACTCGCTTGTAGGGGTGAAACAGATCGTAGTCGATCATTTGCACTTGTTTCTAAGTCTTCCCGATTTAAACATTCAAATGTTTTAAACCATTCGCGCACATTCGGAGCTTGCACGCACTCATTCAAAGTAGAGGTCGACCGATATATCGGTCGGCCGATATTTGTCATTTTTTAATATATCGGCATCGGCCGGTATCCGTGTTTAGTAGCGCCAATTTAAATTCAGGCACGTCGGCGGGCAGCGCCGTGTTATTGGTGCAGTGGAAAGTGCTGCCGCATGTGAAGGACCCCAAGCCAAAACTTTTGGAAGATTCAACAACAGTCCTAGGAGATAAAGGTAGTCAGAGAATTTCACTCTGTAAATGGGGTGGAGAAGGTGGCAGTTCTCACAAACACTGCAGCGTGATTGAGGGCTCCGTTACTCCGCCCCACTCACAGACAGCACCGTGCTCGGAGAGACAGCTGTCCTGGAGCAGCACAGAACGGTGAATGATTTGTTCGGAAGCATGGTTTGATGCAGACAATAGCCAGGTTTCCATCCAACTCATTTGCATTTAGGGATGTCAATATTTGATCATTTCCATGATCGATCGTCGTTTAAATTAACGATCTATTAATAACCTTAATGCTGCAAAATGCGTCTGCAGCGGTATTATTATTATGTGCAAAAGGCACTTGAAAAAAAAGCTTTCTCACCCGAATTAAAGGGGTTTTAGTCTGAATAAAATGCTAGTAGCAGGATTGTAAAATGAATAGATGTGATTATGATCATTTGATAAAATGAAGAGAGCGTGCCATACGTTTGAGATCATTTCCCATCAAGGAGAATGCGCCTCTTTAAATGGTTTCGTGGTGCTCGTTGTTGTATTTTAAAACGCAATTGCAATGTTTTCAAATGACACTATAGTATTAAAAATAAAATTATCCCAAACGTAACTGTGGCGCTTGTGGCTGTGCTGCGCAGTCAGTGAATCGCTTTTTTCACATTAAACATTTTTTTGCGAGTATTATGACCAGTACTTTTATTAGATCCTGTTCTGGAAAATGTTCGATTTTGAATTTTTGCATTCCTGCAGGCCTATTTGTTTTTAAAAAATCCGGCATTTACAGTGCATTAGATCGTGACAGTGTGTGTGTGCGTGCAGACGAGGACGAGCGAGCTCGGGTTTGGCTAGATGTATTTGGAGGTTATTGCTCATGTCTCGTTCTGCACATATCCAAATGTTTCCATATTCGCAATGTATCTGAATGTTAAACTATAATATATATATATATATTTATATATATATATTATATATATATATATATATATATATATATATATATATATATATATATATATATATATATATATATATATATATTATATTTTTTTTTTTTTTTTTTTTTTTAATGTAAACTAGGCTTGTACTTTACACGGATTCGCATATAGAGGGAAAATATCATCCTCTTCACATGAGAAAAAACGTCCTTGGCATAACAGCACAGTGGACCGGTATACTACGGTCTATTTAAACTGACCAGTGTAACCTTTTATATGTTTGGTTGACTCTACTTTATTTTAATAATGAACAGACTGCGATGTAAGTTTGAAATTAGAATGCACTTTAGATGTTCTGTGTCATTTATACCAAACACAAATGTTGCTGGTTGCTAGTGTGTTTGCAGCACTACTATTATTTATTTTTTATATATAGTATTTTTTATATTTTTCAGTTTAATTGATTTTTATTTATAAAATTGTATTTATTTTATTTAAATGTATATTTAAGTTTACATTTATGTTCCAACAAACTTGAAAAATTCTGCTTGATAAATGCTCTAAAACTTTTATGTAAATGATTGACTTTTTTTTAATATATATATTACCTGTTTTATATATTAATACTTGGTCAGTTTATTGATTTGTTTGGTTAACTTTGGATAATTGTTTTATTTTAATACCATGCAGTGCAAAAAATTAAGATTCGAGAGATGGTTCAAGTCAGTGCTCAATAAATGATGATGTTAAGTTTAGAAATGTTGTGCATCCACTTATTATTAGTGTGACATTTTAGCATGCAAATGAAGGGGAAAACTTCAAGATATCAGCCCTAAAAATCAGCAGCACATATCGGCCATCGGCTGACCCTGACCTCTAAACATCGGCATCTGCATCTGCTATAGAAAACCCATATCGGTCGATCTCTAATTCAAAGTGCACACAAAGAGCCACGTTTCAGATAATGCGCGTACACAGAATTGATTCCTCTTTCGCGTATCCTTGCTTCTGAATGAACACATACACACAAAATTATCTCAAAATAATTGTCTCTGCAAGTATTCTCATAAACAGTCAGTTATGTCTTAAGTTGAACATATACTCTAGAGAAAGAAATCTCCTGTGCATTATTATATTGGATCCGTGCATTCGCTCTTAAAGGGGCAGCAGCCTTTAAATATCTGGTGTTCCATTAGTGCCACCTGCTGTCAGAGAGTGACATTTGGATCTCATTCACAAAGCTAAAATCATACCATTCTGTTTTGCTTCAAATTTTTAAATTATACAATTCAAATAATGTTTTTAGCATCTTTTTTTGGATAGTAATTCAAATGGTTGCCTCTGATTTTAAATAGAGCACAGACAAAGCCTTTGTTTATATGAAGAGATTTCTTTTAGTTGTATAATTTTTTTATTTGATTTGGGATTTGTTTTAAAATTTCAAGTTAGTTTTTTTATTTTACATTTCAATTTCACAAAGAAATATGCAGCATTTTGTCTGAGAAATAAGAGGACACCTTTTCATTTATAATGTCTTAAATCTCATTTTGTAAATTTTTTTTTTAATATATTTATATATATTTATATTATATATATATATATATATATATATATATATATATAGATATATATATTTATATATATATATATATATATATATTACACACATATATATAATACATATATATATATATACATATATATATATATATATATATATATATATAAAAATTGTAAGAAAATTGTATGCTCTAATCTGTATTATTAATTTTATTGCATTGTAAATTTACTGGATCGTTACATCCCGATATGCTACTAGTTTTTGCTGATCATGCTGATTTGTCTACAGTTAAGTTCAGATGATGTCTTTTTTTATTCGGGCTAGTTAAATTAATTTTGGGCTACCAAAACATGAAGAATGCCTGCCCGAAGGGCTTTCAGAGATTTAGAAATTTTGCGAGCCCTGCTGTTTACTTTTTTTTTTTACCATTTACCGTAACGGTTTAGTTAGTTTTTGCTATTTAGTTTTTTTTTAATGCCATATAAAAAAGAAAAGAAAAAAAAAACTGTCAAAATTAATACTGATTTTAAGAAGGGGGTACCTGATATCAAAAAGTTTTAAAGGACTTCATTGCGCTTGTTTTGTTAAAAGTACTTTCAAGATTACAGTATGTATATAAATTCCAGTTTTTCCAAATTTGAGTTTAACTGTAAATTACTTTAAATTATACTATTTAAACTATTATTTGTCAGCAACATATTAAACTATTTAGGATGGAAATTCTAACAGTTCCTCTAAACACTGCTCACCCAGCTATAACTGCAGTGTTTCGCTTAAGTGACATTAAGCAATCCAGTTACACAACATACTGTGACTAAGCCTTGTCAACATTAAAAAGTCACAGAAGTGTCCAAAGACGTTGCTTTTTCTTTGTGTATTTGGCTACAAGTCTTTCCCTAACAATACCGCCATGTTATGTAATTCTCCTCTAACATCCATAAATGGAAATATCAGCAAGACCAGCATAAAGATTTGGTTTGATTATGATTGATTTGTAGGTGTTCAATGTGTAGAGCATGTGGGCAAAAGCACATGATAGCAGAGGAGAGCTCACAGTCTTCCCTGATGAGAGCATGAGGAGGAGGATCTCCTGGCAACTACGACCACTCACTATTGAGTCATGGTCCTCTGCGGCTGAGGTAAGCGGCTCACTATTCAATCTGAAGCTTTCCTGGGATACACCAGACACTTCACCTCTGAAACTGGTATTCAAACTGACTCCAGTTTCCACCTCTGCACATTGTGCCAATATTCACAGCTTTAAATGAGAACTGCAATAACCTGCTTCATATAGCAATCTGTCAGTAAGATGAAATGTTTTACCCACAGGTTTAAATTTCATATGATGAAACATCCAAACAGTATTCTATCGTTCACTTACGTGGCACAAACACTGTGAGACAAGATATGTGCCGATGTTTAATACTTCTGATCAGGGAGTTGCCAAATCCATAAACTTAAGTATGAACAATAGTAATAGTAATGCTAGCAAACACTTCTAATTAGAACTGAATTAAATAATAAAGAGCCACATTATTCTGTTTTAGTAAAAAAAAAAAAAAAACCTTTTTGGATGAGACTAGATTTCTTTGAGGACATTAGGTAAATTTATGTCCCACAAACACACTTTGCAACTCAGTGATTCAGGCATTCCATACATTCTAAAAAATTATTTGGGTCAAATATGGACTAACCCAAATTTTGGGTTAAAATTTTAATTGGAAAATTTAACCCAACAGTCCTTATATTCATCTAAATATAATTTAAAATTTAGTGTTTGATAACTTTATTTAATTTCTAGTTCCTACTTGCTGAAAGGCACATGTAGCTAAATATGACATTTATTATAATAGTTTTATGTGAAGATTGTTTTAATTTCACATAAACTGGAAGTTATTTTAAGTAGTCTAATAAATGTTCAGATTGATAGCTCTCAATTATACTGTAATGTTGAATAACTAGTCAATGGTTAAATATTAGGGGGGAAAAGACAATTTCATAGAGACATCAGTAGTATTACTATCAGTGATACATACTGGCCTTCAGTCATAAAAAAAGATGCCATTATACAAATATTAAAAATATACTGTCTTTATGTTTTTTGTACAATAATTTGAGGACTGATTGTGAAATTATTGCAATGTAAAAGTATTAAAAAAAAAAACTTTAATGTTAGGTGGGATTATTTGCGCTGAATTTCAGAAAAAATGTGCGATTAATTAATATATATATATATTAGGGCTAGTGGTCGACCGATATTGTTTTTTTTGACAGCCGATGCCGATAGCCAATATAATTTATTAAATTTTTTTTATTCATATTTAAGAAATGTTAAATCATTTTACAATGGATTAAAAAATAAATGTGTAAATTTAACATATACTTTAGATGACAAATTATTTTTCACAAATAAATAAATATTTAATAAAATATAATTAAAAAGGACTGTAACCAGCAGGGCACTCAGTTTTCTGGGAAGTTTATGTGCATTGGGAATCATATTCTTCAAATAAAGCCAGGCTAACACTCATTTTACATACAGCACACAGAGAAAATGACGGGCAAATGCATAAAGCGCAGCATAAACCAAAAAACAAAATAAAAAACAATAATAAACAATTAAATACAAACAGAACGAAAAACACCATCAAACACAATAAAAATCCACACAAAAAAAGCACACCACACAAGTGACAGCTGGATTCGACTAAGTTTGCAAGGTTTATGATATTAAATGTTCATTAGTCAATCAAAGTTTTGTTTAAATGATATAAATGCGTAATTGCTTAATGGTGACAGCAAACGTGAAAGTAATATAATGTTTGCCTGTTACTAATAATATAAAAGCAATCGTTATAATACTATTTGTATACAATAATTCCTTTGTGCCTTTTTAAATTTTTCTGGTTAACCACTGTGCCAACACATTCCCCCCCACCCCCTCGTTTTTTAGTGCATTCTGTATTTATACAGTACATAAAAATTAATAAATTGTTTTTAAACTTTTCAAAAGTTTTCAACAGATATACAGAGTGTGACCGTACTGAACAAGGTGTGACCTTGTGTGTGTGACAAGGCCAATGCATTAAAACCATTCAGTCACCATTCTATAGGAATGTGCTGCTTTAACCCTCTGGAGATGATCCCCATGTATACGTGTTATGAGGCATCCTCTCCTGATAACCCCGAAAATAACTTAAATTACACACGTACGCCTTGTGGTCGACTACTGGTTAGTCAGCTATTAGGGAGTAGCCCTAATATATATATATATATATATATATATATATATATATATATATATATATATATATATATATATATATACACACACACACACACCAAATCTGTATAATATCATTAAAACAATTAGTAACACAATCTCATAAGTTTACATACCCCTTGAAGAAAATGCCAATTGTTAATAATTTTCACAAAATAAGAGGGATAATGAAAATTGCATGTTTTTTTAATTTTTTTATACTGTCTTGAATAAGCTATTTCACATAACAGATGTTTATATATACTCCACTAGGCATGGGGCGATTACCGGTTTCAAGGTATACCGCAATTTGAAAATGTCACTGTTTCAAAACCACTAATATTTTTTCTTTTCCCAGTCATTTAAAAATAACACATTTCAGAGCTGTAACAACAATACCGTGATATCGTGATACCGTGATATTTTTGCTTAAGGTTATCATACCATCAAAATCTCACACCGGCCCATGCCTATACTTCACAAGACAAAATAATAACTGAATTTGTAAAAATGACCCTGTTCAAAAGTTTACATAACCTCTTAATACTGTGTGTAATTTCCTGGATGATCCTGACTGATGACTGTTTTTATGTTTTGTGATAGTTGTTCATGAGTCCCTTGTTCGTCCTGAACAGTTCAATTGACTGTTGTCCTTCAGAAAAATCCTCCAGCTCCTGCACATTCTTTGGTTTTCCAGCATCTTCTACATATTTGAACCCTTACCCAGTGACTGCATGATTTTGAGATCCATCTTATGGAATATATAATATTTTCATTAGAGTGCTATTTTTTTTTTCCAGCATGCAACAAAACCTGCAAACTGTGATGTCTGATTTGAGGACAATTAAGTTTCTTAAAAATATTCACAAAGACATACAGACAAACTTAACTTAAGGATCTATAGTTTCTTTCAGCTGAAGTAGCTTACATCACTTATCAGTTAGCAAACTCTGAAGAAAGTTAGCAGTTAGTGTCAGAACAACTTTACATGTGTTTCAGAAATCTGGCAACATCCCACTCAATAAAACATAAGATCATCCTTAAAGGATAAGAATTTTAAAAAAAATCCCAGTAGACAGACTCTTCTTTTGTCCTAACTCCTTAATAATATAGGGAAGCAACCTGTGGGCAGATTTGATCCAATTGAATCTGCATGATGTAAAATGTTTATACCTGTGAATGCATTTTCATATGTATACTAAATATATCTGTTTGAATGTATAATTTTTTGTAACAATTACATAATGCGCTTCAGCTCTACAAATGTCAAAATGCATTAGCCAGCAAAATAAGTGCTGTTCTGCTGTTATTACATGTTGACCATATGGCAAAGTTGTAAAGCGATGCTTAATGTTGCCTGTAACTAAATCCTCATAAGTTGTCGGCTCCAGTGTTTAAAGTATCATCAGAAATGTTTCTAACAAAATCTAGGGTTACATAACATGGCATTTGGGCAATCATCCCATCTGTGTGATCAGATGCTAAAACTGCTGTCAATCTGACAGTCCAGAGAGCAGCATAAGCTCCTCTGCTCAGCCACTATTCTTTCATATGATACCCTTCCAGTCATCAAGAAAATTACATTAAGCACAGAGAAATGGCTAGTTTCGATCATTCCACTCCATTTGAGATCTGCCGAATGTGCCAGCCTGTATCTATCATAGGCCTAAGATCGCAAGGAGAATTTGTGAGCAGTACAACAAAGAAACTGAACTCTACAGAACACAGAGATAGTGACAAGTGTAACGGTTAATGGTGAGTGAGGAATTGTGCCCCTGACAAATTTGGATAGATAGCTTGACTTGCCATTAAGGCATCAGTGGATCATGGCAGAAACAGAGAGCAATAAAGACAAGAAAACTACCAAAGCCAGCATAACCTCCCATGTTTTCTTAAGAAATTAATAAAAGAAGTGGTGCATTCAGCCAGTGTGTTCTAGAACAAAGGACGAGTGACTAAGAAATTAGTATTTAGTCCAACAGCCAGCATAGACTCCCTCATACATCACTGTCACACTGCTGTTTTCCCTCCAGTTTAATCAGAGAAATGCCTTAAGTCATTTAAAACAGTCATTGCTTAAAGATGACCTAGAAACAACTTTTCCATGTTTAAACCAAGATACATATTTACTTAAATCATCCAAATTATCTTCTAATCATCTATAGAAGCTAATCATATTGGTTGATATGTTACACTTATCTCATGAGTTTCAGCACCATTATAAAAATATTTTATATTACAATGTAGAACTTTCAAGAAAGGCTGGTTCACAATGATCTTGCAGTACTTCAGCTTTTCAGAAAAATAAATGTTTTTAACCTTTTTAACAACTGACTATGAATTCCAATTGAATGTCAACCCTGAGCAAAGCAGATGACATGTAATCCTATGTGCTTTGCATCAAGGATTTGAGAAGTTAATGCCATGGTTGCACTGATGCCACACGGCACCCATACAGGCAGTAATCATGCCAGAGGCCAAAGGTCACTGGTTAAACTATTCCAATGACTTCTAACTCTTTAATGAGTGACTACATAATCATTTGAATTAACAATGCCTCCATAGGCTTGATTGTAAAAAAAAAAAAAAAAGATAACTTTGAGATCAAAATTAATTCACCACAATCAGCTGTTCTGAAGTATTTACAAAAAAAAAAAAAAAGTTCAACCTACAATTTCACAATCATGCTGTAACAAGCAATTTGGTATAAAAATAAAGAAGTTCCATACAAGAGTTTCTGTAAGTGTTTGATCAGGAGGTTCTTGTGCTCTGGTAATGCCAGAGCTAATCCATTACTATTACATGCTCTCATTAAGCACACACAGGCTTTAACCTTAACAAAATGAAATGAGTGCAACCGCCATCAGTATATAGAGAATTATTACTGGTAAGCAGAGTGTTAACTACAGTCAGAACAGAGATAAGCCAATGACTGTTTAAATGAGAAAGAGCTGTGTAAAGAGGAAAGACACCCCTGACATATGTATCGACAACCCTTATAACAGCAGTCAAGCAGTTGTAAGCATGCTGGTAGTTAACATAAAATACCTTCGGAAAGTTGATACCTCCCGAATTTTATATAAACCTATTTTAAACAAAATTTGGCAATTGTTTTATAATTATTATGCATGAATCTTTTATGAGCTCATGTTAATATCAACTAGTAAAGACATAAAGGTCTATACGGTGTATGTACACACATAAGAGCTGTTGGATCACAGGGACCCAGGTGCGACCTGGGTCATGACCTGATCCCATTTCCCCTACTTTCATTTCTTCACTTAACTTTCCTATAAAGGAAAAACGTTAAAAAAATAACCTAAAAGTAACAAAGTTAAAGACCCATGGATTGCATCTTCCCCTGTACATTCATATAGGCCTACATTTTTACCCATCTTCATGTTGGCAACGTGGGCATGCTTTATGTCAGCACCCAACTCCTGTTTTCTCATCAAGTTGACTGTATTTGACTTAAATTAAATTAAATTTATGCATTTAGCAGACACTTTTATCCAAAGCAACTTACAGTGCATTCAGGCTATCAATTTTTTACCTATCATGTGTTCCCAGAGAATCGAACCCCCAACTTTGCACTTGTTAACGCAATGCTCTACCACTTGAGCTACAGGAACGCTTAAGAGACTCTGTTCTCTTCAGATTTTTCTGCCAGCTGTACAGAAGAAAATTTTGGCAGCAACACCTGGATCTACATGCTAGACAGATTCTCACAGTCTGTCCTCTAGCTCTGACACAAAGCAAAACAGAGAAACTAAGCAGAGAGCTCCACGACCCACCTTGCATCCAAACATGAGCGAGATGGTGCTGTTTGTACAGGCCATTTTGCAGTGGCACAGCATGGGTGAGAAGCAGTCCAACTTCTTAATTCTGGGTGACATTTTCTCGCCACTGTGACAGCTGAGTTGCTCAGCCAGCGAAGAGCCTGAGACTCGCCTCCGCAAGCGATACTTGCTCCTGCCTCTCCGGCCACCTCCTGTTCCCCCACCTCCCCTCACACCTTCTCCTCCTCCTGCCCCTCCACTGCTGCTGCTGTTGCCCGCTCTCACCATCCACCCTCATTCCTCGTCTCACTCCATCATGCCTGGGAAGGGACAGCCAGTCTGCTTCCTTCATCCAGCGAGTTTTCTACACGCCCCCCTCTCCGTCACCACTGCTTCAGAATTCTGCTGTCTCTCAGTGCCGTTCTTCTTCTGCTTCACTTGCTTGCAATGAAAAATCTGTCTTTCCACCTTCCTATCGCTCTTTCACACTCCGTCCGTTCTCCTTCTTGACCAGCGACCTCACAGCTGTCAGTCACAGTGGAGATGTTTACACAGAGGCCACGCAGGAGCCATGCTGCATGAAAGAAAGTGCAAGCTTTTGGCTCTTTTAGTTAAATCTTCTCCATGACATAAAACACCAGACAACTGCCTCGTTTCCAAAAGAGAGGTGAAGAACAGTGAGCACAACGCAGTGAGTTGTGAGGAGAACCAGGGAAGAGGAGGAGAGATGTGAGGGGAGGAAGGGAGGGGATGGTAAAGCTGTTGCAGCGTGTGGTGTTTGTCACATGGGCTCCGTCAGACAGGAGTTGGGTTGAGTCTCTCTCGGTCTCATCCTCAGCGTGGGTTCTCTACATCCCCCGAAAGATTGTGGGAAAGGAAAAATGCTAAGGCAGTTACCAGTGAGAGGAACAGCAACTGAACATCCTCAAGAAGCAGTGTTGCATGAAGGAGGAGGAGCGTTAATGAAGTGGCTCCCTGCACATTTACATGGAGGAGAGAAAAAGTGCAGGGGGAGGGGGAGCTCAGAGACTGGCCAATAAGATGACAGAATGTCACTGGCAGCTGACTGGACAGTAAGATTGTGACCTTCTGAGAACGGTGCCATTTCTTGACGAAATCCATATGATGGAGAAAGTAGTCAGTGAAAGGGCCAGACAGAGAGCTACTTAAGCTTTACTTAAGTCTATTTTTTCATTGTAGAAGGTTTGATTTAGATGACCAGGGAACATTCAAACTGGATGAACCACTCAGGTCACTGGGCAATAAGAGGCAGTAACATGGGGGATGGTCAGCAATGACAAAGATCTCTCCCCTGACTTTGCTTCAGGAAAATTTTAAATCAGCAGTCAAGCTAAGAGGGATGTAGCAAAATGCTGCCATACACACTACTCTAATCCTTAATGCTAATCAGATCATGTTTGGACGCAACATGGACATGCATGTGCTATATCCTGTCAATGCAGCAATAATAAAATCAAGGCAAAATAATATTGTAATAAGCAGCAGCACATTTTGGTGTACAATTCTTTTGATTTCCCTAAGATCTTTGTGTTACTTCCCTCATGCATATCTACAAATTGTTTAAATGTCAAAGGGCTCCAAGCCAGTTGTACTACTAGCCTCAATTACCCCCATTTTATGTTACTTCGGCTGTCAGTGTACTTCACTGTCCAAGTGTGACTCAGATCCTGCCATTCTCGTTATATGTATGCGTCACTCAGTGTGCAACACAACTAATGCTGGCAAACTCCATTCAGGGTTAAACATCACCAAAATGCTTGTATACTACATCATGGAGACGCATACGACACACTGCTCTCTGAACAGCAAAAATTTACGGAAATTAGTCTGTAATTAGTCTTATTTTAGAATGCTATTTCTGTGGCTACACTGAATTTCTGGTTAATTTTCATTCCTCAAGGCACTGGGCAATATCATCACAAGCATGAGTCAAAAAAGGGTAGTTTTCCTCCATTATTAATGGCCTATTCCAAATTGCAGCTTGATTTAGTACTGGCTGCTCTGGATGATCTCTGTCTCTGAGAGCAGGGTTTAGTTGATTTAGATGAATGAAAGCACTTCTGATGGGTGGTTCTGTGTGGTCAGAGGGTTCTGAGAGCAGAGTGGGAAAGACCTCAGAGAAGGAGAGAAAATTACTAGAGCTCATCAACTGCTAATCAGCAGACAGCAGAGAAGCTTTACATCAAATTTTACATCAAAGGTCTGAATATGAATTCTCATCACCGTCAAAAGGTCCAAAATAATTATTATTACAAAACTTGTTTTAATAAACATGCTTATAACTTTATATAAGAATTCTACATTATATGTGTTAATTATCATATTCATTACATCATCAAGTCGTACTTGCGTTTACTCTCTGAACTGTTACATAAAGTACTGCATTTTTATACAACTAAATGCCCAATAAAGCAGTTATCATGTACATATTTCTGTTTCTGAAATACTTTTCATGTAACCTAAAGTCACTTCAACTGAATTGCTAAAATCTTGAATTATAACTGCAATATGCTGTTATACAGCAGTGAATAATATTACTTTATTTATATCATGCAGCACAAACGTCCGTCTGTGTAACAAACTGTGCATAATTACAGACGAACTACATTCATGTTCATATGCCCAGACAGTCAACAGTGATAGGTTTTTGGAAACGCTGTTTTGTACTTAAACCTTGCGCTCATGGGGCGAAACCAGTGACATTATTCTACTGAATGAAAGCTAAAAGGTTTATCCAAAATGCTATGCGCTATGTCTTACAAAAAAGTCGGTAAAAACTGCAACACTGGTTCGTGCACCCTTTTGTGTGCGTTTCTGTCTATGTGTGTGTGTGTGCGTGCGTGCCACGGAAGTCTGAATGATACGAGTGCACTTGAAATACAAAGTGGAAAGCGGGTCCGGATTGAATGACCGGAGTCCGGACTTTGAGAAGGGCTGCTTTAGAGCAACCTGATCTGAGATAGTTTGAAAATTTCATCATCTCATCTGTGACTCCAAGCTTATGGTTTCTCGACTTCTATTTTGAGTATATTTACAAAGGCACCTGTGATGATTGAAAAAGAACCACCTAAAACCCTCAAATAAAAGCTTGTTGCATGACCACTAGTTACCGTATTTTATGACTATGGAACTGACCATAATACTTGATAATATTATTTTATTTGGGCAGCTATGTTGGCTAACATACTATACTACTCTTAATTTTAGCCACAAATCGAAGTACAGATTGTTCAGAGTGTTTCAGGGGACTCTGCTTTACTCCAAACAATTACAGTGAATCATTTCATGGTTTCAGCCTCTAATGAGCACATAAGCACTACCAGTGAAACCTAATTTATCACAATTCTCACTACTAGGCCCAACACTGTGACACAGCAGGCTTAATATTTACCCTCTATCCAAAACAATTTATTCTTTTAATCAGGTTCTTATTTTTTAAAAGGCAAGTAAAACATATAACCAATCTAATCAATGACTTGTCTTAATCACAAACATCCACCTGAGAGCAGTGCAGTGATGGGCAGAAAAGTACGTTGCCTTTAGCGAGCATGAAATAAATGTACACAGCTCCACCCTGTGGACTGTCCATAGCTCATGAATCTAATGCTATGTGTCTGAGTTCTCATATGCTCTATTGCACCTGCTGCACAGAGGTAAGCATTCATCAGATGGCAATGAGAGATTCCATGTAACTTTAGGCAATAAAAGTAGATGATCTATTCTTTTGTTACATTACTATTAGAAAAATTGTGCAGTACAGTTCAATCACACGCACACAGACACATAAAGCTGGACGTGCCTTCCTTCAATTAATTTAATACAACAATTTAAGCTTTTCAGTATGTAAAGCAATAAAAAACTAGGAGCGGGACATGTAATGCCATAAAAACTAGGAGCGGGACGCAAATGAACACAAAAGCCTTACCTACAGTGACCAAACTAACATGTAATTTAAGAATTCAATCAAGCATACCATACTGTTAACTCACTGTAAATTGGGCTACACATCTTTTATGTCAAGCATGCTATGCTTACGAACACAAACACATTATCTTGCCATATTCAAACTTAGTGTTAGAAAGATTTTAAGTCAAAAACATTTTTTCTTTTTTATGAAACAAAGTGAACACTGAACAAACTATGACTGTCTTTAAACGAAGTCTCTAATTACTGTTGCAACCGTCTGCAACTCTTCATACTGCAGTTTATTGTGCTGCTTTAAATGGGTGAAGAGATTTCTTGTTCTTCCTCATTCAGATGCAAAATATTTTATCAAAACATATTTTTTAGTCTAGTTTAAAATGATTGCACTCCATCTGTTTGACAAGCATGCATATGTCACCACTCCTTCAATGAAGTCTGAAATGCTCAAAATACTTGAGCGGACACTTGCTGTCAGAATGAGCCTTTTTGCAAAGTACTTGCATGATTTTCTAATTTACAGATAAGGATAAAACAGTACATGTAAACAGTAACATGTAAGTAATGCACTGAGGAAAACATCTTAAATGCATCAAGCAGCACACGCATCTGACAGGACGGCAAGTCGATTTAAACTGTATGCTTAGTTAGTTGGAAACTCCTATTATAAAGCATGTTTCACATTTAGGACATTTTTCCTTTAGCTGCTCACTCCCTGTTGTACATTTAATTTTCAGATGTGTTTGCAACTAAGTATACTGATATAAATGATATTGTCCTATATCTCCTATACCTCTATTTAAAATATAATCTATATACTTTACAAACAGGATTTCTAAATATGTTAATAGACTTCCAGACCCAAACAATCATTTTCAGTATGTGTACTGTTACATTGTTACCCTAGTAGCCACACTAACAAAATCCATTCAGATCACTTTTTTAATAGTTTTTACTTTTAATTTAATATTTTTTAAATACATTTTGCAACTGCTAATATTATATTCTCCTGCTTTTTTTAACTAAATTAATATGTGAAAATATAAGCAGCTTTGATTATTTAACATTCTTAAGAGGCAATCAGATTACTGGCAATTTTGAAACCAAATAAACAAAATCTTCTTCACTGTACTACTAATTGAAATGAAATTTGAAAAGTAATTAAGAATGCTTTTAAACCATCGGGCCAAACAGCTCTTAGCACAGTGAGGAACAGTTTCAGTTGCCATTCCCATGTTTCAGATACAGTACGATTACAAATCAGAGTCGGCCCAGATGATGAGATCATCCCCCATACACTCCAGTGTTTACCTACAGTATCATGCCATTGCCAACTCTTGTGTCACTGAGGTACTGTACATTCCAATCTTGATTTTGTGTCATCACAGTTAAAAAAGAAGCCATAAAGTGCGCTCCATTTGACCGTAAGTGTACTGCGAAGTGGACTTCACAGGGTAGTCCACCATCTTAAGGAAGATTCAAATCTGAAGGGAGCGAACATGATCATTTAGAAGGGCACTGTGAACGGCATAGGGAATAAGGGAACATTGATACATCACTTCACAGGAAGTGGAGAGGGAAAATCACCCAACTGTCATTGCACACCGTGTCACCACCCAGAACTAATCATAAAGAAGAGCCATTGAAAAAGTTTTTAAAAAGGCTCTGCAATGGAGGGGGTTGCAATAAATGTTAATTTTATTATTCAAATTAGAGTATTTAAGAAAGGTTATGGTTAGTTGTGTTTAAAATATATATCATATTTTAAACAAAACTAATAATAAATGAGGCTCAATCATCTATTAAAAAACATGCGTGTTTATTTTAGCACTTCCGTCAGTGAATATGCAGCCTGCAAAACACTAAAATAAATATCAAAGAAATAGCCATATCGGACGAGTCGCCAATGCCCGTGAGATATTTGGCATGCTAAATATCTGGACCTGTCGGCGATTCAAAATCATGCTGTGTGAAAAGTGTTCTGACTGAACACCGGTGGCGCGGTTGTCATGGCCACCATCACAGCCCTAATCCTGTGCTAAGGGAGTAGGGAGCAGTGAACACTGCGTAGGGACCCTGTCAAACGCACCTATGATCTTTTGTTTGCCCGTCAAACGGTTGACCACTGCCATGTGCACATCCTGTTGCAAAATGCGTCAAACATAACAGTAACAGTGTGATTAAGGTGTGTACATGTCTATACTGCACTTCAATAATGTGACTAAAATAGGAATATGCCACTTCTTAACTCGATTTGTTTACTCTAGTATGACTTTAGCTAGATTAAGGGAATCAGAAATCTGTTTACATGGTAGATTCTTAATCAGAGTATTGTCTTAATCGTGTTAATATCAGAATATTGTCGTCCATGTAAACATGCTCAGTGTCTCTTTGCCAACCCTTCTTTTATTACTTTAAGAATGGAAGAAATAAAATAGACAATATTTTTTTTTTCTAAATTTGAACTCCTAAAACATATACACACAAAGCAGTGTGAAAGAACCCCATGATCCCTATTGCTGCTACTGTGGGACATGTCTGATAGGGAGCAACAAATCCCATGACTGTCCTCACAATGAATCTGTTTGTGAGCACTTCCAAGAGAAGTGAAGACATTGGAGTGGTCTCTGTGGAGGTGTCAGCAGCTGCTCTGCACAGGTCACAAGAGAAGAGTTCTCCATCCTATTCTAACTCCCATGATACAAAGCAGCCCTCTGGCAAACAAAGCAAATGATAGCTTCCTTTTTTCTAGTCCCAACAGGCTAACACTTGCATTTTAAATTGCTGAAACATGGTATGAACATAGCAAAAACAACATAATGACATAAATGGCCAATGGTCTGATCTGAGAGAAATATCCAGCTTTTCCCCAATGAGCCTACTTTGTTTTAAATTATGGAAGGCACTTCCGCGTCTTGGGAAGTTCCACTCAAAAAGACTGAAACAAATCATTTCAAACTGTACATCTGTTCGACTGAATGAGCTTAACAGTCAGTTTGACTGAGGCCCCGTTCACACGGAGACGCGTTTCTGTGAATACGCACAAATTTTTTATCGGATAGGCGTTTCGTCCACACGGATCCAGCGTTTTCGTAAGGTGAAACCGCTATTTTTTGAAACCGGGACCCAGAGTGGATAAATCTAAAAACGCCGTCTTTGCGTTTTCGTGTGGACAGCGAATCTGTATATTTTCTGAAACGATGACGTCATCAGCCCACGTCTCCCCCCTAGTCAGACACCTCTACGTCACGTAACAGCAACAAAAACATGAACACACACTGAATGATATTCTTTTTATTAACTAACATTAACACAGATTAATAAATGTATTGTTCCATGTTTGTTTGTGTGCCAAGCGCAAGGTTTATGCGCATAGTTCATGTCTTCTTCTCAATTTTTAGTGCATCTCTGTTGCAGAATTACAGCGCCACATGCTGGTCTGGCATGTATACTACATCGTTTTATGGTTTCGTGTGGACGCGGATATTTCTTGAGACGAGAAAAAAAAAGGATCAGATTGGGATAAGCTCCAGCTTCGTGTGCCTTAATAGCTGTAAATTTGTAAAGGTGTAAAAATGTTTTATTTTCAGATGTCAGGAGAATAACGTAATGCTTGATATTTTAATGTGACATGGTATAACAAGAATATCTATGGAAAAAGCTCTTTTCAATCAATTTTCTTTTCCTTTGTATTCTGCTGTAAAAATATTAAAAAAGACAATACTGTGCATTTGTGGTCTGCCCTCCCGATTTAATTTACAATATACCTAAATTCAATGGAATGCACTAAGAATCTCTCGATTTCCTCCCCAAATGTCCTTTTAATGCCCAGCAAGTCTTTTCTGCAGTGAATTCAGTCTCATTCCTCTCAGCGCGAAGTGCAAAGTAAAATGTAAAAAAAACTTGCTGCTTTGTTTGTTGTTATGGGGCGTTTACCCGCCGCGACCATTATAAGCACGCTCGGTACGTGAGCGCATTAGATATAATGAAGGGAGACGTGAAAGACGGACATCGCGTTGATTTCATAATAAATACATAATCTTTATATATTTGTTTTTGGTAGCACTTGCTTAGTTTAAGAGTAGACATGTCAAGTTTTCTATAGATCTATCTCTCATGTCTCTTCGTTGAGTATTCACTGAGTTACAGTTCATTTTAATGACGCGTTTCTAAACGAAGATCACCGCAGACCGAGGCTGCAGACAACGCACTCTGTTTGTTTTCTTTATTTTATAAATGCACAAAGTTTTGTTGTTATTATGTATGGATACAAATAAAACTAGACCCTTTACAGATTCAATTGATGTATTGCTCTTATCTGTACAATCAAAACTGAAAATGTAATTTAAGTTCTTTTTGGTGAGAAAATGCCTCAAAACGCATATTTGCATTAGTCGGCCACAGAGCATTAAGTTCCTCGGCGTTAACATCAGTGAGGATCTCACATGGTCAGAATTCGTGCTCTGCTTTTAACCCATCCAAAGTGCACACACACAGCAGTGAACACACACACCGTGAACACACACGCGGAGCAGTGGGCAGCCATTTATGCTGCGACGCCCGGGGAGCAGTTGGGGGTTCGGTGCCTTGCTCAAGGGCTCCTCAGTCATGGTATTGGCGGCCCAAGACTCAAACCCACAACCTTAGGGTTAGGAGTCAAACTCTCTAACCACTAGGCCACGACTTCCCCCTAACTGAACTGAAGAAGGCACATCAACGCCTCTTCTTCCTGAGACGGCTGAGGAAGTTTGGAATGAGCCCCAGCATCCTCAGAAGATTCTACACCTGCACTGTGGAGAGCATCCTGACAGGCTGCATCACTGCCTGGTTTGGAAACAGCACCGCTGGCAACCACAAAGATCTGCAAAGGGTCGTGTAAACTGCCAGCCACATTGTTGGAGGTGAGCTTCCCTCTCTCCAGGACACCTACACCAGGCGGTGTATAAGGAAAATCGTGAGGATCATCAGTGACTCCAGCCACCCGTCCCACAGACTGCTCTCTCCTTAAGAAGACATCTCCGCAGCATCCGATCCCGCACTAGCCGACTGAGGGATAGCTTTTTCCCCTCAGGCTATCAGACTAATGAACAGTCAAAACTAATACACCCTACAGCACCCTACAGCATACTCCCACAATATGGTATGCCACAAACACTGCACTTTAAATTCAACAGTTCAACACTGGACTATACATACACACTGCATTTAATACAATAATCTACCTGCTACCACTGGATACCAACCAATGCATATCCATGACATTTTGTGTATCCAGTTCATGTATAATCTATATAATATCTATATATAATGTGTAGTGCTAACTGTAAGTTTGTACATACTGCGTATAATGTGTAGTGCTAACTGTAAGTATGTCTAATAGTACATCTTTTGAAGTCTGTATTGTTTCTGCAATTTCTGAAGCACGCTCCCAAGAATTTTACTCACCTAGGCACGTGTTGCGGTGATGTGACAATAAAAGTGACTTGACTTGACTTAATGATGTGGACTTGTGTACAGTTTATAAGATTAAAAAAAAAAATCAGT
Organism: Cyprinus carpio; assembly: GCF_018340385.1. NCBI lineage: Eukaryota > Metazoa > Chordata > Actinopteri > Cypriniformes > Cyprinidae > Cyprinus > Cyprinus carpio. The sequence continues at coordinate 744,493 of NC_056573.1, forward strand.
TCATGCAGAGCACGTTTTTTCAAGTACAGGAATATGTTTCCACCACCCTGTTTTAATGTGCATTTTGAAGTATCGAATGAGAAACGAGTGATGGAAACGGCAAATTTCAAATAAAAATCCCTTAATTCGCAAAAAAAAATTTATGCTCACTTGAGGTGTTTTTGACTTGTGCGAAAAAGGATTAATGAAAATTATTTTACAAATAAATTCATCTAACTAAAAAAAAAATATAATTGAATATAAAACGCTAAATTTGAATCTGCGCTATGAGGCAGGATAACTTGACTAGCAGCGGACTGCATGATCTCGTTCCACAGCATCTGAAATGTTGTTATGGTCGTTCTGAAATGCCTCAGCAAAGTCTGTCATCAAAGTATTTCTGAATAATGTATACGACTGCGTTCCCAAACAGCAGCATGCATCCACCTCCGAAAGCAATGAAATAATTTATTGTGTTTCATCTGCTTGCTCTGAGGCTATTATATACATGCATGCACAACGTTTTTTTTTTTCTTTCCATCTTTTGGGGGTTTCTTGCTTTTAGACTAGTCGACTAGTCGGATACAAAACTTCCGTTTAAACGACAGTCAAATTAGTCGTAGCGCACATCCCTATTAAGCACACAGTCAGCAGCAGGACTTAGCCTGCTGTCACTTTAAGAGCTGCACGGATTTTCATTCTCAACTGTTTACGTTCACTGAAGACATAATCAATGAGGGTTTACGTGAATAATCACCAAGCGCCGGATTTTGTATTTGACCATTTAGGCACGTACCTTAAACTAAAAGCTCACTTTACTTGTCCATGTTCTGTTCTGTCTCTGTCTGTTCCGTGTTCTGTTCATGCACAGAAAGCCTCCTGAGGAACAGCGCAAGTTCTTTCGCTCTTTTGAAAACATGAAAAAATCTAATAAACTTTGATAAATCAAGCACGTCCCTTTTTGTGAAAGTCACGTTACGTGATTTTACTGATTTGCACCTGAATTTTGAGCTTTTACAGAAGAGCAAAGGTGCACTGCTGGAAAGGGGGTGGAATAAAGGCACAATAATGGTTTTATCTCGATTATTGGATTTTCATAATCGTTGGAGACAAAAATTTAAATCAGAACAATTTCTATTATTGCACATCTCTAGATAATGTTTAGCATGAGATTTGATACAGGCTATGCTACAGTGACTCCCTAACAGCCCCACTAAAAAATTTGAACAGAGCATACACAAGCACGAATGAGCAGAATTACTTGTTTCTGTTTAATCCCTTAGGCCAGTCTATGGCTAGTTTTATTAGAGAGCTCTTTGGCACTGCTGAGTTTAACAGGCCAGTAGACTATTAAAAGCATGTAAACTTTAAACCCCGATTTAAATGTTTCAGAGTGCATAATGTTGACAAGTAAATAAAATGGGGATGGTAGGGTCAGTAACTTGATGGGCAAGCAAAGAAAATGTTTAAGAGGTTTTGTTTAGGGAGGGAAATATCTGATAGTTTAGGGAGGGAAAACTCTGATAATATAATAAAATTTTGTGAGGATAGAGAGAAAGCCAAGAATGTATACAAAAAGAGCTTCTTCCTGACTTTGTTTCCTGGTACTGGGTGAAGTCGATGCAAAGCCCAAATGGAAATCTATGCGCTTTTAACTGCAAGTCTGACACGCCCTGAGGCTGGCACCAACCACAGGAGACATGAGCAGTCATGCATGCAAAAAACATGCAGTCACTGCACACAGCTGGAGCCCATCATCTGTGCCGCCTCAAAACCAGGCACTTAGAACAAGGGGTGGGTGTGTCAGGGGTTAGGGAGAAAGGAGAAGAGACAGAAAGTGAGAACTCTGAGAATTCCAAAACCGGGACACAAACCCTGCTCTCGAGCGGAAACTCATCTCATCTGCAACATTTCTGACAACAGAAGCTCATATGTTATTCATTGGTTTACTTCTAAATGTCATTTGAGTAGTCTATATTTAGGGATCATAAATGTAAGCGTACACTGTAGCAAAAAAAAAAAAAAAAAAAAATTATAACCATACATTTTTCAGAAATGAAATAAACTGTTTGTGAGTTCACTGCAAAATGTCACTCCAGGCTGAGCTAAACTGCTCATAAACTGAACAACATAAACTGCTGCAGCATGCACTCTGAAGTGCAATCCAACTTAATTTCCATAGTCATAAAACGGGATCAACACTAAGGATTTTTTCTACTGGCCCGGTAAAATAGTTGCTGTTATCATTTTTTTTATCTGTTATCTTGTATTCTAATAAATAAGCTTATATGACACCAATATTTAAGATACCAATTGAATTTTACAATTCTCTATTTCAATTTTGATACACAGCAAAAATCACTAGCCAAAAAGTAAACATAAATATAAAGTTTAAACATTATTAAAGACAAGTGACAGTCAGTAAATAAGAACAAATGAGCAAATTACAGTGATAGCACAATTAAATGTAGGCCTATAACACAAAGATAGAAATTAAATTATGCTTTAGGTTTTTATGTTTGTAGATGTTCAGGTACAGAAACTGAAAAATCACATATAAAATAACATTCACATACTCCACACTCTGTTACAACACCATTATCATAACAACCATAATAAATAAGAAACAAACACTGCATTTTAATCATGAATTGAAAAAAATAAAATACATTATAACATACATATTAGACTGTATAATTTCAAAATCTCTGAAGCAAAAAACAGAATGACCTGACTTTAGCTATGTGAAATTATGCTACATAAAACATCTGTATGAAACAGAAATAGCAGGTGGGCTGAATGAGACGCAGATTCACTCTCTGAGAGCAGGCAGGGCTTATGGTACAGTAATACAGCGTTTCCTTGGTTACTGTAAACACAGCAGCACTGCGCATATTAAAGGGATCATATGATGCGATTTAAATTTTTCCTTTCTCTTTGGAGTGTTACAAGCTCTTGGTGCATAAAGAAGATCTGTAAAGTTGCAAAGACTAAAGTCTCAAATCCAAAGAGATATTCTTTATAAAAGTTAAGAGTCAACCACACCCCCCTAAAACGGCTCATTCTAACATGCCCCCACATGTCTACATCACTATGTGGGAAGATTTGCATAACGCCGCCCAAATGTTCACACAAAGAAAGAAGGTGTGACTTTTATTCTCTTTGTTGCCGCTGCGGCCATGTTGTGGAGTCGCTGTGTATTTCGTTGTAAAAGCGAAACTACTTTCTTTGGCCTTCCAAAAGGAGGGCACAACTAGAACTCAGTGGTTAAAATATATTTCACAACACTGTTCCAGAACAGTTCAACCCAATATTCAGGTCAGAGGTGGTGCTGCGCATTTTATGGAGGATGAGGACTGTTTTCCTGAACCAGTAGCCTGCAATGCGTCTGTGGCACAATGGCTGTTTCTATAAGCTGGGCAGTTCAAAACTTTGCAAGGACAGTCAGAGCGCTTCGTCTCACAGCCTGTAAGTACATTTTTTAATATTTAAATAATTTGTCAATGATGATTCAAACACGAGTTTTTGAGCAGCAGAGTAGGGCTTGTTGTTTTCTCAGATCACAAATGCAGCCACAGTTTTATGTTTACGCAGCGCGCGATACGCAATGCAAACGCTTAAAAAGACAGTATAAGTCATTATAATCAGTAATTTGGGTCCCCACTGGCTGCAACCAATGCATCGTTCGTAATGGGTTTTATTGGTTTTGTCTCATCTAGTGATGTCTGGATTGCAAACAAATCTTTCTTTTTAACCGGCTCTTCTTAGTGAACTGGTGGAACCTGTTCACCAAATAGAACTTAATCGTTTGAATGCAATGGTTTGCGTCTCCAGGAACGCACTAATCCACAAATTACTTAAGTTATTCGGTTTGTAAACGGCCTTACACTTCCTCTGACGCAAAAAATAAACCAATATGCTGAGTTATTCTGTTACTCCTAACAGTACATTGACTGATCTGCTAAAAGAGAACCGGTGATGAAATGTGCACAAGCAGCTGGACTGAGTCTTGTGCTGCTGGCCTGGGAGATGGCATAGTATGTTAAGAGGCATAACATTTCCGTCACACGCTTGAGTCATTCGGCCAATCACAATGCACTGGATAGCTGGCCAATCAGAGCACACCTCGCTTTTCAGAATGATGAGCTTTGTTAAAATCAACGTGTTTCAGAAAGACAGGGCATATAGGAGAAACAATAATGTACATTATATGGAAAATAATGTGTTTTTTGAACCTTAAACCGCATAAACACATCCAAATACACAAAATAACACAAAATAATTTATATCATCATCAAACAACACCATATAACCCCTTTAACACGAATTTAAATGCATTATACGAAGGCAAAATGAAAAGAAAACACCATTTCTGAAAACAATCAGTTCCGTTCCCCTCAAAAACACATTCAATAAAATTCAATATTTGGATTTCCTTCCTATATTCCACGCATCGTGAACAGTGATCTTGTTATGCCTGATATATTCTCCTCTTTGCGTCGGTCTTCAGCATCTTCGGCCTCGGTTAATGGCCGTTTACAGACTAATTATAATAATAATGTAATATTTCCACACAGGCCATTTGTGTGGAAATATTACATTATTATTTTAATTAGTCTGTAAACACAAATACACTGACATTATGAAAAAAAATAAAAAATAAATAAAATTAAATAAAAATTAAAAAAAAAAAAAAAACGCCAAAATGTAATTTGTGACAAATCCAAAAAAAAAAAAGGAAAGTTATTTATCTCAAATTATGAGTGATAATAATTATTATATATTATACATAATTAAGTACATACAAATCAGCCACTGTCCCAGTCACAATGTCCGCCTCATACTGCCGTTTCCCAAGAGAAAACCAAACACGTTACAGTGAGACCAATGTCCAGCATGCTGCCTAGCAGTACTTTCAAATATAATGTTTTATTTTTTAAATATAATAATATACCAGCTCAAATCAGTTTAACAAATGATAATGTTATACTATTACAGAACGGATTTTTCAGAATAGAAAAATGCTATTCATATATTGTTTTGATAAATTAGTTTGAGGTATAGGCCAATATGAATCAAACAATAGGTATCACAGGGATGCTATGAAACAAACTCTTGATGGAATGAGTTTAAAAAACTGTACATAGCCTCAAACTTGGTCTCAAACCATAAGTTTTCAAGAAACCATAAGGTGCCAAGAAAAGGCAGATAACCAGACAGGTGATGTTGAGAACCGGTTGAACACAGGGAAATGACATGGGACACTGAATACAGGTCAATCAATATAGGTTTTCAAAGGCAGATTCGAACAACCTTCTCATCAAAAGACATTAAATAACAAAATACTATAAACTACCATTATCACATTGTATTCTATTGTGAGCAGAGATATACTGACTTTCCACAACACAGAAAGCAGGTACCAGTGTCTCAAATTTAATGCATTTGAAGGTGCTCAAGGACAAGCTGATTTCATAAAACTGCCATAACTACATAATTAGCAAAGTACGGCTATTACAGTGTGTACACAGCAATAAACCGAATTATTAACAACAACAAAATAAGGTAAATGCCTTCATTCAGATGGTCAAGTAAGTCACCGTTAATCTGTGCGCTTACCTTGGATGTAACAATACAAATGCAGTCCATTCTCACGTATCAGACAGAGACCTTGCGCCTCTCAGCATGTCATTTCGCAACTCTCTTCTTTAACGAGAATCACACGGAATCCATTCATAAATGGGGAGCTCACAGCTACTCCTTAAGGACCGAGAGTAAAACAAGAGCCATCCACGTGTTTGTATTTGTTCTCCTTGTTGCCCATGTCAGTGAAGTTCACAAAGAGGGGGAGAGAGAGATATGCACGTCTTCAAATGATCCTGAAAGCGCATAAGCAAGAGCGCACTGAATAACACCACGCCGCTTTGCTCTTGCACCGTTTCATCAAGCATCTCACTGATTAAACTTAGAGTAAATGGCCTTTACTGTTTTGCGACCATCAAATCCGTTTAAATTAAAGCGCTGGACACAACCTCTCTCTTTCTGGAAGTCCATGTCCTCATTTATGGATTCTGCGCAAAGACTATACCACGACAGGAAAATGGTCATTGAAAGGGTCAATGTCTAAAACAGAATGGTGGGTTTTCCCGATGTTTAATAAAGATAACAATATTCAGTGGTCCGTGACATCTTAAACCATCTAGTTTATGGTGCATGCCCATGCTGTGCTGTGATCCAGATCTAACTTTAATACTTTGTTAAAGACCGTATTAGCAAGCATAAAACATTATATTGACGTTATATGGATCTGCATGGATCTCGTCAGAAGAGTAAATTTCAGAAAATCACCTGACCTTTATCATGCTAGTACTGTTAACATATAAAATTACACTGCAATATAATTTCATTCACAACAGTGTGTCACATCCTGTAAAGACTAACAAGTACAGATTTGAAAGTGACAACCCATACAGGAAAGAGAAATCCAGACACCCCACAGAGAAAGTGTTTGGCAGCTCTCAAGCATGTTCCCAGCTGATGCAGCCCCACCATCAGTCACCTCACACACATTTTAACACTGAGCCAACGGTGTAAAAGCAGCCTTTATACAGATCATACTGTAGATTGTCCTGAAATGCAGTCCAAGTATAAATATTTGATGTGCACAGTGATTAGCCCTTCCTTTCAGAAGCAGCCTCTGTACATGCTGCAGTTCCATAAAGGTTTTTGGATCAAAGGAAACAAAAAGAACACTGGGTAATAAACATCTCTTACCCATCTCTAACAAAATAGTTCTAGTGTTGGTGTTCATGTTGGCAGGGGAAATATGAAGTACTTAGACACAGCGCACATTTCCCACATCAACTACAACTACATCACTACTTAAGTCCAAAAATACACATGCATTAAACATATTTTAACATCCAAAGTAACTTCATTGTCTCTATTGAGATTAACAAAAGTCATTTTTAAACATTGTATTTATTAACAGTATAACAGAATATTATATTTTGTTATAACAAAACATACTGAACATAAGTATAAGATGTCTGGCAACTAAGCGAGTGTTGCATCAACACACAGGGCACTTAGCCTTGTTGCTTGTAATAGGAGTGATTTTGCTTTGTGCATTTAAAAGTACACTAAGTAGAAATTTTCAATTGCTGTTTGCAAATACAATATTCAAACTTGGCCCCTATACCCAAGTATAGGTCTCTGTGGAACAAAAGGGGGGGTTTCCCAACTAGTATTGGTCTTTTTTAAACCCGAATAGGGTTTTTTTTTTTTTTAACATACCAATCAAACAAATACAGAAGCCTTTTTTTCTTTCTTGTTTTCTAGTGATTGGAACTATATTGTTATGCCTAGATCAAGAAAAATCAACAAATAAAAAAAATAAAGCTGCATGCCTTAAGGACTTCCATAAAACTGGAGAAAAACGCATTCAAAAACTGTTCATAGCCATAGACATATGGTAACATTTTACTCATGTAAGATTATGGTTGTTTTGTTTTTTTGGACAAAAATTCTTGTAGCGCAGTCCAATTTCAAATCACTCATGTTATAATATTTTGGAGCATGAGATTTAGATTTATTATTGATATTTAACTGACCCCTTGCAACATGCATTAATATAAAGAAAATGTGACCTGAAATGATGACTCAGAAAACTTTAGACTACTTCAGACTACTTAATTGACCATAGACACAATGATGAATGGTGATTGATGACAAAACTGACCAAACAGAATAGTGAATGTTAGCTAATTTTAGTTAACCCCTGATTGTGAGTGGAAGTAGACTGCTCTGAGGCCTCATTTATAAAACTTTATGTAGAATTCCACGTGACACCATATTTAAAACCGTTAAAGGTAAGACAAGACATTAAGGAGACACGGACTATAAATGGCATTCAGTTTACATTGGTGAAAATCATCCAGTATCCTTATGTTTTAGAATAAATATATCAAAAAATCCATAAAAACTAAATTGTATAAAATACTTTTCAGAGAAACTTTATAGAAAAGAGTTGATTCATTCTTTTACACTGACCAAATAGTAGGCTATATAATTGTTTTAAATAAATGAAATTTATGCCTTTTGCTGATAATGTACACATATGTTTCAGGGTAATTTATATAGGCTAGTTTGGTCTACTTATATTTTGCAGTAGAAAATGCAGTTGTCTGACTCGGCGCGTCACTGACAAATTTTTTAAAAATGAAACCATTTTCTTTAAATTCTATCCTTCAAATATTTGACTATCACAGGAGTCTGCCTGCACACATCAACATCTCTGTGCAGCAGTAGTTGTACAGTATTGTCACTGGACCTATTCAACCGGCCGATGGACCGTTCATCCACCGAATCCAGCAGTGTCTCCCATAATATCGAAGTGCGCATCATTTCCTTGTTCTCACTAAACATATTTTCTCATAACGTGAGATCTGCAGTTCAGTTTTAGGAGGAATTATTGTGCGCCTAGCACTCCTCCCTGTCATTAAAACATAGCATGCCAGAGGAAAAGTGATCAAAAATACAGTGCATCCACTACAAATATGTATTCATATCATCTTTAACTTCTGCATAATGACTTTATGTATCTCAGTGCTCATCTTCATTAATGAATGTCATTTTTAATCTAATTGTTTATATCAAAATTAAAACAGAGTTTAAAATACTTCATTGTTTTGCTCACTGTAGTAAAAATGTGCATACGCATGAGTCAGAGTTTGCGTGCCGGTGCGCAAATTTTCCTGTCAAGTTTGTTTTTATAAATCATCTTTTACGTAGGAAGTGGCATACGCCTCTTTCAGGCCATGTTTTGTGCGTACGAAATGGTTATAAATGAGGCCACAGAGCTTTTTATATAAAAAAATTCTCAAAAAAAATAAAAAACCTTTAATTTACACCACAATCCACTTACATGTATATACATGCAATCTCTCTTAGTGTTTCTCCAGAAATTGCCCAGACAATTTCAGCAAATCAGGTAATGAGGTTGAAAAACGCCTATGCCCATATGAAAATTTAAAACTGGGAAATGCCTTTTTTGTTCTGCAGAGACCTCAATCATGCATAAAAAGCATTTTTTAATACAGTTACACTAATAGCCCAACCAACTCACTATCTGCGGGATGATGAGTGATGAGGCATTTCGAAAATATCATGTTTATCATGCATAAAAAGCATTTTTTAATACAGTTACACTAATAGTTAGATGACTGGCTGTAATTTGCAAGCAGTTTAGCCATCTTCATTCTAGCTCACTGATCTATTATAACAGATCAGTTGTCCAGCTCACTAATAAAGAATTATCACATGTCATCAGAAAAACTTTATTACAATGCTTAATCTGTCAAGTTAGATATAGCAGTCAATAAGGCAATAGCAACAAAAGTTGTTTTTGTGTTGAGACAGGAGAAATTAGCAGGGCTTCAGGAGTTGAAATAAATGATAACTTCACGATAAAGTCCTGCACTCACCCGTGTTGTGCATCGCTATTGGCTGGGGGCTCTCTGCAGACACATACCACCAAGTAATGTTTGAGAGGGATCATTTTTGTATAGGTCTACAATTTTTTTTTTTTTTTTAAGAAAATTCTCCATAGTGCACCTTTAAGTTTTAACTAATTTTTTACAAGAATTAGCTATGTTTTTAAAAACCTTAAACTGACATTATTCCACCCCTCTAGCTTCCACAGTCCCCACAATCTCCCGTGACCTGGGTTTTTCCATAATGAACCCTTTTCACAATTCCAAGATTGGAACATAAAAGTGAACAATTGCATGATAACATTTAATTGTAGATATGGGGTACATGGGAGACCATAGCAAATACTACTTTTACATTTCCATTTTCTCCAGCAGTAAAAGAGAAATACACTACTGCATTCCTATTACTTTTTATTGTCCATTTTATTTATTAAAAAAATAATACATTTAATACAACACCATAAACTCCTGTCACCAAGAACAATCCCTTTCTGCACTAGAAGCTCCTGTCACCAAGACAAATTCCTTGTGTGTGTAAACATATTTGACAAAGGTCTTTCCATTTTTTATACATTTCAGTCACTAGCTCAGCAGCTATATTAGAAGCTAAATTAGCATTTACTTCTTTTTTTACCAGTAATTTTATACTATAGAAGACAAAGTAAAGTGTAAAAAAATTAAAATATTAAAAACTTTGCAATGTTAATTATTGCAATAGAAATGTGTCATCACAGTTTGTGAAATGGGTCAGTAATGAAATTTAGTTTGAAAAGGATGGCAAGGTATAATCATACAAGTCAAAAGGTCACCAATGCAAAATACACAAATTTCGGTATAAAAAAAACACAGTCCTTAGATAAGAGTTTTAAATACACATTGGTACAAAGAGATTTTTAAACTTAAAACACCAAATTGACATTTTCACAATTATATTAAATATATTTTAAAGTCCAATTCCACAAATTCTAAAAAGTGATCAGCTGTATTCAGCTGAACACATTCTGAAATAAATGTCACATTTTAGAGATTAATAATTTAATGGGGCTAACACATTTTTTAATAAAGTTTCAGAATTGTGAAAATGCCACCCACAGCTTGGCCACCAAAACTTGACTTTCCACCGACAATGCTGCGACATTCGTCCACAGCAGACCCATAAGGCAAGTTTGAATGGAGCGCAATGAAACATGAGTCCCTCTATTCTTGGAGTAATCCCCATCAACAAGGCTTGAGGAACGGGGTAAGAGGAAATGAGCGGCCCAGACATGCGGCCATGGGGGATGCCCAACCCACCAGACCCGTGCCGGTATGATACTTACTTGGTCCAGCTCACTGGGGGAGGATTTAGCTTTAGCGAGCACATGAAGGATTTCATTTAGGAGGGGAGAGTCCTGAGAGTGGCCATTATATTAACACAGAAAGAAACAAGAGGGAAAAGATTGAACATTGAGGACATTGAAATACACAGCAGAGGAGTTAAATTTACCTATATTTCATTATTATGAAGTTCAAAAGCCTGAAAAAAGCAGCAACTAATATTTTGTTTGTATAAAACAAAATATTAGAAAATACTGTAAGTTACAGTGGAAGACAAATGAGAATAAATCTGAATAAATGATCAATTCTTCAGGGCTCCAAGCTGTATTGATATAAAGGTCTGCCAGTTTATAGAATCAGATCAGCTTAGTGACTTACTCACCCACAGAAAAATGAACAACATTTTGTCTTGTGAAACGGGTCATTCTGAAAATGTCATGTTGCTGGTGGGATATTAGTCAATCGGTAAAGGTCCTCTTTCAAACTTAGCTAATATGTGGAGCCAATACTGCTTTGCTAAAAACAGAATAATCTGTTCTTTTGTAAATCCATTCAAAAGTGGCTGTTCATGTTGTACATCTCTACACACTGCAGGCAGGTGGTGGTATTGTGACAACTGCCTTCCCAAAACAGACTGGTCCAGCTACAAACATACATACTGCATCCACGGTTTACACATCTAAGTCTAACTGCTGTTTGAAAGATTTCATACAGTGAAAAACTGTAATAGATTTAACAGGAAATTTAATTTAATTTTAAAGTTAAATTCTGTTGCATTTCAGTACGGATGAAACGATTACTGGTTTGACGATAAATCATGATTCAATCATGATAAATTCCCCACGGTTAGTATTACCATTTTATATTTTAATTATCATTAAAACTGTATTCAATTACTGCGATTTGAACAATTCAGGATAAATAGATACTGTCCAGCATAAAGCAAAGTTTTAAGTAACCGTCTCATATGTGCACAGCGCACAGAGTAGTTTTTGTGTGAAAACAAAGCGGAAAGCTGGGAGGTTTTAAGAGTGCTATGGGAATTACACAAATGAATATATAAATTAATTAATTATATGAATGCACCTCTTAAGGTGCTGACTTCAGAAAAGATTCGATGGCATTTTGTTTTCATCTTCGCTCCATGTAAAACCTAATAAAGAAGTGTTCGTATTGCAATGCTTTCTCCACGGAGGTTACGGGAAACAGCTCTTATTCTGCTGTTCCACAAGCGCCACCTAGTGTCAAAAGTGGATTAAGAGAGAGTTAGATTTACATTCAGCCTGTGCAGTTTTTGCCTGGCCCAAAAAAAAAACCAAACAGACAGAATTTGCATCCCCTGCTGTAAATTTTGGCAAGTTGATATATATATATATATATAAAAAACTTTTGTAGATGCTACACATCTAAACAATTAGGATAAGGTATTTAGAATTATTTACGGAGCAGATAAAATACATATAATCATTTATTAATCAATTATCATTTTGACAACTCTTTTCTTTATTTAAAGATAATATGAGGTTTAGTATTTTATGAAGCTTTTTAAAAGCTATGTGTGAAAATTTCGTACATGTTATTAGATAAACTATGGTTTTTTGTCAAACTATGATTTTAAATAAAGAAACGATTTGTGTGTCAGTTGAACAGTTCCAGCACATTTTAACAACCCTTTTGGCCACTATAATAATAAGAAATTTTCATACCGTTTCATCTTTAATGCATCCAATAATTTACAACAACACTCCCAGAATTCCCTTTGTGACTGTGACACTACATATTTGACATTTTTCACTGAAATAAATGTTTGTCTCTTAGCTTTTTCAAATCAGTTATGTACATTAGGGTTCCACGTTTCATCTTATGTTAGAAAATAAGTGTTTATTGCATTATTTTATGTCATGTGTGTTAAAGGAATAGTTGACCCAAAAATGAAAATTTGCTGCTAATTTACTCACCGTCAGGCCATCGAAGATGTAGGTGACTTTTTTTCTTCAGTAGAACAGTACAGAAGATTTTTAACTGTAACCCTGGTCCATGGTGATTCTTAAAATGCAAGGAACACAAAATTAAAACCTGTGGCTCCTGACGATATATTAAGATCTTATGAAGCAATTATTCAGTGCAAGAAACTGCACATTATTTACAACAATATTACATGTAATTCATAGCCTCCGGCAAACAGTCAAATACTTGCATTTCATGAATCACCAAGGACCACGGTTTCAGATAAAAACTTCTTTACTGTTCTAAAATAGGGGTGAGTAAATTAATAGCAAATTTTCATTTTTGGGTGAACTATCCCTTTTAGGGGGCGATCACACTAAACGTTTCATTCCACTGACATCCATTTATATGCATGCAAATGCGGAAGACAGAAAACACTAGCTCATGCGAATTTCGTGTTCTAATGTTCAAGTTTGATGAACTCTTGAGAATTCGTATCACGTTAAGATCTGTGACTAACATAAGGTCAGTCTGACCGGTGTGAGCTGAAATGAAACCATTCTAATGAAAAGACACAGACTGTGATGTCATATTACGACTGTTGTAGTGTCAGTAGAAATTTTATGTGCTCAAAGTCTAGCTTGACTGCGGCTTTACTATTATGGTGTTTTGTATTGGGATGTATGACACAGTGCACCTTCTATATTATTATTTACCTCAGCTTGTGGAAAAGCTACTTGTGATGAACTTCTTCACCTGGCTTTCCCTTTAGCACCTGTGTTACTATGGTGGTTGTCAGTATGTTAAAGGTACAAAACAGTTTAGTAGCAGTGTGGTTATACATGTTTTATTTTACTTTTTAAGATGTAAATACTTACGGGTTGTTTTGTAAAGTTGTTAAAATTTTTACTGAATTTATTAGAATTATTATGGCAACAACAGCTGCCAGTTTTATTTTGTAAAATCAACAGGTTTTTTTTACAGTTGCAGACACTAAGATAGTGGTAAGACAAGTCACTATCCATATCCAATCTCAATTTCGTTACCACAAGTGATTAATTTATGCAATTTTTGAGAAATATGGGAATTCTGTCATTAGTGTTTCAAAGCATTTTGAGGTGGAATAACACTTGAAACATTTTTGGAATATAAATTTACGGCTATAAAGCTACAAACCCGATTCCAAAAAAGTTGGGACACTGTACAAATTGTGAATAAAAACAGAATGCAATGATGTGGAAGTTTCAAATTTCAATATTTTATTCAGAATACAACATAGATGACATATCAAATGTTTAAACTGAGAAAATGTATAATTTTAAGGGAAAAATAAGTTGATTTTAAATTTCATGGCATCAACACATCTCAAAAAAGTTGGGACAAGGCCATGTTTACCACTGTGTGGCACCCCCTCTTCTTTTTATAACAGTCTGCAAACGTCTGGGGACTGAGGAGACAAGTTGCAATAGGAATGTTGTCCCATTCTTGTCTAATACAGGCTTCTAATTGCTCAACTGTCTTAGGTCTTCTTTGTCGCATCTTCCTCTTTATGATGCGCCAAATGTTTTCTATGGGTGGAAGATCTGGACTGCAGGCTGGCCATTTCAATACCCTGATCCTTCTTCTACGCAGCCACGATGTTGTAATTGATGCAGTATGTGGTCTGGCATTGGCATGTTGGAAAATGCAAGGTCTTCCCTGAAAGAGACAACATCTGGATGGGAGCGGAGCATATGTTGTTCTAGAACTTGGATATACCTTTCAGCATTGATGGTGGCTTTCCAGATGTGTAATCTGCCCATGCCACACGCACTCATGCAACCCCATACCATCAGAGATGCAGGATTCTGAACTGAGTGCTGATAACAACTTGGGTTGTCCTTGTCCTCTTAAGTCTGGATGACATGGCATCCCAGTTTACCAAAAAGAACTTCAAATTTTGATTCGTCTGACCACAGAACAGTTTTCCACTTTGCCACAGTCCATTTTAAATGAGCCTTGGCCCAGAGAAATGCCTGCGCTTCTGGATCATGTTTAGATATGGCTTCTTTTTTGACCTATAGAGTTTTAGCCGGCAACGGCCAATGGCACGGTGGATTGTGTTCACTGACAATGTTTTCTGGAAGTATTCCTGAGCCCATGTTGTGATTTCCATTACAGTAGCATTCCTGTATGTGATCCAGTGCCGTCTAAGAGCCCGAAGATCACGGGCATCCAGTATGGTTTTCAGGCCTTGACCCTTACACACAGAGATTGTTCCAGATTCTCTGAATCTTTGGATGATATTATGCACTGTAGATGATGATAACTTCAAACTCTTTGCAATTTTTCTCTGAGAAACTCCTTTCTGATATTGCTCCACTATTTTTCGCCGCAGCATTGGGGGAATTAGTGATCCTCTGCCCATCTTGACTTCTGAGAGACACTGCCACTCTGAGAGGCTCTTTTTATACCCAATCATGTTGCCAATTGACCTAATAAGTTGCAAATTGGTCCTCCAGCTGTTCCTTATATGTACATTTAACTTTTCCGGCCTCTTATTGCTACCTGTCCCAACTTTTTTGGAATGTGTAGCTCTCATGAAATCCAAAATGAGCCAATATTTGGCATGACATTTCAAAATGTCTCACTTTCAACATTTGATATGTTTTCTATATTCTATTGTGAATAAAATATAAGTTTATGAGATTTGTAAATTATTCCATTCCTTTTTTACTCACAATTTGTACAGTGTCCCAACTTTTTTGGAATCGGGTTTGTAGTTTCATGGCTAGCATGTTTCCTAAAAACACAATTACATTGTATAAAAATAAATATTTTATACACTTTAAAATTTTCACACTTTGTGCATAATTATGTAAAACTGCAGTTTGGAAAAGCACAATAAAAAAAAATACTGTTTACTAGTGATATTTACCATTTACCATTAAATACACATATAAAATTATCTGTAATTGTGTAATAAATTGTGAGCTTACAAAACCATGTTTAATATGTTTGTTCATTTTGTTGCGTGCATTACGCATTTGTGAGAACCTTTTATACTTTTAACTAAAGTGAAATAAAACTGTCTGGAAAAGACAACTGTTGTGTTCTCTTCTCTCTCATTCGCAGCTTACCACATCCACTTTTTCGACATTTTTCATAACTGTGGTTGAGAAATCACTGGTGATGAAATGTTTTTCATAACACTTTAAGCAAACATCAAGCAGATGAAGTCTCTGAACATCCACTCCTACATGCAAAAAAAAAAATGATTTTTACTGCTTGTTTAGTTTAGTTACTTAAAATGAGTTAATGCAGCAATTCTGTCACAACTTATCTATCTTGTTATGCTTTTAAGAGGTCACTGAAATGACTGAAAAATTGCTTATTTTAGGATATTCTGCATAAGTACAGTATTGAATACTTAAGTATTCAAGTGCACAAAGCATACACAAGCATACACAGCGACTGCAGTTACACAGAGCAGAAAAACTCATTCATTGTATTTGTTTTCAATATCAATGACAATTGTGATAGCATGAAAAGAAGGATGTTAAATTCTCAGAAAGCCTGACTGATGATTACATAGAGGGTGTGACAGCAAAAGCATGTGGCCATTTCAAATTCATAACAGTTACAAATGAAGTTTAAGAAACTTAAGTTGCCATTAATCCCCAATAAAAATGTCAGTCAAGCAGAGGCCATGTTTGGTTGTTGCTTTGTTATCTGAATGCAGTACTTTCTAATTAAATGACCATATTGTGGCATGACTTGTTTCATGACTTGTGAAAACAAGCAGCATGCCATTTTCTGAATTTCTTTAAATGTTTTTACACTGAGATGTTTGTGAAATCCTAGAAATATGTGTGCAGACATCAAATGACACAACATTAATCTGACCTAAAAAAAGCTCTATTCAGTAATCTAATTCAGATGATTAGAAATTGAAGCACACTTACCTCTATGCTGGTGCTAAGGCTGGGCAGGGTGTCTGAAGTCACCGTTGTGCTTTGAATGCTGGAGAAATCCCACAGGTTCACTGGGGGTATTGCATCGGGCACTTTCACTGATTCCCCACATCTCTGATTGTCCAATAAGGTCACTTCGTAAAATTCCTGGATATCTGTTAAAAGAAAAAATATTTATTTTCTTTTTTTCCTGTAATACCCATATCTGAGAGAGCTTACTAAAAAGATGTTATTCATGAAAAGCAAGATACAATGGCCCCACAAAATATTTTGACACTTAGGCTACATGTAAATGTATGAATTTCACTGCCTAATCAATTTCATATTCATGCTATTAATTCTAAACATCCAATACCACTGTGATTTTTTTTAGTGGATCCATTAAATTATTTCCTCTCAAGTTCATTGTGTATAGTTCATCATATAAACTATGAATGTGTTTCACTAACGTTTGACAACTGGAAAGAGCCCCCCCAAAAAAACTCTCTTACATTTATTAATTGTGTCTTAAGTGTCCAAATATCTTCCTTTTTTTGTGGAGTTGTAAATGTCATTCAAGGACACATTAATTGTGCAGATTAAAATCTTGTGAATGCTTGTTCATTTATGATCAGGATCGCTTTAGTTATGAGATTTAGTAGCCAATGGCATGTATCTATAAATACACATCTTAGAGTGAACATCAGTTTAAAGATTACAAACAAGAATGTAGTCTAAAGCTAGAAGTCATGGGAGATTTAAAGGTCATTCACAGCTGTTACAACATTTATCAGGTTACAATCATAATGACATAAGGGTCAGCAAGCATGCTTTCAACAAAAACAACAGATGGACCACACAGGAACTTTTTATTATGAACATTTATAGCGTTTATTTGAAAACAACCACCCAGGCATGAGTAAACAGTTCATATTTATGTATGTGCATGGCAGATAAGACAGAAGCTCACACCACTTTAAAAAATCAAACAAAGAGTAGCAAATCGACACAAAAGGCATATGTGTCGTTTAAAATAAATTAGGGAACTAGTCTCTTCCACAAGTAGAGGGGAAATAACTGTTTGAGAGAAATGGCATGCTGTGGTTGGCTATGCTGTTCGACACTCAGCCAAGAGACAAAATAGCAGAGGGATATAGTTATTCTATACATGGCAGAGATATGGGTAACAGGTCTGAAAATACATACTGGAACACATGAAGCTACACAGCAATGAGAATAAATATTTTTATAATGCATGCTGGTGGGGGTGATTCCCTCATCTCTGGTTTCCTTTGAAAAACCATTGCAGGCTTTTAACTGGGCTCCCACTAGTGAGCATCTGTCCTATGACCATAGGCACCGATCCCGTGGATAGTCTCAAAAACACGTGAAAGTCTCCGTTCATTTAACCAATAAGTAATGGATTGCTGCTTGTACGACTTTATTCTCGTTTTCATAGTTAATTTGAGTCTGTTTTTGGTGCTATTTTAATGGCAAGATTGCACTACTGTAATACGAGAGGGCGTCAGCACGAATCTCTCAGCTAGCAACAAGCTTGCTCTCCCATATAGTGATCATGACTCTGCGCTCCCTCAGATATTACCAATTCACCACAAAACAATTTCATATTCAACCTCAAACAAATTACTAACTTAAACAACCATTTAACAAATCATTTTATTTAGTGAAGCGCAGTCCTCATAGAAAGAATGTGTATATTATTTGGTTACTAAATGAAGATTGTAGGTCATTTCCAGGGGAATCAATATAAATTTTCTGTAAATTCATCAAACGCACTATCCAATGGAGTATACTCTAGAAAAAAAAAAAAAAAAAAACTACCACCCAGTATAAATACTGATTAATGAGAATGAAAAATTTGAAAATGTTACATTTGTTGTGTATGTGTATTATAACTTAGGCCAGTTATTAAAATGTGTTTTATATATAGAAAAAAAGCACACACACAAAAAAAAAACCTGGTTGTTGTTGGGGGTGGGGAGGTTGTTGTTTGACAGAAACATAAATGACCATTAATAATTTAGATCTAGCATGTTTTATGTAATTTTAGGGTATGTAATGTTTTTCATAAACATTGTTTTTTGTTATACTGGTTGAAAGTCTATTCACACCCTGGATAGCAAAAGCTTTTGTGGAAGTCCTAGAACCATAAAATCTTGGTCCAATGTTCGGTCCGAATGCAATGATAGAATGCCCTACCTGCCTGTCAACCTATGTATCTATCTGCATACCTCCACGCACCCAATAGCGAGAATTCGGTGCATGCTATTGTCCAGGCTAAGCCAGACGGTGTTTAGCCAGTGAGAAAATACTGTTACAGAAGTGCAAGCCAAAATTCGAACATTTGGCAAAAATCCACAGAGATGGGGCAAAACAAGGGTAAACATTGGCAGATTTTACAAGATTAAAGAATTTGATGGAATGTTTGGGTTTCAACCACAGACTGTAAAAAAGATGGACGACGAACCTTCATCCTCTTCCACTGAAGAAAATTGAAGCCGCTGTTGTCCCAATAAGGCGCGGCCATATTGCGCTGATTTGGGACCGGAGTCTGCGCAATAGCGAACTCGGGACTGGAGTCTGCGCAGTAGAAAGTGAAGTGGAGCCAAATCCAGCCCACACTCCCGCAGAGTCGAACGCAAACGCACGTCCCTGACCCTTTTTTTAAATTAGCCTGACTGGTCCAAGTTTTGTCTGCTGATTTTACGTATGAGGCTTGTGTTAAAATAAGGTAAATACAACTCCAATCTCTTCCTGAAGATCCCGAAAAAAGTCTGTTGGCGCCTCAGTTCGCTCAGAGAAGCTTTCAGTCTCAGCTGTCAATCATCACATCACACTCCCGTTTTTATAGCATCACATAACTAACTAAAACCAAACTTATTTCAATAACGAACACCCTAACTTACATCAGCATGATAAAATCTACATCAAATGACATAAACCATGTTTGAAAACAAAATATTTAAAGTGTAATTTAATTATTTAGCTTGTCCCACGTCCCATTAGATTACATGGGTTTATGACCTATACTGGGACCAGCCACCCGGGGGGGGGGGCGATCGAAACGCTGTTCTTTCACTTGTCAGTGCCCCTGTAAGCCTTAGAGAAGTTACAGGTCGTGACGTCACAGAATCCAACCATTTAATATTTGACTGACCTCTCAGTCATGCAAGTACTCTCAAAATAAAACAACAAAAAATTAAACCAAATACTGAGCCTGTTTACTGAAAAATAAAGACTGGAGTTATTCAGGTGAAATGCAAGGGGCTTTCAGTTCACCTTATCGAAAATATAGTTTGTTTGTTTGGTTCAATTTTTGTGAAAAAAAAAAAACATTAAATTGATCACTGATCACAGGTCTTTTTCTGTCTCCAACTACCTGGAAATTGAAACATCAAACAATAAGAAACTGACATTTCTATGTGTGTGCCAGTGACTGACATTATTCCAAAGCATGTCTTGTTAATAACATGTAGTGACATCTGATAGCGGGTAACTGCTGGTTATGTGACAAGTATTTAAAGTGTTGGGGGGGTGGGCGGGGATTACAAAGATTGGTAGAATGCAAAATGTCAAGAGCAGCTTCAAATTTGCAACCAACCTGTCCAAAAGTAGGGCAAAAAAAAAAAAAAAAAAAAAAAGAACAAACTATGCTCTCTTATTGAAAACAATCTGGGACACATAAATCAAAGGTCCTGATGACAGCATTCAGATTTTTCAAGTGCTGAATCATCATGCATCAAACAAATTAAAAATGCATTATATAAGACTGTACATTTACACAGCACTCTAGCTGAGTCAGCTGCATTATCTGAGCAAAATCATTCATAATTTCATTTGCAAATCTCATTGAAGCACATCAGGAAGGAAGCAGATGGTGAAAGACCCTCTATTTGCAAGCAAATCATTTATGAACAGTTATGCTAAACAAATATAAATGACGCATTTTGTATTTTTGCTAACAATCACTTGGTACACATTCATTCCATGTACACTTGGCCACATAATTCAGTCTCTGCAAATGAACATAAATCTGATCTACTATTCCTGCGCTATAGAAATATAATCAGAATTCTTTTTCATAATGATGTTCATGCCGGGCAGCAAAAGTTCTCTCATCACCTCATGTGGCAATTACAGTTTAAGTTTTGAGTCTGCTCTATCCATGGCTCTCCCTTAGGTGTGGATGGTGGGGCTTTCCAAATTTCTGTATGCCAATATACAAGGAGTAGAGGTCGACAGATGTATTGGTTTTGCCGATTAATCGGCACCGATAGCTGATTGCTAGAACAATCGGTTATCGGCAAAAATCCATGCCGATAGTTTTCCGGGTTGCGTTTGTTGCTAAAATCAAGCCTTTAACTCCAAAACCGTTACATCTGCAGATATAAGCAGAATGGACAACAACATGGCTGTCTTTAGGCTTTTGGTCAGCCAGGAAAAAACATGAAAGAAAGGGAGCTTTATGAGTTTGATATTTATTTATTTGATATTTACTATGGTCCCTGAGGCAAATCAGTCTGGCATCAGATGAAGTTATGACTGAAGCAACTTACTAATAAGCATGACATTCTGAGTGAGGTACACAGAGTTTTAATCATTGTTTGAGAATCAGCTATTAAGAGGTTAATACTAAACGCACTACTTTGCCCTTAGTATTAATGCCAGTGTCATTATGAGGGGTACTGTTTATTCATGTCAGTTCAGTAACCCCGTCCATGCTCTGCAAGTACACAATGTGCATGATAAAAATGGAGCTATTTTAATCTCTGCCTATTTTAGTAGTACTACAATGACACATCAAACCCGCTGTTAATACAGGGGTCTTGTTTTACACAAAAATCTTTATAATATCAGCCCAAACGGTGTCTTATATCAGTCTAAATAGGTCAGTTCACTGTTCAGAACCATTAGAAAAAACAAGCTACATCAGACAATGTGGTAATTTCAACCAAGTCTCTGTCCACTTCTGAAACCAGACTGGTTGCTGTCGAGGAGGTTGTTCTGTGTGAGAAAGGCATTCAACCAAGACTGCCTTGCTCTCAGTTGTTGAAGCCCTAGGACTGGCAAGAGCGGATTCCAAATCTGCAATACTTACCTTGCTGGAACAGATCCTCCTGTCAACCCTATTGGCAAAAGGCATCTCAGGAACCGCACTCCAGTGGTAACTTGAAGAGGTGAGGAGCCCAAGTCGCAACATCTAACTACTGAGGTGCCTCAGGGCTCAGTTCTTGGATCACTTCTATTCTCTGTCTACATGGCATCACTAGGTTCTGTCATTCAGAAACATGGCTTTTCATACCACTGCTATGCTAATGACACTCAACTTTACCCATAGGCGGAGGGTGAACCAACTCCAGGGTAAGGCTTAAAGCAGCCAAATCTATTAAATACTGTCTTATTAGGCAAGAACCAGACATGGGTGTCATGTAGGCTAATAAAATATCTTTAATGGGACTGAATTTGTATTTAACAACAAACATAAAAAAAATTTAATTACATAACGTTTCCTTTCCACGGTTATTCAAACGGCGAATAAATTACATAGCCTACAGAAAGTGACATTATCACTAATTTTGATCTATCGCGAGTTTAAGCATTCTCAAAAAAAAAAAACTGTCGTTATAATCACTGAAGCAGTCTACACTGCGAAATTCACTTTGTTAGCAACAGACACAATAGATTTAATTTGTTTGTGCTGGAGCATTTTTGTCCAATTTAGTGGCATTTTTGCCATAAGACCCCATGACCAGGCTAATCCTTCCCCAGCCTTAGACACGCTCCACCTATGACTCTACCTCTCATTCCATCCTGATGATCCGACGATAGCTGCTCATATCTCAGCTTGTCTAACAGACATTTTTTTGCTGGATGAAGGACCATCACCTTCAACTCAACCTTGCCAAGACAGAACTGCTTGTGGTTCCATCAAACCCATCTTTTCATCACAATTTCACCATCCAGCACATCAACTAGAACTCCTTCAAAAACAGTTATGCTTCACAACTCCTTGTTCAAGCTCTTGTTCTGTCCAGGCTGGACTGCAATGCTCCCTTGGCAGGTCTTCCAGCCAGTTCTATCAAACCTTTACAATTAATCCAGAATGTAGCAGCAAGATTAATTTCTAATAAACTGAAAAGGATGCACGTCACACCTCTGTTTATCAATTTGCACTGGCTACCAATAGCTGCTCGCATAAAACTCAAGGCATTAATGTTTACCTACAGTACAAAACCACCACTGGCTCTGCACCCCTTTACCCAAATTCATTCTTCAGACTTATGTTCCTTCTAGAAGCTTGCGTTCTGCAAGTAAACGTCGCTTTATAGTGCCATCCCAAAGAGGCACAAAATCACTTTCACAGACTATTAAATTAAATGTTCCCTCCTGGTGGAATGACCTGCCCAACTCAATCCGAGCAGCTGAGTCCTTAGCCATCTTCAAGAATCGGCTAAAAACACATCTCTTCCATCTTTATTTGACCCTCTAACTCTAGAACTCTCTATTCCAATTCTATTCTTAAAAAAAAAAAAACTTACCCCTTTTAAAATTGATCTCTTGTTGATTTTGATTGCTTTGTCCTCATTTGCAAGTCACTTTGGATAAAAGTGCCTGCCTAATGACTAAATGTAATGTAAATGTAAAAGTTTAAATTATTTATAATTAAGTCCCCAATGATCAATGGAACCATGATAAATAAAGAGATGTTGTATGTTTGAGACCCAGACACTTGAACTCTTTGTGATGTTTCTCGGCTAAAGTTTAACAAGAAAAAAAAGTATGATGACAGTGGATTCATTACAATGTAAAGATCAAAAGACCTAAACTCAATTTGCTATATTTCATAGTGGAGATCAATTATAATTCATCAGAGATGAGCCCTCTCTGTTGAGCCAGTCAAACAGAGGCGTAACTATCAGCCGATTCCTAGGTTTTGCTGAGTCTCATGTTCACTTTTCTGCCTCCGAAATGAGATCTGTGGTGAGGCAGCATTTAAACAGAGTGCTGTATTGACGTCTGATTAACAGACTTCTGCAGCAACAGGATAGAATTTCCGCAGTTCACCAAGCATGTCGGGTCTCTTTAACTCTGACACGTCTTCATTATCTGATGGCTCATTTAGAGACTTTGGAATGCTAATGCTTTCTGTTGATAATTAAAAATATATTACGATGATCAACTTTGGAAATTACAACCATTTGCAGGACCACAATCAGCCACATGAGAAAATCATTAAAAAATATAATATTGCTCAGTTGGTGTTATTTTTATACTTATATTTTTTAGCTGGCTTGATGCTCGCCAAAGTTATTACAATGTGCTTTAAGAGATGCTTCCTATCTACTTGAGGAAGTGATTTTAATCCATTACTCTGTTTCAGACAGGACCTCTGAATAAAGATTAGGGAAAAGATATTGGACTGCCTTTGTGATATCAAATTCACCATCCCAGTTCTTTATCAAGCACTAAGAGCTTTTTAAAAAAGGTTCTTCTGTGTGTGGATAAAACCTGGCCATTAGCTGCTTTAGATAATGTCATTTAATCGTACCCCTACTTTGAGTCTCATTTTCAAAACGATTAACTAGGAACTCATGAGGCAGATGGGTTCTGTCAAGGGTAAACCTGGTCTATCTTGTGACCCAAATTTTGCATGCAGGAGGAGACCTGCCCTGCTCTGGTTAACTCTTCTTCTCTGGTGTCCAGGGAGGGATCTTAAGGCTCTAATCATTGAGATACATGCACTGAGTCTGCAGTGATGCTCTCTCTGAGAAACCATCGTAAATCATCAGCCTACGGATTAGGACTAGGGCAATCATGTCAACAGATTACATTTTGTTTGTATTTTAGAATACATATCTGTAGAAAAGTCAAATTGGAATCCCTCTCTCCAATGCGTTTTTCATTAGCAGCGCTCTTAAGAACATGTGCATGCGGGGACATATATGAGAAGAGGGATATCTGCACGCGATTGTGTAAACATGAATGACGCTATGCATGAGGGTGATTACACATGTATGGTGTATGAACTTAACAATGCTGAGCACAAAGATTCATCATGACAGCTTGGAGTAAGATGGTTTTCTAAGATACAGAACAGTGCTGACACACACATAACATTACTGTGTAGCTCTTTGGCCTGGACAATAGAAGCAAATATTTACAGCTTGTGGTCTTGTGATATGCAATTAAAATGTCTGATATGCTCCCCCATCTATTACTAAGTTTTTCTGCTTTTCACAAACGGAGTTGGCTTTTAAAACTGAAGCAAGACACACTAGAGAAATACATTCACAAAGAGGAAGCTTACCAGCCTTTGACCTAAAACATGTGACCATTTCAGTAGACAAATCTAAAATAAGTAACTAAGAATGCCTTAACTAATAGTTTTTACTTTTAGCCACTCAAGCAAAAACTTCCGTGTGTTTTTTTTTTTTTCTAAAGAATAGGAAGCAGAGGATGAAATTATAACAGGAAGCCTCCACACCTTCAGGGTCAAACACAGGGAGTCACTGGCACACGGCCAGTCAAACCCCTGAGAAACTCAAACAGGCTGTTCAAGCATTCCTCGTGGTTGCCTTCCTTTCCTAGTTTGCAATGGCTGTCCTAAGAGAACTAAGTAACACTGTACTGCGGCTCCTCAAACAAACTATAAGATAAAACAATGAAGAACTGGAACATTCTGAAATAATATTTTAGATTATAGTTTCAAAGTATTAAGTTTGAAGTTTTAATACTTCAAAGTATTAAGTTTGAATTTACCAGTCATAGCACAGTGCTATAGGTACTCTTTAGACAATATATAAATAGAAAGGAAAGCTGTTAAGGTAAAGGAACAAAATTAAATGCTTATAGTCATCTACATGTCAGTAAGTTCCCATCCCTCTAAAAACGGAGGCAATGGTCATTAAATGCCAGTATAGATTGAGTAACACATACCCCTTGGCTTTTACTACTTAACACCTCTGTGCAATGACAAGCAACCACCAAACGTTTGGAGGGAAAATGTCACAACCTCCACAGACTGAATATGAACACCCCATGAATGAAAAACTGATACTGATTATTTCCTACAGTGCTCACAACAAAGTTTAGTCACCTGTCTTGTGTCTCCTTATATGTAAAAATAAAAAAATTACAAAAACAGATAGATAGAAAGATAGATAGATAGATAGATAGATAGATAGATAGATAGATAGATAGATAGATAGATAGATAGATAGATAGATAGAGTTCATGCAACCCATGGTGATAAATAGTAGCTCTCAGCATGACACAGTACTTTCATTATTCTTAAGGCAGTGCTGAATGACGCATTGTAATACCTATAAGCGCCTGGAAGAGGTTACTCTGGAAGATGTCAATGACTCTCTGGATGGAGTTTCGCAGCTGTCGGTCTTCAGTGTTACTTAGTTTTGTCCGGTATTCCTCCAGCAGTAACATAGCCCTCTGTGCATCTATACGGGGCAGACAGAAAGTTTTCATGAATTACTTAATTACACGATACTGCAGCAGACAGTATAACGCGAAATATCTAAAACTCGTCTGTAAGTTTGCCGTCATGAGTGAATAAAGCCTACAGTAAGACATAACGTTAAATTACTTTACTGTATGTTTTAAAACCTATTCGTGGTGGTGACTGGGCAAAACATGTATGACAGTTCTTATTTCCAAACAATTGTACAGTTTAATATATCCAGTTACCTTGGAGATAAAGCTCGGTAAACGACAATATCTTAATAATTTACAGTCTGAAATGTTAAGTTAAGCCGCAAAGCAGTGAGTAACCAACTACAATGTCAGACTGTGTAAAAGTATATCCTAAGTTTTCTCATCTTTATCTCACCTTTTTTCCTTACTGGCATGTTTCGATTGGGCTCTTGCACGATAACAAATCCAGCAGAGCTCGCGATGGAATTTAACAATACACGCGATAATAAAACGCTCCTCTCCCAACACGAGTCCGTCCTGTGTCTTTGAGGAGTCAGTCAGACGCAGCTGGCATGAAACTCAAATGTTTATCCGGTAAACATTGGGACGGTTCAGGCTGATATGAAAATGAGCCGCTTGGGTTTAGTGCAGAGCGAGAGCTGCACTTCTTCAACCTGACAGTCGCGCGACACCACAGAATTGAGCTCTACTCCACTGACAGCCCAGCGCTTCCATTCAAAAAACACAAAGACGCTCCGACTCAGCCTGCACCGCCAATCTGCTCCGCGTATGCAGGGGAAAAATTCCACACACGTCGCCGCCAGTTGCAGGGCTTCCAAAAACTCCCCAAACTGCAAATATACACCGCCCTGCCTTGCGCTTGCAAAGGCTCAGTGTAAGCGATTCAAATCCTCACGTCTGCAGTTTGCTACATTCTTCTTCGGCTTCGGTGGAATGAGGATTGTTTTCCTAAACGTCAAACTTCTTTCGTTATCTCCTCCTCTTTTTTTCTTCCTATGTGTCAGAAATTCCAAACTTTCCTCCAAAATGGCGTCCCGGGGTTGGAAGAATGTCACGTGATTATAGACC
Organism: Cyprinus carpio; assembly: GCF_018340385.1. NCBI lineage: Eukaryota > Metazoa > Chordata > Actinopteri > Cypriniformes > Cyprinidae > Cyprinus > Cyprinus carpio. The sequence continues at coordinate 771,701 of NC_056573.1, forward strand.
CTACCCTTGACCGCCCAATCATGGGACTGAGCTACCTTTCAGCTCAGGGTTGGGAAGGTGAGACTTGACACTATCTTAAAGGAGACTCACTGACTCAAGCAGGCAAGTGGTATAAAACAGGGTCCATATGAAGATATAGGCTGTTAAGTTCATGCGGGACATATTATGATTGAACATTGCCTTGCCTAGGCTGTGTTTTCAATCCAAATGAAACATTCACGAGTATGACTACACCGGCTTTGATTTACCAATCCACTGCCAAGAAGTTGAAGTAGCTGTTCACGTGTAAGCTCAACTGAGGGGGCATTATGTAAAGCCACACAGAACCTGATCTTGAGATGTGGCTGCACAAAGTTCTCTGTGTTAATCCAGGGGTTTAATGGTCCGCCCTATAGGGTAGAATTATTTTGGTGTTGCTATTGCAAAACAGAGGGAGATAGAGAGAGTGTGTAAAAAATAGAAAAAACATAACATAGAAAAGGTGTTTGTGCATTTGTTGCAAAATTCTGCATGCATAAAAAAATCAACTGTGAAATAACCTAAACCAGGTTAAAACTAAAACATCACATTGTACTCTTCATGTATTAATATTTTTCAATCCCAGTACGCACAATTAAGGTTGTCTGACACCACAAACACTTAATGAATCAGCGTTTGATGGCTCGAATTTATCAAATCTAACATATATTGACTCAAACAACCAAAGCAGTGGCCCAGATTAGAAAGTAGTCATGGTTAAAAGAGGATTTTGTTTTTAGATTGTCATGTTTTATGAATGATCCTCTGATCATTACCTCCTCCTTGCCACAGTGTACAAGAGCAGTCAGGTTTGCATTGTATCTTATGAACATTGGATTTGCTTTGAGTATTTATTTAGATTTTGCCTTTAGCAGCATATCAGTCTTGTTGACAGACGTGCATGCATTGTGTACAAGTTTTTGGGAGTCTGGCATTTTTGTGGAAGTTTTCATACTTTCATTTGTTTAAAATGTGTTGTTTTAGTTTAATATCAATGAACTGTGTCAATGTAATCAACATGTATTACCATTTGAGACTGGGCATATTCTCTGTGACAGAATGTGGATCTGTAAGCAACATGACATTGGCGCTTCCCAGCACATGTCCATCCCGTCTGGCTCTCTCATACTAAACAGTGATTATAGCAGCTGTTTTTGCTGTCATCTCTGGACAAATTGCTCACAATTAATCTTGGCATAAATCAGGATTTTGGCAGCAATGCTGGTGAGCGTAGTGACATGAAATTTTGTCAACAACAAGGGAAATAAAATTGGTGTAGGATTTTCTCTGGGCAGGTAGTGCTGCATCTATGTAAACATTTGTGACTGTTTGGTTGTTTTTGCTTTGTCACCAATAATGTTATTGTGATGCTGATGCAGTTGCTTGCATTGAAGTCATTATTACCAGTATTGCTCATTTTATTATAATCAATCTTTTTGGTATTATGATAATTGTACAGCAGCATGGCATGTAATTTGATTTTATTCTCTTAATGTGATGATGGCCTATTAAACAAATCCCAGCCTGTAAATAGATAATACTCTGGCATAATTTCAGTGGGCTTTCAGAATGCCAGGACATGATCGATCCAGTGTAACAGCTTATCTTTCATTTGTGCTGCATCTCAGTACATCAAAGGAGAAATGTCAAACGTAATGCCAACACTTGACGTTTCCAATGATGATTATGTTGTAATTCCCTGAGAAGTCAAATTTAGTGATTCTACATGCACATTTAAATGATCCTGATAAGTGCTCATTGTCAAAGTTGTAAACATATGACGGCTTTCTTCTTTCATGATGGGATTTGGCATCACGGCATCTTTGTTTCTAGGTGGAATGTTAAAGAACTCGGCACACAGGTCTCCCAGAAATCCTGTATATTTCCACCAGTTTGATGATGACTTTGAAACTCCTGAATGTTTCCAATTTTGTGTGCCATATCCAGCCAACAGTCCGTGGGCGTGATGTCTGAGGCTGAGACTATAAAAGTCCTGCCGGGACCATGAAGGGATGAATAAAACGTAAGAAATTGTAAAAAAAACATCCATAATTTTTCCAAACTGCTTGTCCTATGTAGGGTTGCTTGAGCCTATTACTGTTTTTCAGCACCTAGGCAGGGAAAGGCCTCAATGGATGGACAGACATTCACACTCTCTGAAAATGTATTGCCTCCAGTTCACCTGTCCTTCATGTCTTTGGATTGTGGGAGAAATCCAGGGCTTCTGGAGGAAACCCAAGCCAACATGGGGAGAACATGCAAACTCCAGGACTTGAAGGTATGATATATAGAACCCCATGTGATGGACTTGACATCCATCCAGTGTGTTTCCCTGTGTCACGATCCATGCCTGTGTTCCCTTGTCTTGTGTTTAGGACTCTTGTTTTGTAATGTGTTTCTGTGCCTCCCCAGCTTTCTGTGTCCCTGTTTACCTACCTGCCTTGTTAGATACCATCATTAGTTCCTATGACAATTCATTAGCTCCACCCCCTTGTTGCCTTGTTACCCTGAGTATTTAAACCCCTTTGTTTGCCCTGGTTCTTGGTCTAGTCTTGTGTCTGTTTACTAGCTATTGCATGTTTGTTTCGCTGTTCATGGTTTTTGTCATCCTGGTTCGTTTTAATTACTTCAATAAAACTCATCTGCATTTGGATCCTCTCACCTCTTGTCACTGAATTCAGCAAGTGTAACACCCTGGCTATGGCCAGAGACACACCAACATCTCCATGACCCTATAGGACAAGTGGTTTGGAAAATAGATGTCAAGTCAGGTCACCTTTATTTTTATTATGTTTTATACAATACAGACTGTGTCAAAGCAGCTTCACAGAGATAAACAGGAAGTAACAGAATTGATTATGGAAACTCAGCTTTGGAGACAGTTCAGATTTGGCAGCTCTAAAAGTCAGTAGTTTCATTATTTTGCTCAAGTCAGTTTAGATTAGTAATAGTTTCAAGTAAATCAATCAGCAGTTCTAAAAGGCAGCAGTGTTGTTATTCAGCAGTTCAATGTTGATTCAGTTCAGTTTAATCCCAGTGTTGATTTAGCAAGATGTGATTCAGCTGTAAAGCAGCCCTAAAGGAAACAATAGTGCCATCATCCAGCTTAATTCAGTTCAAATTTTGTTTATCTGATGGCATCAGGGTGGATATAAAACCCATATAAAACATATAAAAGCACATAAAACAAAACATACATAAAACAACATAGATGTAAGCAGACATGTCAACATATTCTAAATATGAATTAAATTTTATGTATACATTTGTTGTTTAACTAATGCATAAAATAAGAGATTTTAGGTTGTTTAGATAGATAAACACTTTATTGTCAGACATTTTTCTTACATCACAATATCTCAGATTTGACATTAACAATGTACATTCACTCTGTGTTATGCAGGATATGATTGGTAATAATACTGTTTGCCAGATTACGATGGTAAGTTAATTTATAAAATATCTCAATAGGCTGGCCAACAATCTTTGAACACATTCTTAATTAAATAACTGGTTACACTTTACAATAAGCTTCCATTAATTAATGTCAGTTAATGTATCAACTAACATGAACAAACAATGATCAAGACATTTATTACAATATTTATTCATATTTATTTATAAAGCACAACTTTTGTTTTTAATAATACATTAGTAAATGTTGAAATTAACATTAACTAAGATCAATAAATGCTGTCTAGTATTGTTCATGCTTAGTTCATGTTAACTAAAGTAGTTAACTAATGTTAACTATTGGACCCTATTGTAACCTTACTGAAACTTGAGTGTTACCAAATAACTTTGACCTTAGGGTGGTGGAAAACACTTGTACCATGTGTAGTATTACAGCAGTGCAGAAAGCTTACAATCAAAGGTGTAATTTAAAAAAAAAGAAAATAAAATAATTAGGTACTTGCGCCAAAAGACTTAAGACAATAATTAAGAAAATAAAATATATATATTTTTTTGCTTTTGTCTCTAAGAAAACATTTTCCATATGATTTTTCCAAGATAACAAATGATCTATAATTTTACCCAAGTATTTATATGAAACAACCTGCTTCATTTACTTGTCATGAATAAAAACTGGAAACTTTATCAATGTTCAATGGTGAACCAAATACATTCTGAACGGTTTCATTTTTATTTATCTCATGAGCATTTTACCACATCATTCACTTGCCACTTTGTCCACACAGTGTTGGTGCATATCAGGACTGCCAGAGGAATTTAAAGATCTTTTGATTTGGTAGATCTATTTGGAAGATCTGTGTGACAGTCATCAGCAGGAAAAGTTAAAAGCATAGGGGAACAGCAGCATTGGCATAATGGAAAATACAAAAGAGTTTTGTTGAAGGTGACCTATTATGCCCCTTTTTACAAGATGTAAAATACATCTCCGATGTCGCCAGTGTGTGTATGTGAAGGTTTAGCTAAAAAAAATAGCTTGTTAAAATGTCCACTTTTTGGGTATGAGACAAAACGTGCCATTTTTGTGTTTGTCCCTTTAAATGCAAATGAGTTGGTGCTCCTGCCTTCCTTTTCAGAAGAGTGTGGAGCTTCAAGATCTCATGCTCCAGCATACCGCCAACAACAAAACAGGACAATCTTATGCAATCTGATTGTACTGTGTATAGTAAATGCGGGTTTATGAATTACACAGATGGGGAGCACAGCGCAATAAAAATAACAACATAGCTGGTCTCACGGTGCCTTCACGTGCTATCACAAACTTAATACGTCCCACTTGTGATTATGAGCTCAACCAAGCGGTTGACTTCACATTGCTTTCATATGGAATTTTTAACTACAGTTCCACATTCATATCTATGATCATTCTGGTAGCATGTGAAGGCAGCATCAGTGAAAACAGGCAGAGACAATTGTAGCTTGGTGAACATTAGCATTACAGAGTGCAAAGAAGCTCTTTCAGAAAGGCAATTTGGAATTCAAAATATGACGCGTGATGCTTACTTTGTCTGGAGCTGACATTCACGCATGAAGCATTGGTATTGATCCCTCTTTCAGAAACAACTTCAGCACTGAATTGACCCTCTTTTGTGAGGCAGTTCAGCGTAAAATGATTAGCACAAACATATAGGACTTTTTTTTTCAGGACATTTCCTTCAAAAAATTCAATTGAACCACTGTGTCCTCAGAGGTCTATGGAGACTCCTATGTTTGTTGGTGAATCCTGATCCCGAAACATGACACTTGTAATGCTTTTGGTGCTGACATTGTATCTCTCCAGTAGCTACAGCAAGAAAACAGTAATGGCAGACTGCTGCTTCTCACTCAGGGCGGTGTTATGGCCATTTCTGAATTTGCGGTCTGTACTTGTGTTCTTGTGGACTTGTGAAACATCATCAGACATTGCCCAAGTACTGTTCCAATTCAAAGTTCACATCTAGCCAAATACAGTTTAAATCCCTGGATGGGTTCTTGCTCCACCCCTTTTTTCAAGGATGCATCTGTCACGATTTGCTGCTACTGTGAGGGAACACGGAGCACGGAACAAGGAGACCAGGAGTACATCAACAAGGAATTTATTAACATCACGAGGAATAACACGTAGCACGAGGAGTAGACATAAACAATACCAGAACAAGTGAATTTGGAACTGAACACTCTTTAAATACACAGACAAAAATGGGACTACAGACTAGACACAACTGGGATCAATGGAACAACATAGGAAACACCTGGAATTAAATCAATCAACACAATGGGGACAGGAACACACACAAAACACGGGACAGAGTCTGACATAATGCCCCCACTCCGGAAGGCGTGACCTCACGCCACATAACATCCAACAGGGAGGGGGTGGGCACTCCATTCGGGGCACCATGACAGATCTGGGGACTCGGCAGCCCATAGCTGATTTGGGGACTCAGGAGACCATGGCGGATATGGGGACTCGGGAGGCCATGGCGGATCTGGGGACTCGGGGGGCCATGGCGGAGCAGTCTCCGAGGCCGTGGCCCCAGCCCCCGCCTCTACGGCTGGAACCCTAGTACCCCAACCCCAAAAAAAATACTTGGGGAAATTTACTAGGCCGTTCTCGGGCCCTGGAGCCCTCCCTGGGCTTAACGAGGGATCAGGAGCCCTCCCTGAGCTTAACAGGGGATCATGAGCCCTCCCTGGTCTTAACTCGGGAACAGGAGCCCATCCTGGGCTTAATTCAGGAAAAAGAGCCTATCCTGGGCTTAACCTGGGAACAGGAGCCCCTCCTGGGCTTAACTCGGGAACAGGATCCCCTCCTGGGCTTAACGTGGGATCAGGATAGCACTTACAAGGTGCTAGCACTGGAGGGCGCTCTGGAGGAGCAGGCACAGCAAAGTGCTTTCAAGGAGCTGGCACTGGAGTGAGTTTTGGGACCAGAGCTGACACTGGAGCAAGCTCTGGGGCTGGAGCCAACACTGGAGTGAGCTCTTGAAGGCATTTTTGAGGAGCAGGCACTGGAGGGCGCTCTGGAAGGTGCTTTCGAGGAGCAGGCACAGGAGTGAGCTTTGGGGTTGGCAGGCTTGCCACATTAACATCTTTTTGGCTTGCCACATTAACTTCCTTTTGGCTTACCACATTAACGGCTGGTGAACTTAACTCAGGAACTGCCAGCTGACTTGACCCGGGAACGGCTGGCAGAGGGGTTTCGGATCGGGATGACGTTCCATCATCCCGATCCGGAACAGCGTCGTGAGAGTTTCCCCCTCGAGGGTGCTGGTGAGGGTGAGCGGCACAAACGCCGTCGCGAAGACAATGGGGTCTGGGCTTGCCTGAGCCAGTGCGATGAACAATCGCTCGCTCCTCCATTATGGCAGGGAGAAACACACGGGGGAAAAAAAAAAAACCCTTTTCAGAAAAACGGAAAATAAACGTGGGGAGAGGGGGTGCCACTTATATTTTGGGTCTGGTATTCTATCACGTTTTGCTGCTACTGTGAGGGAACATGGAGCACAGAACAAGGAGACCAGGAGTACATCAACAAGGAATTTATTTACATTATGAGGAATCACACATAGCACGAGGAGTAGAGATAAACAATACCGGAACAAAGGAATTGGGAACTGAACACTCTTTAAATACACAGACAAAAGAGACTACAGACTAGACACACCTGGGATCAATGGAACAACATAGGAAACACCTGGAATTAAATCAATCAACACAATGGGGCCAGGAACACACACAAAACACGGGACAGAGTCTGACAGCATCAAGAGGTGACTTGTGCGAACTTGATGCAGCAGGTATCCCACAATGCATTTCACACCAACAAATGAGCATTAATGGTGGAGAAGAAAAACCTGCATAATTTTCTAAATATTACTGTTATTGTGTCATGAAATGTAGTTTTAATAGATTTTCAGGCAAAATACTCAAATCTGCAGTTTATTTATAAAGAAAGCGCATATTTGAAAATTTGTTTCGCCAATTTCGGAGATGTGAGTTCCAGGCGATCACAGGGCACTCAGCGCTCATGATCTTTGCAGCAGTGTTCACTGTCCGCTGGAGGGTCTTGCGGTCTGCTGCACTACAGTTCCCATTTCAGACAGTGATGCAGCTGGTCAGCACGCTCTCAATGGTTCCCCTATAGAATGTGGTGAGGATGGGTGGGGGGAGACTTGTTCTTTCCAGCTAGCGGAGAAAGCGTAGGTGCTGTTGTGACTTCTTGGAGAGTGACAGGGTGTTGCTGGTCCAGGTGAGATCCTCTGTGATGTGCAACCCCAGGAATTTTAGTGCTGCCGACTCTCTCCACAGTCGAGCTGTCGATGGTCAGTTGGGGGTGGTCAACGGAGTTTCTCCTGAAGTCCATTATAACCTCCTTTGTCTTCTCCACATTGTGGGACAGGTTGTTAGTGCCACACCATTCAGCCAGTTGTGCCACTTCCTCTCTGTAGTGCGGTTTCATCGCTGTTGCTGATGACACCTACCACCGTTGTGTCATCCACAACATTGATGATGTGGTTGGAGCTGAACTTGGCAGTGCAGTCCTCGGGCAGCAGCGTGAAGAGCAGCGGGCTGAGCACACAGTCTTGTGGGGCACCTGTGCTCAGTGTGGTAGTGCTCGAGGTGTTGTGGCCGGCACGGACTGACTGAGGTCTTACAGTTAGAAAGTCCAGGATCCAATTACAGAGGGTACTGTTAAAGGCCCAGCAGGTTTAGTTTATTAATGAGCTGTTGTAGGATTATTGTGTTGAATGCTGAGCTGAAGTTGATGAACAGCATTCTAACATAGTAGTCTTTATTTTTCTAGGTGGGTAAGAGCCAGGTGGAGGGTGGTGGAAATTGCATCATCTGTAGAGCATTTGGACAGTAAGCAAACTAGAGCGGATTGAGTGTGTTGGAGAGGCTGGTTTTGATGTTGTGCATGACTAACCTCTCAAAGCACTTCATCATGATTGGAGTCAGCGCTATAGGACGGTAGTCATTTAGACAGGACACAGGTGATTTCTTTGGTACCGGTATAATTGTTGTGGATTTGAGACATGTGGGGACGACTGCCTGGCTCAGCGACGTGTTGAAGATATCTGTTAGGACATCTGTCAGCTGTGCAGCACAGTCTTTCAGTACACGGGCAAGTATGTCGTCAGGACCCGCAGCCTTGCGAGGGTTAATTCTAGATAGGGTCTTCCTTACATCAGCTGGAGACAGACAGAGCGCCTGGTCGTTGGGAGGTATGGGCAGTTTTTGTCCAAGTTTGTCTTTCTGCATTTCAAACCGTGAATAAAAGTGGTTGAGTGTATCCGGGAGGGATGTGTCATTATCACAGGCCTGTGGCAGGGCTTGTAGTCAGTGATGGTCTGATTGTTGATTTTTTGAGCATATGACCGTTTTTGATGCCACAGGACAGATTGGCTCTTGCTGTTTTGAGGGATGCTTTATCTCCTGATCTGAACGCTTCATCTATTCAATTCAATTCAATTCAAGTTTATTTGTATATCGCTTTTTACGATACAAATCATTGCAAAGCAACTTTACAGAAAATTAAGTTTCTACAATATTTAGTAGTAGCTTATAAGTGATGACTGTCAGTTTATGTGTATACGGCAGAAATGTTTGAGAAAAAAATCAATAAAAGACGTAAATAAACAGATGATTAACACTATTTAACAGCAATTATGCAATCAAACTTAGAG